>NC_086321.1:235984709-236320959 GCF_036172605.1 Pelobates fuscus | reverse complement strand
ACAGTAAACGGTGTTGACTCTATTGATTAATTCTTGTAGGGATGGGACTTTGCTGCTTTTCCAATGAGTTACAATGCAGAGTTTGGCTGCTATCAAGACGTTAATGATCGCTACTTTTGACGGGGTACAATGTATTGCAGGTAGAAGATGGAGTAAGCAACCTGCTGGGCCTAAAGACAACTGCATGTTATACAATGAATTAATAACATTTTTCACGTAGAACCAAAAGGTTTTAAGTTTCGGGCAGTCCCAAAAAATGTGTAGAATTGATCCCATTGCTTTATTGCACCTCCAGCAAGCGGAGGTGGCATCCGGGTAGATGTTATGTAATCTACTAGGAACTAAGTACCACCTCATCAGAACTTTGAAATACGCTTCCCACAAGGTGACGCATTTTGTGGACTTTTTGGTGAGTGATATAGCTGCTAGCCAGTCCTCTATGGGAAATTCTACACCTAGGTCGTGTTCCCACTTAAGCATGTAAGGTAGCTTTACAGATTTGTGGTCTGCTGAATGAGCTAGATAGCATAGTTTCAAAAATTTCTTTGGTAAACGGGATTTGGCAGACATATAGCAATTGTGGCCTATTGTGCTAATAGACGAAAGATCTAGGTGAGAAATAGCAGCGGTGGTAAGTATGTGTTTTACTCTCAAGTAGAGGAAGATATCACGGTGTGGTAGGTTGTGAGAGAGTTGTAAGTCAGGGAAGCTGCGGAGGCCCTCGGAATTATAAAGGGAGTATACATGAGTGAGGCCATGGAGAGGCCAGTGATGTACGGGGAGATCTGGTGAAATCGCTGTAAGCGCTGACATTGGAGCTAGGTAGAGTAATTCTTTTTTAGGGCATAGAGACCCACTCCATGAAGACCAAGAGCGCAATAGAAATCTTGTGCTAGGAAGTAAGGACGAGGAGGAATGATTAGTCTGTGACCATAACATGTCGGGTAGGGATTGGAGATTACCGCAAGCTTGTTCTAGCTTAAGCCATATAGGGTTACTTTTCCTCGTCATAATATCCAAGCTTTGTGCCAGAGAGGAGGCCTTATAATAATTGCTGATATTGGGGACACTTAAGCCTCCTCGATGGATGGGATGCCAAAGTGAACGGAAGGCAACTCTTGGGGGTTTTCTTCTCCAGATATGTGCATTTATTGCAGCTTGAAATTTGGCAAGGATAGAGTTCGGGAGGGAAATGGGGAGTGTGCGAAATAAGTAAAGTATGTGTGGCATTGCCATCATTTTAATTGAGTTTATTTTGCCTATCCAAGAGGTATTCAGTTTGTCCCATGATTGCAGTTGAGATGATATTTTGGCTAGGACTGCTTCATGATTTTCTTTTATGGTTTGCGATTTATTTTGAGTTAGTTTAACACCCAAGTATGTGATAGAGGTTCTGCGCCAGTCGAATTGAAATTGTGACTTCAACGTATCTACAGCGTGGTGAGTTAAGTTCAAGGGGAGTATTTGAGTTTTGTTGATGTTGTTTTTATAAAATGATACCGTACCATAAGCTGTGAGAGTTCGTATAAGGTGGGGTATGGAGGAAGATGGGTTGCCTAAGAAGAGTATTATATCGTCTGCAAATACAGCGAGTTTTTTATCTCCTGCAGGAGTGGGAAGGCCTGGGAGTAGAGGGTCTTTTTTGATTAAGCGAATAAGTGGTTCCAGGCATAGAATGAAAATCAATGGGGATAAGGGACAACCTTGCCTCGTTCCATTAGATATGTCGAAGCTGATGGATGAGAAGCCGGCATTAAAAACTTTTGCTGAGGGCGATGAATAAAGGGCTAGTATGCTCGTGAGGAAGGGATCAGAGAAACCAAAGGCTTTCAAAGTGGCCTTCATGTATGCCCAGTTAAGGCGGTCAAAAGCCTTTTCTGCGTCAAGGCCCATTAGGACTCCGGTTTGTCGTTGACGAGTGGCCCAGTCTATTAAATCCATGCAGAACCTGGTGTTGTCCCCCACCTGTTTGCCTGGCACAAAGCCCGCCTGTTCTTCGGAGACTAAGTTTGGTAGTATAGATTTTAATCTGTTAGCTATAAGTTTCGCATACAGTTTCACATCTGCGTTTAGCAGAGATATAGGTCTTAGGTTGCCACTAGACGTAGGCGGTTTGTTCGGTTTGGGAAGAGTAATAATGTATGCCGCTAGCATTTCTTTCGGGAAGCGGCCCACACTTTGTATTGTGTTAAAAAGCTTGGTAATGTGCGGTGTAAGTTGTGGTTCTAACTTAATGTAATAATAGTTGGAAAGACCATCTGGGCCTGGAGCTTTGTGTTTGGGTAGGGATTTGATGGCTTCAGCCACTTCGTGTTCTGTAAAAGGGATGGTCAGTTGAGCATTTTGTTGTGGGGTGACCTGTGGTAGTGAGATATTTTGCAAAAAGGTCGAAATGTCTCGGTTATTTGGGGTGTGTATATTGTCACTTTTATCTAAATTATACAAATCATTGTAAAATGATGATAATTCATTAACTATATCTTGAGGGTTGAACAATTTAGCGTTAGATTTTGAGAGAATGTACGGTATTTTTGTTTGAAGATATTTAGATTTTAATTGATTGGCTAGCATCTTTCCGGCCTTATTGTTTAGATTATAGTAAGTATGTTGAAGTTTTGCCGCTTTAATGGTATGTTCCTCGATTTTAAGGTTTAGTATTTGTTCTCGTAGTAACGTTATTTGCTTGGTTATGGCATGGGATGGGGACTTTTTATTTGAGTTTTCTAGCGAATCAAGTTGTAGTTGAAGCGAGTCATTGAGAGTACGGGTTATCTTTTTTTTAGTTGAGCCTAATTTTATGAGCGCTCCTCTAATGACGGCTTTGTGCGCCAACCATTGAGTTTCTATGGAGGTGTCGCTCGTGCTATTTGTGGCAAAGTAGTCTTGTAGCTCATGGGTAATTTTGCGTAGACTCTCAGATGAATCCAGGATGGATTCGTTTAGTCGCCAAGTGCCACGGCCTTTTGCGGGGTATGGTACTGCTATTGTAATTAATATCGGAGCATGGTCGGACCATGTCCGTTGACCTATGGAGTGATCCAAAAGATGGGGCAGGGTAGCTTTATCCAGTAGACATAGATCTATGCGTGTGTATGTTAGATGAACTGGGGAGAAATAGGTAAAATCTTTGGCTGTAGGGAAGAGACTTCTCCAGGTGTCATAAAGATCGTGCGAGAAGATAAGATTAGAGAACAATTTGCTGTTGTGGGAAGTAGTTTTGTTGGGTTTCTGATTGTTGATACGTTGTACGTCCAATGAGGGGTCTAGGGTGCAGTTGCAATCACCACAGATTATAACATGACCTTGTTTAAGGTTAGATATTTTTTTTAATAGCTTTATTAAGAAATGAGAATTGGGCATCGTTTGGAGCGTATAGGGAAGTGATCGTTACTTGGATACCATTAAGTTCTCCAACTAATATTAGCAATCTTCCGGACGGGTCCGCATATTGCCTTATGGGGGTGAATACCCAATCTGCGTGAAATAGTATAGCTACACCTTTAGATTTATTAGGTGCATATGCGTGATATGCTGTAGGGTATTTAGATGATTTAAGTTGTGGCGGTTTATCTTTGCTGAAATGGGTTTCTTGGAGGCATACAATGGCGGCATCTGCATTATGCATGTCTTTCAACAGTTGCCTCCTTTTGTATGGACTATTCAAACCTTTTGCATTGAGGGAAAGGATTTTCATTGAGTTAGTCATTTTGATAGGTATTAGAGGTGTGCAGAGAAGGGGCGTGAACCCATTTTAGTGAACAGAATGAGCTAAGTCTCCAGGCTATGTCGACCAATGTCAAGGTACTCCATGTGGGAATTCGGAAAATAGCAAGAGGATGTGAGTTGTGGCTTCCGAGGGGGGGAGCTTGTTGTAAGGGTGGAGAGTAAGGGGGGTAACGGAAAGGGGTAACAACAATAACATAGTAACTATATACACAATCATTTCCCTTGAGTGGAAAACGTGAAGCGGCCATATTAAGAACACTAGGTAACTTAAGTGGTCACCAGGGGGGTGGGTGAGCTCCGGTAACCTGATATGGTGGTAGGTAGATAAACGGACTGCTTATGAGTTAAGGAGATTGTCAAGGCAGTTTATTAGTAATGGCCGTGAGATACCTGAGAAGAGAAGGGAGTAAATACTTGGTATAGGCATTCGCTTGTGTGCGGATTCGACACGAGCTATATATATCGGCTCGCTGAATTTCATCCGAACAAATATACGTAATACAGGTAGGTGAACTCTATGGCTTATGAGGTGAGCTCCAAACATGTAAGGTTCAGTGAGTCTTAAGTTGGAGTTTGACCCTCGAATTGTTGCAACATAATTTTGGCTAGTGGACACAGAGGCTTGCAACAAACGTGTGCCTCAGGAGAGCTCATGTGTAACCATCTGTAGGATATTCTCATTTAAAGCTATAGGGTAACAGTTAGCGCATACGTAGCGCACGTAGTAGTGAAGCATCAGATATCACAGACATTACCAAAATAAGAAACAATAAACAGTATTAAATCAAAAATCTAAATGTTTGACTATAGAGGTAGATAGCCGATTATGTAACCATCTGTAGGATATTCTCATTTAAAGCTATAGGGGAACAGTTAGCGCAATGTAGCGCACGTAGTAGTAAAGCATCAAACAACACAGACATTACCAAAATAAGAAACAATAAACAATATTAAATCAAAAATTTAAATGTTCGATTATAGAGGTAGATTACCGATTGTGGTAGTTTAGTTGGTACTAGTGCTAAAAGGGAAATTGATACCGAGATCAATGATTCGCAATTAGAGTTATTCTAGGATTAGTGCGGAGAGACAAAGACATAGTATTTTAAAGTTTAAGGTGAGGGTAGGCTATATGGTGGTGGATGCGTAAAGGTAAGTGCTGTAGTCATATAAACATTGAGAAGTATTGGCCAAGTATAAGGCACCTGAAAAGTATTGGCCAAGTATAGGGCACCTGAATGCAATTGATTTATTGCACTGTTTAGCGACCTTGGTCTACAGTTACAAGCCGGGATGATGTGTGCGATTGTGGGCAAAAAACTCCTTGCCCTTGGAAGGGTGGCAACTAAATGAGATCATGCATCCCTGGGCTGTAAGGGCTAAACGGTGGGATAGCAAACATAGGAGAGGCGGCAGAAAATAACATAACAGAGAAATATCGCCTCATTTAACAGATAAAGGGGTCGGGAAAAATCTCCTGTCGCTGCACGTGGCGTACACGCCGCGAGAGGGACTAATCCCGACCAGGCAGAAATAGAAAGGGAATCCCTTTACATTTAGGTACAAGTAATGAGGGCGAAAATAGACATAGCATGTAAGTGCATAGAGCCCTTAGTACATAGCAACGTTTAGAATCATACCCATACTGCTACCCGGACAAGGTTAGGTTTAAACGTGACAGTCTATCATTTTGTAGGTTGAGCACCAGCCATCTGCCATTCTGCCGAGATTTTTTTTGGTGATAGTTCTGTTACGACATCTTGGTCGTTGTCTGTGCTGTGCCATAGCTTCCACTCGGATAGAAGTTTCATGCCGTCCTCGGGTTCTGTTATTACGCGTGTCTTGCCTTGTCTCCACACTAACAGCTTGGTTGGATAGCCCCATTTGTAGGCCACATTGTGGTTGCGTAAAGTTTTAGTGACTGTTATAAATTCTTTGCGTTTTGCCATAGTGGTTGCTGAAAGGTCTGCGAATAAAGCAATTTTCGAATGCGGGTCAGGAAGCATTGGAATTTTCCTCGCAGCCGAAAGCAGGGTTTCTTTGTGGGAGTAATAATGAAACCTCACTATCACGTCTCTCAGCGTGTCGCTTGTTAGTCGGGCCGGTTTAGGGAGCCTATGCATCCGATCGTACGCCCAAGCAGAGTCCGGCAGATCGGGGGCCAGCACGTTGCAGAGGGACAAAATGTAGGCTGGGAGCGCGTCGTTGGAGACATCCTCAGGTATGCCTCTGAAGCGGATGTTCTGTCTCCTCGATCTGTCCTCCATGTCCGCTAGTTTCATCTTTAAAACAGTATTTTCTTCTGCTAAGGTCTGAAGCTTGTCCACAACTTCATTATGAGCCTTGCATAATTCCGCCGTTTTATTTTCAAGGTGGTTAGTTCTCTCGCCCACACTTGCGATTTCTCGCCTGAGATCGCCGTCGATCCGTTGGAAGTCTGCTTTGATCGTGGCTCTTAGATCTTGTAGCATTTTGTGTAGGCTTCTTTCTGTGACGGGTGAGTCGGCGTATCTAGAGGGTATGGATTCTGGATCAGAGAGGCCTTCCGAGAAATCTTCCTGATCACCATCGCCATCTTGGTTTGGTTTGCGGCGGTCCTTTTTCTTTTTTAATTTCATCGATTCTGAAAGTTTGAGTTGCTTAGGAGGTGACATCTCGCAGCTCTCTTGGGTATAGGGATCACAGGTAATGTAAATATCCGTGAATTAATGGAAGTATATGCTTAAATTGTAGCTTTCAGGTTGTATAGTCGACGGAGCTCCTAAGCCATGCGACCAGCCGCACCGGAAGCCAGACACGCCCCCCAAATTATAACTATTTTAACATACATCCACTTGGCTTTGGTGATGAACTACCTATAGAAAATTACCTAAACTATAGTTGGATTTTACTTACACTTTCATAATAAGCCAACACAAAATGACTTCAAAGTAAACTATTAATTTGCTAAATATTTGTATTTATATGGTATGTGTAAATGTCAATTGAGAGTATGTTAATGTAAATTTACTTACATTTTCAAATAAGTTTGTCAGCATGAAATTGTTAAAGCATTGCTTTTTTATCTTTGTTATTAACGATGCTAAAGTATGCATTAAAAATATCCTTTTTATGACTGCAGCTCATATTGGGCATATCATTTTATAAAATATGTGATACATAATGGAATTTTCTCATCCAAGTGACTTGGTCAATTTGGGCTACTTGGCAGATAACTACAAAAGGTTCACAAAGCAAATATATGCGTTTTGGAACTATTAAGAAAGGCAATATGAAAATGTCTGTTGGCTATTAATAACAGCTATAAGAAAATGGTAAGACTATTTTTTGGATCTTGAAGTGGTTGACTTTATGGCATTCATTTGCTGCTAAGTGTCAAGAATTTTATGTTGCCAGTAGAAAGTGTAAGACATATCTCATTGAAACTGTTTCCAGAGTAATCACAACTGAAATAAAAAGTGTTTTCCTTTCATTTGAGTCATTTATGTGGACTTAAACTGCTGATCTTTTAAAGGTTGTATAGAATTATTATTAACAAACTTTTCATGTTATTCTTAAATATATGATAATGTGTCATTTTCAAACAACAATCTGTTAAATCTCTTTAAAATGATGGTATTAGGAAATAAAATCTAGACTCATTTATAGAGCTGTATCTAAAAAAAAGCAAGAATATTGAGAAGTGATTATTGAGACAATGAGAGTGATAAGAGAAATTAAAATGTTGTTTGACGAAAATAAGAAACATATTTCATCTGGAATTCTGGTGGATACTAAAAATTAATACAGAGATTTTAGCTCTAAAATAGAGTGGCCAGTCTGGTTACAAAAAAATAGGTAAAAATCCACCCCAATCTGGTTACATAAAATAAGAAAAATCCGATTAACCTTTTGTTGGCAACTATGTGGTCATAGAGTCTAATCATTTATTTAACAAAAGACATGCATGACTCTTTTTATTTCGCCAACACAGTCAATTACTATTTTTTTATTGATATCAAGCTACTTTACACGTAGTAACCACTGACATGGGAATAAGATGCAATTCAAGAAACAACATAAAATGAATAGGAAAATCTCAATTTCATTATTTAAAAATTACAAGCAATCTTAAATACATTAGCTTCAGGTTCGGGGTGGCAATTTCTACATAGAACTCTTTATAGAAGGTCCAACTCATTCGGCACATTCAGTATTTGGGTCTGACAAATTAAGCCTACTGGAATTATATGTGTGACACCATATATGCCTGCCGTGTCCATCAGTGTGATTCGTGTAGTAAAGGTGAGCATTGGCAGATATCTGTCAATGCCTAAAAGACACAGAACATGTTTGCTACCAATGATGACTAGTGTGTTTGATGAACATATTTCAACTGTCTCGTCTCCCCTGCAGACACTTGTAAATATCTCCCAAAACACCATATATACAAAGTATACCTGGTCAGCCCCAGCTACTGAAGTCTCCTAGGAACAGTGGCTAGCAAAGCCATTGCACAATTCCTATCTGCTGCCTCATCTGTACAATACTTTACTATGAGACATTCTTACACTATGAAAAGGAGGGGCTTATCCTGTTAAAAGCAAAATACCACATTCTTTCTCTTCTCTTTTTGCATTTTCCTCTCCTGACATCCTCTTCTCTCTTTCTCTCTCTCTCTCTCTGTCTCTGCTTAACCCCTTAAGGACACATGACATGTGGGACATGTCATCATTCCCTTTTATTCCAGAAGTTTGGTCCTTAAGGGGTTAAAGGAACACATGGTTTGCAGAACAATGGAGTGCCCAGTCTGGTTACATAAAATAGGTAAAAATCCACCCCAATCTGGTTACATAAAATAGGTAAAAATCTGATTGTTGGTGACTATGTGGTCATAGAGGTGCATACCTACACATGTGGTGGGATTGCACAAAATTAGTACACTTGAGCATTCGTATTCGTACGAATGGATTTTCGTTGATTCGTACGAATACAGAATAATGAATGGCTAGACAAACAAATGAACAAACACATGAATGGGCATCCAGCAAAATTCTTCCATGAGCCTTTTGTTTCTTCATTCATTTGGCTTTTTGTATTACACTGTCTGTGTAATTCAAAAAGTCGAACTAGTAACCGAATGAATGAATGGCATATATTCATTCTTTCATTTGTTAGTTCTGCTCACTCCCATCAAGTCTGATGGGATTGAGCTGAACTAACGAATGCGTCTGAATGAATATGCCATTCATTCATTCGTGTTACTAGTTCGGCTTTTTGAATTACAGACAGGCAGTGTACTGTGTCTGTTAAAGTATGTAATATGTATTGCAAACTGCCAAATGAGCAATACGAAAACACAGATGGCTCTATGTCCGTTGTTCATTCGTTTGTTCCATTAACTCTCATATTTTAGTACAATAATAATGGGAGTGAGTCGAACAGCATTTACATATAGAACGAACAAATCATTTGTGCACTCGTATCAACCGTTCGTGCTTTTTCAAAGATTTGCTTTAGCATAGGGGACGAGATAGGGATGGTAGAGATGAATGAACAAATTAACTAATTCACCTCAGTTAGTTTAACAACTAAAAAGAAGAGGTACAAGTAAACCTGGAGGATACAATAAATCTTGCTCACGGTGCCTAGAGAGATATTAGCTATGCCTCACTGATGATGCCTAACAAGGCTGAAACGATCGTCTGGGGTTGCTGTATCTCTCGTGCAGAGAGAACTTGCTGGCATTTTGGATCTGGACTACCCGTATGGGTGGGACCAGTCTGATATGCTTCAGATATGTTCTCTCTGTAATGGCACAAGATGAGCTAAAACCAGCTTGAGTTCTGAGCAGGGACCTACCGAAGGGCAGGCTATTTCAGTTGCTGTCCGTTCTCAGAATACTCTTGCGACCCGTTTTTTCTCTCCATAAGTTTAAAGGGTAATCCAGATGTGGACCCCTTGCTCACGGTGCCTAGAGAGATATTAGCTATGCCTCACTGATGATGCCTAACAAGGCTGAAACGATCGTCTGGGGTTGCTGTATCTCTCGTGCAGAGAGAACTTGCTGGCATTTCGGATCTGGACTACCCGTATGGGTGGGACCAGTCTGATATGCTTCAGATATGTTCTCTCTGTAATGGCACAAGATGAGCTAAAACCAGCTTGAGTTCTGAGCGGGGACCTACCGAAGGGCAGGCTATTTTAGTTGCTGTCCGTTCTCAGAATACTCTTGCGACCCGTTTTTTTCTCTACAATAAATCTAGGTAGTAAACCTACAGGTTTCTAGTACAGTTCCAGCAACCCATAACCTGATAAAATGTAACTTTTAATAGTAAGGTTGATACCGGAGAAACTGACGGAAGCCAAGCACAGAGAGATGGACACAGGTTTCTTCAGGAAGGAAGAGATTCTTTATTGGATCACCGATCGGGACTCAGAGGGACTAGCGTCACCAAAATACAGCAAAGTCTGAGTACTGAATACATAGAGTACATTCCTTATATAGCACTGTAGCTCCTCCCACAATTAACTACACCCACACATACCCTTAACCTATTTAATAAATAGAGTCTAAACTCATCCATCCGGTCTAACCACGTGGCTCATCTGATACAAAGGAGAGGGACGCGTAATTCCAGTTCTTACATTCCTGCACCTGGTCAGTACAGTGATAACAGTATCTTAGCTACGTGTAATTAACTAACTGATACTACAAACACATATACATACATATGCCTTGTGGCAATCTTAGCCTGCTAAACTTGTATTTTACTGGAATTACATCACATTCCCCCCTTTGATGCCTCTGATATTTCACAATTACTTGAGGCATCACTTAACCTTGGTTTGCATATACCTCAGGTTACCATGAACCAGACCAGACTTATCTTATGATGTGAATCTTTTAACACTCATCTTCCTGCATTGGTTCTCCTTGATCTAGAGCCTTATACTTATATATCGCCATTATCTGTGCAGCAGCCTTCCTCTCTGCTATACTTCCTATCAGGCTTTGCACAGACCTAACTACTAAGGGTATAAGACACGGTAGGAGTAGACACAACAGTAAAATCAGTAGGACTCCACCTACCACTGCCTTAAGCCCTCCAAACCACTCATACCAGCTACCAAACCAACTACTTGGATTGTACCCTTTCCATACCTGAGTAGGCACATGCACTAGTTTAACCATATGGCTAGTAAGCTCAGCTATTGCTTGCCCTTCGTCATCTATTTGAAGACAGCAATTGCTCAGGTTAAACTTCCCACATACACCTCCCTCTACTGCCAAAAGGTAATCCAAGGCTAATCTATTTTGGTACACTGCTGTCCTCATCCTGGTATTATGCTTCGCTAGAAGATTGAGTGCTTGTGAGGTCTCATTAGTAATAATCTCAACCACCGCCTGTAATCTTATAATACGGTTGAGCATATAAATTGGGGTTCTATAACCAAAGGTACCATCTTCTGCCCACGTGGCTGGCCCATAATAATCTATGATACGCTGGGGAGGCCATTCATTATCTTCCCAGGTGCCTATCTCTAAGGGTCCCCTTTTCTTCCTATGATTCACATCATACACTTTAACACCTAAAGTCTCACCTGTTTCAATCGGTAACAAGAAGAAGGATGGTTTGAGCATACCCAACACACATGCCCCTTCCCAGTCCTGTGGCAACTCCGAATAGGCTTTCTTACCACAGATCCAGTACAAATTTGCTGGGGCTCTCCAGGTAGATGTGATGGATAAATCAAACCACACATCCTTTAAACTGGCATATCTAGCAAACGGGTTAGATGGTTCTGAGACATTTGAAGCCGACCACCAAGTTGTATTTTTAGTATCATCATCATAAGCTTTTTGCCCTAGACAAGTTAATTCTCCTACAGAAGTATTATACATTATTCCTTTCCTTGCTATGCAAACATAACCTATGATGGAGGTCTTTAATCTCCACTCAGATTTACCTCTAACACTCAAATGATAATCGGCTTGTGTAGATATTAGTTGGTCAACTGCCTCAGAACCGGACATTACCTCCTTTGCTTCCCAAGGCCATTGGTCTCCCATGTTAGTACCTCCACACACATAGCAGTTGGTAACATTAAGACTACCGGCAATACTTTCAGCTAGGTCAATGAACAGGTTTTTAGCGTTATGGGGGATCTTATTATCTATACTCATCTCTTCATAAAAGGAATGGTATACTTGATGAGTCTGGGAGGATACCGTATCAGTCTCTATTCCTATAAACAATAATGTCCCAGGATCTAAACCCGTCCCGTATATCTGAAACCCAAATAAATTTCCATACTTATCTAGGAACTTGTCGGGGTTATTAATAAGTATATGGACTGGGTTGCATTCCATAGACTTACAATAAGGGCTAGTCGGCAACTTAGTCACTATCATGTCTTTATCTACTGTCTGTCCCCAAGTCGCCCACCCCACACAAGACCAATATGGACAAAAGTTATAGTCTTTATTTGGGCATCTAGGACTCACATATTTATTTTTACTACTGGGACAAATATATTTATCATTAGACCCATACGTCCTCTCCCATCTAAGATCCCCACATACATTCCACGGTTTTCTACCACTTGATATCGCCTTACATGCATCAAATAGCAGAACACCCGAAGAATGTACGGATTCTAACACCGTCTTATTAATTAGGGTCCCCTGAGGATCTCCATTCCTGAGAGTCAACCAAATTGTACGAGGTTGATACTCTGGACTGAAGCACTTAGGTTCTCCTACTCCTAAATGGCACACACTATAGTCTATATTTAGGTATCTACATCTTGATACCTCTCCTTTACATTCGTATTGTGAATGCCAAATTAGGGTTTGGGAAATATGGTTACCTGTTCTCGTAGTCTTAATGCATACCTCACAGCTAGGAGTGTCGGTACCTCTACCTTCCTGAATATAAAAACACATATAAATAAACACAATCAAAAGCACATCTTTCGCCGTCATCCTCAGTCTTCGTCCGTGCGATGGAACCTCAGCTTCCAGGATGTGAGGGCTGCAGGGAATGGAGTTCTGCTCGTCTTCACAGGTGTCCCTTCGAGACTTTCCTGGCTTATACACTATGTGTTGGTAAGCGGACAGGCTTTATTATGGCCTTCTCACTCACACCTGTAACAATAAAATTTGTAATCCACAATAATTCCTCGTTACTCCGACTGAGTAGTGCGTTTCAACCGGATCTTGCAGGGATTCTCTGGATCTGCTGTAATTTGCCAAGAATCGACTGCTGCTGGTTTAACCCTGGAGTGATGTATCCACGGAGTTACTTCGGCTACTTTTATCGCTGTAGGGGTAGACAAAAGAACAACATAAGGACCTCTCCACTTGGGCCCTAACGGTACATTATTCCACTCTTTAATCCACACTTGGTCTCCTGGATGATAACTATGAACAGGGGGATAAATATTCACAGGTAATCTATCTTGTACCCATTTCTGTACCTCCTCCATAGTCTTACCCAACTCTACAACCTGCTGCCGGGTAATTCCTTCTCCCAACTGACTCAAGTCCCCCCTTAAGTTACCAAGTACGGGAGGTGGTCGCCCATACATGATTTCAAAAGGAGAGAGGCCCATCCTTCTGGTAGGGGTACTGCGGATTCGCAATAAAGCTATGGGTAAGAGAACGTTCCACTTAAGTTGGGTTTCCTGACACATTTTAGCCAACTGGTTCTTTATAGTTCTATTCATTCTCTCTACCTTACCAGAACTCTGGGGTCTATATGCAGTATGAAGCCTCCACTTTATACCAAGCATATGAGTCAGTTGTTGTAGGCACTGATGAACAAAAGCTGGACCATTGTCCGATCCTATAGAACAGGGTAGTCCATATCGGGGTATTATTTCTCGTAGCAGGAATCTTACAACTTCTCCTGCTTTCTCTGTACGAGTAGGACATGCTTCTACCCAGCCTGAATAGGTGCACACAATTACCAACAGGTAACGATGTCCACCCGATTTAGGCATTACTGTAAAGTCTATTTGTAGATCGGACATGGGGAGTCCCCCCATAAACTGGACTCCTGGTGGCTTTACTGGTCCTTGTCTTGCATTATTCTTAGCACACGTTACACATCTGCGTACAATGGCCTGAGTCAAGTTGGACAATCTTGGTATGTAGAAATGTTTCCTGAGAGATTCTTCAGTACTGTCTCTCCCAGAATGTGTCCCGTTGTGATAATTTTGGACAATTTCTACCGCTAGTGATGCTGGTATGACTATTCTTCCATCTTCTAGCTGATACCACTTGTTCTCCAAATACTTTCCCGGTTCAGTCTTTAACCACTCCTCTTCTTGAGCTGTATAAACTGGAGTCCATTGGGACAGTGGAGTTGGTATAAGAGCAGCTATATGCCCCACATACTCCTGTCTTCCTGATTCAGCAGCACGCTTAGCTGCACTATCTGCCATCCGATTTCCCTTGGTTACATCACCATCTCCTCTCAGATGCGCTCGACAATGTATGATACCGACTTCTTTCGGCTCCCACACTGCTTCCAATAGTTGTAGGATTTCAGCTGCGTACTTGATTTCTTTGCCTTCTGAATTCAGTAGTCCTCTTTCTTTATACAAAGCTCCGTGGGCATGAGTGGTTAAAAACGCATACTTAGAGTCCGTATAGATATTTACTCTTAAACCTTCAGCCAATTGTAACGCTCGTGTTAGTGCTATTAATTCTGCCTTTTGTGCTGATGTTCCTTTCGCCAGTGGCCGAGCTTCTATCACCTTGTCTATTGTTGTCACTGCATATCCTGCATAGCGGATCCCTTCTTTCACATAACTACTGCCGTCGGTGTAATATTGAACATCGGGGTTCTGGATGGGAAAATCACGAAGATCTGGTCTACTTGAAAATACTTCATCCATTACTTCCAAACAATCATGTTGACTTTCAGTAGGTTGCGGCAAAAGGGTAGCTGGATTTAAGGTGTTTACAGTCTCTAAATGCACTCTTGGGTTTTCACACAACATTGCTTGATACTTGGTCATACGGCTGTTACTAAACCAATGATTTCCTTTGTAATCCAACAACGTCTGTACTGCATGTGGGACTCGTACATAAAGTTCTTGACCCAGAGTGAGTTTATCGGCTTCAGCTACTAGCAGGGCGGCTGCAGCTACGGCTCTTAGACAAGGTGGAAGTCCGCTGGCCACTGCATCCAGTTGCTTAGACATGTAGGCAACAGGTCTTTGCCATGATCCCAAGTACTGTGTCAATACTCCCACAGCCATTCTTCTTTGCTCGTGTACATACAGGTAGAATGGTCGTGTGTGATCAGGTAGACCTAATGCTGGGGCACTCATCAAAGCCTTCTTCACATCTTCAAATGCCGTTTGCTGTTCTTGGGTCCATAAGAAGGGGTCGTGCTCTGTACCTTTGATGGCTGCGTACAGAGGTTTTGCCAGTATCGCATAGCTGGGAATCCATATCCTACAGAAGCCTGCTGCCCCCAAGAATTCTCGCACTTGTCTTCTATTCTTGGGTATTGGTATTTGGCAGACAGCTTCTTTTCTCTCTGGCCCCATAATCCTTTGACCTTCAGAGATATGGAATCCCAGATACTTGACAGTTGGCAAACACAACTGAGCCTTCTTCCTGGACACCTTGTATCCTGCCTTCCAGAGAATATGTAGTAGATCGTGCGTTGCTTGCTGACATTTTTCTTTTGTAACTGCTGCTATCAACAAGTCATCTACATATTGTAACAATACACATTCTCCTGGGATAGACTCGAAATCCAGTAGATCTTGACTTAGAGCTGAACCAAATAGGGTAGGTGAATTTTTAAACCCTTGGGGCAGTCTTGTCCAAGTCATTTGGCGTTTTGAGCCCGTTACAGCGTTCTCCCATTGGAAAGCGAAAATACATTGGCTTTCTGCGGCAATTCGGAGGCAAAAGAAGGCATCTTTGAGATCTAAGACTGTGAAGTAAGTAGCCCCGCCCGGAATTAAAGCAAGCAGGTTATATGGATTGGGTACAACTGGATGTATGCTAACAACCGCATCATTGACTGCTCTTAAGTCCTGTACAGGTCGATACTCATCTGTACCGGGCTTTTGAACAGGCAGCAATGGGGTGTTCCAGGGGGAAGTACAGAATTTTAGGATACCATACCGTATGAACTTATCCAGATAGGATTGGATGTTCTTCTTAGCCTTCTGCGGAATGTGATATTGTCTTAGGCTCACTGGATAAACCCCATGTTTCAGTTCAATTTTTATTGGTGGAATATTGCGGGCCAGTCCTGGTGGGTTGTTCTCTGCCCAAACTCCTGGTATGTTAAACAATGTCTCATCACTCCTAGGGTTTTGGCTAGTCAACACTGTATAAAGTCGCCACTCTTCTTCCTTTGGTACGGATAAAGTCATAATACCTGAAGGTCCATTAAACTTTAAGGATGTTGTTCCATTTGGTAGGAACGTAATCTGCGCTTGTAATTTTGATAGCATATCACGTCCCAGCAATTGGACTGGACATTCAGGCATATAAAGGAATTGGTGTTTTACTACGTGGCCTCCCAATGTACAGAGTCGACTTTTAAGAACCGGTTTTTCAGCACTTCTTCCAGTTGCTCCTATCACAGTAATAGTCCTTCCAGATGGAGGAGCAACTAGATTAGTCACCACTGAATGTTCAGCACCAGTGTCGATCATGAACGCACTCCTTTTCCCCCCTATTGATACATCGACCATAGGCTCCGCTCGACCAAGGGGGAAGGAGCCCGGTCGGTATCAATAGTCCTCCATGACAGTGTCAGCCAATCCTACAAAGTCCCTACCTTCTCTATCGCGGGACCTTTGCGCTGCTGGAATATACCTGTCTTCCCTAACACTTCCTCTGTTCCCATTACTCCCTCTATAACCATTACTCCCTCCGGGGCCTCCTCTACCTCTCGCTCTACCTCTAAAGTTTCCGTAGCCTGCCCTGGGTTGGTCTCTCTCGTACTGCTCTCTTTGCGGACATTCGTTCCTCCAATGCCCTTCTTCCTTGCAATACGCGCATTGATCCCTACTCAAAGGCTCCCTACTCCATCTATTATTGCCTCTATCTGGGCCCCGTTTATCTACGCCTGCGATCGCTACCGCTAGCATATCAGCCTTTTTACGCATCTTGCGCTCTTCCTCTTTCTTACTTTCTGTATCCCTGTTCATATAGACCTTATTTGCTACCTCCATTAGTTGGGTGATGGACATACCTGCAAACCCTTCTAACTTTTGTAGCTTGCGCTTAATATCTCCGTATGCTTGGCTGACAAAGGCGGAGTTAACCATTCGGGAATTGTCTGCGTCTTCCGGATTAAAGGGGGTATACAAGCGGTATGCCTCCAATAATCGGTCATAAAAGACACTGGGCGCTTCATCGCTTTTCTGGATCACCTCAACTGTCTTCGACATGTTAATGGCTTTCTTTCCTCCGGCTTTCATGCCAGCAATTATAGCGTCTCTATAGGCTCTGAGTTGAACCATATCAGCACCATTTACGTTCCAATCGGGATCGGTGTTGGGATAGTGTGTCGCGGCCCATGCTGCTGGATTGGCTTGGTTCAAAGCACGGGCTCTATCCTCTAATGCTTTAATGGCTGCTTGATTTATTCTTGTCCTTTCCTCATTGTTAAATAAAGTCATTAGTAACTGCTGGCAATCAGCCCATGTCGGATTATGCGTCTGTACTATTGAGGTGAACAGATCAGTCATAGCTTGTGGTTTCTCAGTATACGAGGAATTATGGGTCTTCCAGTTTAAAAGATCGGTTGTGGTAAATGGGACATATACGAAGACTGGGTCAGCGTGTGCCATTTGACCTGCGGCATCGATATAAGCTGACCCGGGATTCAGACGAAGAGGCATCTGATAGTGCTTTAATTGTTGGGCACCAGTCAACTGTCGGGTTTGGATGGGGCTACGTAGAGAGGCGTCAGTCATGGGTTCCGGTCGGGGAGAGATAGGGTATGGGGATGTGGGAGGTCGGTTTTGGGAAAAGGTCGTAAATAAAACACTTCGAGCCGAGCTAGATGAAGCTTGACCGGAAGTCTGAAGTGGCGCCAAATCAGGATATTCGTTTCTAATGGGGGTGGATTCTGGTTCCGGAAGGGGAGATTTAGTACGAGGGGGGTGGATCCTGTACTGGAGGAGGAAGCGGAAGTGGATGAGGGTAATGAGGGGAGGGGTGCAGGACTTCCTGCGTTTGCGTCACTTCTTCTTAACGGAAAGTAAGGGGGCGGCAAAGGGATCTCGGACTCAGGGGGCGTGTCCAAAATGGGCCTAACACCAGTCCTAGTGGACGAACAAGTCCTAGCTACCATGAGGCGACACTGCTCCTCGTGGCATGTCTGGAGCCATTTTGGTGAGTCATTTACGGCCTGTCTCCAACAGTCAATATAAGGAAACTGGCCGTAAAGTTCAGGCCTACCCGATACAGCCACGTGTAAGCGCTGTACCAGAGTTGGATCCAAACTGCCACGTGGCGGCCATGCCGCAACCAAAGTAGGCCACTCCCTAGTACACAAAGTGACCAAACGTACAGGAGACATCTTTACCCCAAAATCACAAACTTTGAATCCCTTTTTAAAATTCTTAACCATACATCCTAAGGGATCCGGAATCGTTGACTGCGACGCACCCATACTTAACAATGGAACGTCGTCGACAACGAATACTATACACGCGTACTATTCAACAGTCACACCCGTTTCCTCTGGCAACAGCACCACGTGGTACGGTTACCAAGTGAAACGTACACAATAACAATAAACACTCAGGGAATTCCCGTACACACACAGCTGTTACACCAGTCACTATATAATCAATATTATGCCCTTTGGCGTAACTATACAGTCACCCACGCTATAATTCTCTATATACGAATTACCCGTCTATAACACACCCCAGTAACATCGTCTTTTACAAATAGCGGTTACAGTACGGTTAGCATAGGTCAAAGCACAAGTTAAGGTCACAATACAATTATTAGTGGTTATGGTGTTAAACATGCAATGGACGACAATGATTAGTACTTATTATATAATGTCAGTAAATATACAGGGTTATGGTACCGTGCACTATAATACAGCAACACACTATTAACACTCTCGCTAGACGGCTGAGCTCGCGCTATCTAACAAGATATACACTTTACTAAAACAATCGTTAACACATTTACAATTCCCAACTAAACTATTGGCCAGTACCTTGAATGGACTACCTAAAACTATATACACCCGTTTTGGTTAGCCACACTGCCCAATCACCACATATATAGCGAGCTAGAGAACCGAATTTACACAGGCGCCTCTTAGTCGCACTATCAAAAGTCTAGTGGGTTCCAAATTTACACGCCTTCCCACTTAGCCCAGATAGGATGAGAACTAGCGAACCGAATTTACACAGGCGCCGCTTAGTCTCCCGGTCCCTCCGACCTAGCGAACGTAATATACACCCTAGAACGCTAGTCTAGACAAGACACCGGTGTCCGGCTAGGGCTATTTACACCAGGACCCCGCCTGACTAACCAAATCAAACGGTCTGACTAAAGAGCGTTCGATCGAGCGGTGCGCCTTCGCTCCTTCCCTCCGACAGAGGGGGCAGATACACAGATTCAAAACCCCTTTGGGCCTACCGCACAATCGGTATACCCCTAGTGGGTCCTGCCGTCTAAAACAGCAGTTGTCTTACCTCCTCGTTCCTGAACCTGAGTTCACACTCATCGACGGGGACACCCCAGCACTTCTCACGTAGAGGCCGATGATCTCCTGGACAACAGACCAGTGGCGCCGAGACGAAGGGAGGTCCACGCAGAAGTTCAGGGGTGCAGCCGTAGAGAACGTGGGCAAAGATAGACCGTCTCACGCCTCTGCCTCTCAGCTACCGTTGAACGATGAGCTTCCCGGCCAATGCACCAAATGATACCGGAGAAACTGACGGAAGCCAAGCACAGAGAGATGGACACAGGTTTCTTCAGGAAGGAAGAGATTCTTTATTGGATCACCGATCGGGACTCAGAGGGACTAGCGTCACCAAAATACAGCAAAGTCTGAGTACTGAATACATAGAGTACATTCCTTATATAGCACTGTAGCTCCTCCCACAATTAACTACACCCACACATACCCTTAACCTATTTAATAAATAGAGTCTAAACTCATCCATCCGGTCTAACCACGTGGCTCATCTGATACAAAGGAGAGGGACGCGTAATTCCAGTTCTTACATTCCTGCACCTGGTCAGTACAGTGATAACAGTATCTTAGCTACGTGTAATTAACTAACTGATACTACAAACACATATACATACATATGCCTTGTGGCAATCTTAGCCTGCTAAACTTGTATTTTACTGGAATTACATCACAAGGTATTAAAACGAAAAAAGCACAGTCACTATGTGAAAAATAAATAGTTAGAGGAGAGTGAAGACATAATAGGGATATTTAGGAAAACGTGTCACTTTTATCGAATAGTGGCACAGGTGATGCGTGGATTGTGGGGTTAAAGCATGGTCTGTACATAGTAGCCCAGTATCACCACCCCACTCCTATCACCCAGTATCAATGTAGTAACAAACACCCCCAACTTCTCATATGAACCTGGTCCCTTAATTGCTTTGCTAAGTAATGTGCATTGTACTTATGAGCAGATACATCTCATATGTTTATTTTTTTAGTTTTCTTGTGAATGTATGCTTTAGAGAGCCATATTTTTTAGATGCCTCCTACTTGGTAAGTGTTGCATTTTTGTGTAGCAGAGAAATAGTTATATAAGTGCTTTAAATGTCTGCTTATGCAATTGATTTTACATTGTTTGTAAAGATTAACCTACGTAAGAAATCGGTATTTTTATCTCTTTATATGAGAATTTAGAAGTAACACATGAACTGAGACATACCTGATATGATTTTTCACATCCTACAATTTACAGGCTGAGCTGTCACAGTGTTTTATTGACACCTACCACTGAGAAAAAAAAAATCTTTCAAATATATGTTTGTCTTTTCTGTGTTGGTGTAATGTGGGCAGATTCACACTTGTTAATTTTGTAAAATGTGTGAAATTGAGAAATGCAAAAGTATTATAGAAATCCTTGTCATGCAATTATCTAAAAGTACCGAAATATTCTCTTAAAACTTAACCTTTAAATGGTAAAATAGTCATTACTTTTTAATAAACTTGTATTTTATCAAACCTATGATATGTGTTTGTAATTTTAGGAGCTTTTACAGATTATATCTATATAAATATGTACATTAATGATATACTGAAAACCTTAACTGTTGGCAGTCACACCTAAAATGTGTTGACATTTTCCTTCCATGTTGTGTACCCCATATTGTGTATTTACATTATTTTATTGTTGCTGTGCATATTTATAGGTGTATGTTAACAACTACTTTTTTCCTGCAGTGTATGTGTCTCAATCCCTTGCCTCCAGGGTTTATGAATATGTTCTGACTAATTACATGTACTGCATCTAGGGTTTATGATTATGTTTTGACTTGTTATGTGTACTGCATATGACCCCTTATCTGCCTTGTATATGTTTGTCTATGTTGCCACCTTTCCTTCACTGTGAATGTGTGTCTTTGAACTCTTTACTTGTTTGTTGAACTCCTTATTTACATTTTAAATCTTTGTATGTTGAACCCTTTATTTGCAGTGTCTTTTTGTGCTATTTGTATGCATGTTTCCTAAACTCTTTACTTGCACTGTGTATGTAGGTGTATATGTGTCTTAAAGGTACACCATAGGCACCAAAATTCAGTGTATTCAGTGAATCTCCCATGGCTGTGACTCACATAGCCTATATGTAAAAATTGGTTCATTTGCAATCAGATGTTAACATGCTTTAGAAACTTTTATCACCCTGCTATGCAAATTGAACTTTAATCACACACAGAGTGCTCCTGCAGGGTCTATAAGTAAATGAACAATGCAGAAGATACAATATTGTAAAATTAACAGAATGTGCATGTTTAAACATTAGATGTCTCTTTACAGGAAGTGTTTAGGAAGGCAGGGAGATGTGACTAGTGCTGTATAAACAAAGTGAATTAACCCCAAAATGACAGAAAATTTAAATGAGCAGTGTGACTGCAGGGCTGTAGACCAAAACTGTTTCATTGCACTAAAGTTGTGTTGGTGCCTGTAGTGCAATTAAAAAACAAGCAAAAACAAAAAATACTGTAGTAGTAGAACAATCCAAATAAAAATGTGTGTATTATGTTTTTTGATGGGGTTATATCTAAAAACTCCAGATCTCTTGTCTGCAGCCTTTGCAACCCTAGACTTTCTATAGCTGTTCAATTACAGGTTTCCTAAACAACCAGAATGTAACAACACCAGTTGTCTGACTGACAACCAGAGAGTATAACAAGGTTAATTCATAAAACTGGCAATTTCTATGGAAAATCTGTACTTCTTGTACAATGATAAAAGAGCACACACTCTTTGCACATAAAACTTTAGAGTCTAGAGTGTTCCTTTAATGACTTGTTTTCAGTGTGTATGTATGTGTATATGTACACATTATTATATGTACACATGTTTTTAAGTGCTATGCATATTCCATATCCATGGAGATACTGGGTTTGTAGGATAAATGCTCCAGTAGTCTGTAGAAGCACAGCTTCCATTACTTTAGCAAAAGCACAATTTAGGGGGTTTGTGTGTATGTGTGTTTGATTTTTTTTTGTAATGAATCCTGGCAGCTGCACGGTTTGCACCAACTAAAATCTTTGACAAAGTCTACAAAAGAAGGTTTGGACTTGTTTTATGTGCATTGCAAGAGACTATTAAGGAGTTGATTATTGCAGCAACTTATGCAAATTGCTTCAGCTATAAGTGTCTTAGCTCAAGTAGACCAAGATGCAGAGCCGAAACTGGGTGGGTGCATAGAATGCACAGTGCCTAGGTGCTCTATAGATAGAGGCCCATCAGCAGCACAAAGCAACGTCCACACATTAGGATCCTCCTCCTGACACCTGGGTCAAAGCTAGCACTGATCAGGGGAGGACAAATCAGCACATCTCTTACCTGACCACCAGGAAACAGGATTCCCTCCTCCCTGGCCCAAGGTAAGCCTCAGTTTCATTCAGCCCCTTTTCCTTCCCCCAATTGCAGCCCCTATCCCCCAATTGTTGACCCTACACCATAGCTCAGCCTCTAACCCTTGCTACAGTCTCTAAACCCCTACTACGGCCCCAACTCTATACTACAGTCCGTATTCCCCCAATTGCAGCCCCTGTACCCTACTCTAGCCCCTAACCCCCCACTACAGCCCCTATCTCCATAATGAGAATAAATAGCATAGGGGCAGAGTGTTGTATTCCAAACACTATACTGTCTATCTGGCTCTGCAGCAACTACCCCCCACATCACAAGAGCATCACACTACAGCCCCTAACACCCTAATACAGCCCTAATCACACAAGTAGCAGCCCATATACTAAAGCTCCTAACTCCATACTATAGCCCTGAACCCCCTACTACAGCCATTTTACTAAAATAGCAGTGCCTATCCCACCAATGGCAGTTCATATGCCCTGCTTCAGCCCCTAACCCCTCCCACTGCATCACCTATCCCCCCCAGTTGTAGCCTCTATGCCCTACTTCAGTCATGTGCTTAATCTCACATGAGCATCTAATCCCTTGTATTACTTCTCAAGGAATAATATACGCATGGGTAGTGTTAAAAAGGAAATGCCAATCAGGGGCTAATTCCTAAACGCATGCACATATATTTAAGTTATCATAGTTCCAGGTTTCCTATCTAATGTAAATGAATATTAATCTGTAAACCACCTTTTTCTCTAACATGTTTAGAGCTTGTCTATGTGTTTTAGTGAACTTAAAATAATACTCACATGAATAGAAAATATGTTTTACTAGGAATCAGTGCAACATTTTAGTGATAGCAATTCCATAATACAAAATTATCAAATACTATGTATTATTCTATAACAAATGCTACCCCGAAATCTTTAGTACCTTAATCTACTTAATGACAATGTTCTGAGTGATCAACTATATTTATCTGGTTAATTCATAGTCAGATTGTTCTAGTTAAGTCTGTCAGGGTTATTCACTAAACTCCGGATTTATTTGAAGTAAATCTTAATGGCAAAACTGAGGCAAAAAGTGTTGCATGTTGGATAATTATTCTAAATCAACCATTTTTGCTTAGCTTTTTTTCCATTTGGATTTCATTTGTGAAAATTTGGATTTTAGTGAATAATACTGTTTGATTCTACATTTGAAGAGTCATAGAAAATAAACTCTGTTTGGTCTTTTATACGTTATGTAAACTATCAAATGCAAAAGGGTAATAAGCGCTCTCTTCTCAAGGGTGAGCAGCAGTTCACCAACAAGTTATGTAAACTAGAGTACTGTAATGATATTACATTATTTTATGTTGTTAATATTATTATTAGTATTATCATTCTTGCACCATGCATCTTCACAATTGTTTTGCTGTGCTTTTTAACTCCAGTTATAATTTTTTTTTTTTTTTTGTAAATATAATTTTTATTTCCTGGATATAGGAGGTAAATATGGTTATTACTGCGTAGACTCGCAGGTCTGTGCGACTTTCAACAAGAGGTTAGAGTCAGGCATAATACGGGCACGCAGGCCCAACAAGGCTGCGGGACACGCAGGTCCCAAATAACAACAACAATAAGAGCACAAGAAGGTGAGTCCCCCCCTCCCTCCCCCGAATTCTTCCCATTTGTCTCAAGCGTCGTCGCCATCCAGAGAAGGGTAATCACCCGTGGTTAAGCCATTGTTCCCTCAGGTTGAGAATAGCTCCCTCTAGTTGGTTACCTCTAGGGTGTCTAGTGCAGAGTACACTATCACCTCCCTTGTACCCCCTGCGGGGGCATTTATGGTCTGCCTGTGCGAGAAGGATGAGTACTTGATCTGATGGGTCGCTACTGTGGGGGTCATGTCTGTAGGGGTTCCCTATTGCCAGCTTACTATATCAGCGGAATGACATTTTGGAGGGAGGTGAGCATGTATGGGCTCATTTCCGATGCCCCTATGTCACCATGGCTTTTGAGTAGCGTTTCTAGTTTGTGACTCCTGGGTAGTGGGGAAGGGAGAGGGTTAGGAAAGTGGAAGGGAGGAGGAGGAGGGTCTGTCCGTTGTCCCCTAGGTCATGTAGGCAGAGTTCAGCCCTATATTCAGTTTTGTAGCATCGTCAGGAAGTCCTGTTTCGTCGTAGTCAGTATCCAGTGAGTCCAGATGTCCAAGTATGTCTGATGCTGTTTTTCGGTAGCCAACATGGAGAGCTCCTCCACCGCTCTCAGCTCCTCCATGTGGGTGAACCATTTGAGAAGGGAAGGGGTCTCACTCTTTTTCCAGTATTGTGGAATAGTTTGTTTGGCCATGTTTAGGATGCGGATTGTGAGTGATTTTTTGTACTTGGAAATCGGTATATTCGTGTGGTGAAGCAGCATTGCTGCAGGTTGTAATGGTGGTGGGTTGTCAGAGAAGCGTGAAGTGATTGTGTGTATCTTCCTCCAGAATGGTTGGATGAGTTCGCACGCCCACCAAATATGTAGAGGTGTACCCGGTGCATTTGTGCATCTCCAACATATGTTGGTCCCATGGGCATGCATGTATTGAGGTGTGTCTGGGGTGCAGTACCATTGCGTGAGTATCTTATAAGCTATCTCCTGGCTCTTGCTAAATATGGAGCAGTGGTGTGTGATCTCACATATCTTTTCCCACTCCCTTGCGCTGAATGTGTGGTCGAGAGCCTCCTCCCATTTGCCCATAAAGCGTGGTGTGGCCGTGGGTGTGTGTGTTTGTAGGAGGGTGTAGAGCTGCGAGATACAGTGTGGTAGCGGTTCAGGGTCTACACAGAGTTGTTCAAAGGCAGTAAGTCCCCTTGTAAGAGCTCCTGCCCGTGGTAGGGTTTTGGTGTAGCTAACTAGTTGTGCGTAACGGAATTGGGTCGTGAACGGCTGGTTAGGGTCACCGCACAGGTCAGTTAAGGACCTCAGCCCTTGACCGGAGCATACATGTCTCAGTCTCGGCAGTGGGCATTGCACCAGGGCCCTTAGTGCCCTAGGGTCCTTACCTGGTGGGAAGCCTGGGTTATGTGTAAGGGGAAGCAGTGGGGACGGGAATATGGAGAGTGTGTGTCTACCTACACTCCCTCTCCATACCTTCAACGTCGCTTTCGTGTATGTGGAGTAGTGTGTTTCCTTTCCGTCAGTCCCCCCGGGGAGCCACGGGATGAGGGCAGCTGGGATCCCGGCCAACCCCTCCTCCGCCTGTTTCCATAGTTTACCGACCCCAGTCTTAGACCACTCCACTACCCGTTGCAGATGGCATGCCTTGTAATATTGCCTAAAATCTGGTAAGGCTAGGCCCCCTTTGTTCCTAGGTTGGGTGAGTAGTGCATATTTTAGTCTGGGCCTCCTCCCATCCCACACAAAGGCTCCCATTGCTTGTCGAAGTGTAGTAAAGAATGAGGTGGGGATCGAGATAGGCAGAGCCTGGAAAAGGTAGAGTAATCTCGGTAGTAGGTTCATTTTAATTACTTGGATTCTACCCAGCCAGGAAATATGCGGTAGGGCCCACTCCCTCATGTCTGCTTGGAACCTAGTCAGTATCGGGGTAAAGTTTGCTGTAAAGAGCTCAGATTCCCTAACCGTCAGCCAAGTGCCGAGGTAGCGGATTTTATCAGTGGCCCACTGGAACGCAAAGCTGCGTTGGAGCTGTGTCGTTCTCCTTTTGGGTACGCTGACATTTAAGACATACGACTTGGAGAAATTGATCTTGTACCCTGACAACCTGCCGAAGGTCTGGAATTCCCGCACCAGGTTGGGGAGGGTGACCTCTGGGTGTGTTATGAAGAAAAGGAGGTCATCTGCGTATGCAGCTAGCTTATGGTGTGTGTCTCCTATGCGCACTCCCTTGATATCTGGGTGGTGGCGGATAGTAGAGAGCAGGGGTTCCAGGGCCAGGACAAACAGCAACGGAGACAGGGGACACCCCTGTCTTGTTCCGTTGTGAATTGGGAACGACTCGGTGGGCGCCCCATTGACCAGGACGTGCGCTGTCGGATGAGTATACAGGGCCCTGATCCATCCCTGCAGGTACGGTCCCACACCCAGGTGTGACAGTGTCTGGAACATATACGTCCAGCAGACCCTATCAAAGGCCTTCTCCGCGTCCGTGGACAGCAGGAGAAGGCCCGTGTCGTCTCCTGTTTTTTTGTGCATCACGGTAAGGGCCCTTATGGTATCATCTCTGGCTTCCCTACCCATCACAAACCCCACCTGGTCCGGATGGACCAGAGAGGGTACGTGCACCTGGAGTCGGGTCGCCAGGACCTTCGCTAGCAGTTTGATGTCGTTATTTATAAGGGATATGGGCCGGTAACTCCCGCAGTGCTCCCGGTCCTTACCCTCCTTCGGGATTATAGTGATGTGCGTCATGAGCGCTTGTGGGGGCAGTTCGTGTCCCTCCCTGATGGCATTGAACATGTCTAGGAGTGGGGGGTACAGGGTCTCGGCATAGCTTTTATAATATTTGATGGGCAGGCCGTCCGGGCCCGGTGTCTTGCCCGGTTTCATGGATTTAATAGCTAGCGCTAGTTCCCCCATAGATATAGGTTCATCCAGCTGGGCGGCCGTGGTTGTCGTCAGAGAGGGGAGCGTATGGGTCTTTAGGTAGTCATCTATTGAGGTCTTGAGTGATCGTGACTGGGCATCAGTGTGGGGGCGTGGGAGGGAATACAACCCTGCGTAGTAAGTGCGGATGATTTCTTGGATCTTGGCCGGGTGTCTGTGTAGGACTCCCCCCTTGTCCCTGATCCTGTCTATGTACGTGTCTTGGCGCCTTTTGGCTAGCATGCGCGCTAGAAGTTTCCCACTTTTGTTCCCGTGAATCGCGAAGAAGGCCCTATTTCGCAGAGCGTCCCTTTGGTGAGTGGCGTGTAAGAGTGAAGTCAGTTCCCTACGCAGGCTGAGGAGAGTGGCCTGGTGTGTGGGGAGTTGGTGTTGTTTGTTAAGTGTGTCTGCCTGTGCTATGTCCGATAGTAGTTTAGCCATGCGGGCCTCCCTTTGTTTTTTCAGGAGCGCACTCTTTTGGATGAAGTGGCCTCTTATGACACTCTTATGTGCCTCCCATCGTATGGTGGGGGAGGTCTGCTCGCTGGTGTTGTATGTGAAATATTCCCTTAATGTCGCCCCTATGTCCGAGGTGATCGTAGGGTTCGTAAGCAATGATTCGTTCAATCTCCACTTAGAGATCTTGGGTCTGTGAAGGGGGGAGTTTAGTTTGATGATCACTGGGGCGTGGTCCGACCACGTCACAGTGCCTTGGTCAGCCTGTAGGACTAGCGGTATGTGGTAGCTGGGTACTAGTAAATAGTCTATGCGGGTGTAGGAGTTGTGAGGGTGGGAGTAAAAGGTGAAGTCCTTTTCGTCGGGGTGGAAGGCTCTCCAACAGTCTACTAGCTTAGCCCTGGCCAGAAGAGTTTTAATGGCTGTAAGGTATTGTGAGGAGATGTGTGTGTGGCCCGAGGAGGAGTCCCACTTGGGGTCTAACGCTACATTCAGATCCCCTCCCACTACTAGAATGCCTTCCTGGAAACCCGCTAGTGTGCGGAGCGTCTTAGCCAAGAATTTATATTGCCCCCGGTTTGGGGCATAGAGGTTGGCGAAAGTATACGTAGTACCCGCAATCGTCCCCTTGAGGAACAGGAAGCGGCCCTCCGGGTCTGTCAGGACCCCAGATTCAGTAAATGGGAGGTGTCTATGTAGGAGTATTGCCGTGCCTCGGGATTTACCTCCCTGGAAGTCACTATAATACCCCTTGGGGTAGTGGTGGTTCGTCAACTTGGGTCGTGAGCCTGCCCTAAAATGGGTCTCTTGCAGAAACACTATAGATGCTCGTGCTGTCTTAAAGTCCTTGTGAGCTCCAGTCCTTTTTTCCGGCGTGTTAAGTCCCCTAGTGTTCAGTGAAAAAATGGTGAGTGGGGCCGGTATTAGAGACATTCTGGATGTGCGTCAGTTGCTCACAGGTGGTACTGTCACTTCTGTCCGGTCGTCAGGTATAGCGAGTACTGGATAGGGTAACTTGGGGAAAACCGGGGAGGTCAGAGGGTAAGAGGGGAAGGAACGTACCCACTGGGACTAGAGACTGGGTACGGAGGGGTAACACTATGTACAATGAAAAAACGAAAAGTGGATTTGAGCGTTGGAGGGCAGTAACCACCCCCCCTCCCGTAGGTGGGAGGGGTGTACCGCACACCTAGGGTTAGAACGCTCCAACCAGTAGGGTAGCAGAGGAGTCCAAGAAGCCCCAAGTGGGCAGGACCCGGCGGGCCCAGGACGCTCCCAGAAAGATCGTCACGTGCCTCTGTGAGCCCTCGGGGTACCGCCCAGTCAGGACATCCCGTCTCCCCGCCTCTTGGCTCACTGTGCAAGGAGTGTAGCCTATGATGTACCTCCATAAGCGAATGTTTGTAGGGTCTGTGTCATGACCGCAGTTTGTGGACTAATCGGCCCACCGATATATCATGGTGTCCTTTAGTTTAAATGTGCCTCGCCCGCCACCCCCCAGGTCACTGGGTGATTCCCAATTTTCTAGGGTCAGTTGAAACCACCTAGCTTAGAGCAGTGGGATTATCCCCTTGGTTTCCCTCAGATGTCGTATGCGTCCCCTTGCTCCCCCCCCCCTAGGCTCCATGGCCTACTTCTCCCCGGTCCCGGCCCGACCCCCAGCAGCCATCCGGCCCCTATACTTGCATGCAACAACATATATTTAAATGGTCCCTGTAAGGTCTAATACAGCTTTCTCCCGTAGTCCCCTATAACCCGGCAGGGGGTGAGATCAAGATAGCCGGGATAGCAGCAACAGTCCATAAAGTCTGTAAAGTCTGAGGGGACCCACTTTGTGACTGCATGGGCCGCACCACCCCTTTACAGGTGCTGATGTGGCTGACTCTCCCGTCTCGTGCGGGTGGTGTGGTGGCATCGGCCGGTTAGCATCCCAGTTTGTCCTGACAGGTTATGCCCGGGAGCTGTAGCCTTCCGGGGTGAATATAGGGGTGATTCATGTGGGTCCCCCATCTCCTCGCCTAATAAAGGGGGGGCAAGTCCAGGGCCAGAGTGTGTCTATCCTGCTCCCTCCGTGCCATGATTAGGCAGGGTATGCCATTTAGTAGAACCCGGGGCCACCCCCTCTCCCCCTCCCCAAGTATTCGGCCCACTGTCCTTGTGTTGAGGTGTAGCGTGTAGTCCCGAGCCCCCCCTTGTCCCCTTAGGCATACTTGCGGTTATGAAGCGGGATAAGGAATGCTGTCCCCAGACTCCGGTCCGTTAGTCCGTTGATTGTTCCACGTGGGCCCGGGGTTTGGAGCCGGAAGGCCAACTGTAAGTCCCAGGACCGGAGCGGTTTTACTCAGGAGAATGATGATGGTCGAAGCGATGTGGATGTATCAGAGAGAAAGTAGAGGGTGAAATAAGCATATAAGTCCTCCCTGTCAAGGCTTGGTGCGTTCCGTAAAAAGCCCAGGGAGCGGCAGGGTCGGTGGCGCTGTTAGTTCTGTGTTCCCGCTGGTCTTATCGTCTGCATGCGGGGGTTCCGTAGTCGTTGGGGTTTGGGGCCCACGCCTTGCGGCCTAGGACCTTCCGTGTAAAATCTGAGCGGGTTCGGCCATGTTAGCTTCTCCGGCGGTAGATGTAACTCTCGTTGAAGCGTCTCTAAGTCGTCTGCGCCCGTGACCATGAAGGGGCCTGAGGGTGTCGCTACTTGAAGGCCCGTGGGGAAGCACCATCGGTACCTTAGGTTGGCGGACTGCAGTTGCCTGGTGAAGGGTTTCAGGGCTCGCCGGTACGCCAGTGTAGCAGGGGACAGGTCTGGATATAGCTGGATGTCCGACCCTTCTAGTAGCACCTTGTCCGCTGCCCGCGCTTTGCGTAGGATCTCCTCCTTAAGCTGGAAACTCTCCAGGCAGCAAATGATGTCCCTGGGAGGTCCCCCTGGGGGCCCTTGAGGTCTCAGAGCCCGATGCGCTCTAATAAAGCCTATATGCGTCAGTGGCGGCCTATCGAGGAGCCGATTGAAAAGCTCCATCAGTGTGCTTTGTACTGTGGCCTTGGTATCCAGTTCCTCTGGGACCCCCCTTACCCTAATGTTCTGGCGTCTGCCCCGATTGTCGAGGTCCTCTATATGCAGGGCCATCTGTCTCATCACTGTGGTATGGTGCTGCAGCATGTCTGTGTTAGCTGCTTGTGCCGCTGCCATGTGGTCACAGTCCGCTTCAATCTGCGAGACACGTTGGTTGAGGCCTTGTAATTCCTCTCTCAGAGCATGGAGTTCCGCCGTGATCGAGGAGTGCAACTCAGCGTTGGCCGTCTTGAGGTCTGTTTTCGTTGGTAAGTCTTTTAGCAGGGTCATCAGGTCCGACATTGCTGGGTCTCTTGTCGCCCGCGGTTCAGGGGCCTGCTCTCCCGTTGGGGAGCGCTGGGAGAAAATGTCCGACTCCGTGGAGTCATTTGAGGCCTGCGGATCCAAGTCCGCCTGTGCGAGCAGGTATCTCTTCATTGTCGGGGTCGGGGTTCCTTTTGGGTGTTCCCCTGATCTTTGGGTATGTGAGGCTCGATGAGTCTTACCCATAACTGCGGTCAGAGTGCGGATTAAATGAGGTTACAAGCCGAGCCAGCGGGGAGCTCAGGGATCAAGCTGCCATCTTCTCGGACCGCTAGCCAGTTATAATTTTTTTAAAAGCTTGAATTGGATTTTTCACAATGGGTTTTTGAATATTATAACATTGCAATTGTCATACGACTTAGACTAAATTAAAATGTTCACTTTTAGCATTAACATTTACACATTATATAAAATAAATATTGCACTTGATATATAATCTGCACTGCATTCTAAGTTTACTTATTATTTCTGATTAAATAGTTATCTTCATGTACTTCATAAATTCTAATGATGTCATAGTAATATCCTTAGTGGACATTATTTATAATGAAGCATGATTGGACAATTTGGTTCATGCTGCTAGTAAATCATTATTTAAATTAATTAATTGCAATGATAGATTTTAAAATTAAAGTTCTTCATAATTATTGGTTTGATCAACTTCATTTTCTATTTCTAAAAATATTAATACGAATAAAGTATTACATGAATTTTAAATATTTTATATACACGTTGACCTTTCAAACTTAAAGGGACACTCAGGCCACAATACAACTGTAATGCATTTGATAGGTAATTGCCTCATTAATATGCTTTTTTTGCTTTTATGCTTAATATGCTTTTTGATTTTTAAATAAAATACGTAATATTTTGCAGAATGCTGCAACATAAACATGCCTCCTTACATGCCCCCTGCATATGTATGATAAGGAAAACGTTTTCTGTAATCAGGGGGCATGTCAGGAGGCAGGTTCATGTTGCAGCATTCTGCAAAATATTACCGCAAAATGTTGTTCTGTAGTTCAGATCATTCAGTACTGTCTGTGATTGCATGATCTTAACTACAGAACAACATGAACTAGAAGCTGAGGACACCCAGAGACAATAGTAAGGATATCAATATCTGGTTCTCTGACTGCAGCCAGGTTATGAATTAACTCACTCAGTGCTGTTTGGGCTGAGACTGTGTGCATACATTTGATTTTTTAAAAAATGTATTTCTGGTATGAAAAGGCATGGGCAAGAGGGCAAGAGGGCAAGAGGGCAAGAAGGCAAGCCTATGGTGCAACATTCTGCAAAAAAGTTTTTTCTTTCTGCAAAAATTATAAAGATTTGATCATATTAATGAGGACAAAATCTATCAAACATATAATTTGCATTGGTGCCCGGAGTGTCCCGTTAATGCTTCCAATACAAATACTTGGATGCATTACTTTCTTAGACTACAAACTAATTTGAGCAAGCCCTCAAAACCTTCTGTTCCTGTATGTTCCTTTTTTTTATTGCAACTATTAGTTAGTGTTTCTATTGCGAGTGGTGGATAATGTAGGTGCTTTATAATTAATACTAATAATAATTTGGGTTAAATTATATTTGCTTAAATGTAAATTGAAAAATGTGACTTTAAATAGAATTTATAAAACAAGATAAACAATGGAATATGGGTGTATTGACGCTAGTTATGAAAGTGGAAGCGCAGCTACACTAGAACCTATACTCACTCACAAGTCTCTAAATAGGATCCCCACAATGACGAATATGGACCGTGGACAGGGTTTTAGGCTGCGTAAAGGTGTAGTTCATATGAGAAGTAGAAGACATCTCTTATTGACTAAAGTCTGTATCTATTATCCAAGTCTCATATGATATGTTATGGCTAATCTGGGTTTTGCCAGTTGCCCAAGTATCAGGAATATTATCAGGGCCGGTGCAAGGAATTCTGCCGCCCTAGGCAAAGATCAATTTTGCCGCCCCCTCATAAGATCATTCCATCGTGTCACAGGTTTATGCACTGAACTCCAAAAGGAAACATTCCACAGATTTCCTTGAACAATTTAGTAGATGTACCCCAAAAGAAAATATGCTTTTTTTTCTGCAAGTCCTCCAATTAGAGGCTTCTGATTGAGAAGCCTCTGTTCTAGGGCATGCACATTCAATCACAGATTTCCTATGTGCCACATTGAGCTCTAGTTCAGCTCATTGAGAAAGGGAGTAGTGTCCCATGCTCACTCTGCCCTTTGTTGGCTGCCGGGTATGGCGTCACATCGAGTCTCGAGACTCCATGAATCTAGAGCAGTGGATCCCAACCACCCCCTAACAGTCCAGGATTTAGGGACTACCCAGATGTGTTTAGGTGGTTTTTAGAAAAAAGAAAAAAAAAAAAAAACACTTAAGACACAACAGAGTAATCCCTAAATCCTGGACTGGTAGGGGTTACTTGTGGAATGGGTTGGGAACCACTGTGAGGAGTGGTTGGATGCTGCCGCTCTTCACACCTCCCTGTGAGCTGCAGCAAGGCCCAGTTACAGCATCCCGGTATGCCTGTCAGCAATACACTCCCTGCTTGGCACCAGCTTCCCCGATTCAGCCCTAAAAGAAAAACAAATCTAACATATGTACATTGTTGAGTTTAGACAATTTATTGCATCAGTCTCTATAAAATTAATAGCATATGCCCCTCCCCCCCATGGTGTCCCATAGATGTAAACCACAAATACTGGAAGACTGGGATGATGTGTGAGCATAAATGGTTGAACCAATAATAACTTTCAAGGAATATTAGCAAGGCTCATATCATCCCTCTTTCTAGGACGACATGTGTCCAGGATGGGCTCCATCATCAGTGTATTCATTCTAGTCTTTTGCAACGACGTCATAAAATATAAATATGACTGTGAATCTGTTGTAAGCATCTTTTTTTTTTTAATAGTGAAAACATTAAATTACACTTGTATTTTTACTTTGAATACTTTTAAATGGTTTAACTAATTGTCTTACCCAAATGTGTACCCTTTTCAGTTCAATTATGTCTTTTTATGAACGGATTGTAAAAATTGGCTGTATATTGAAATTCTGGCTTTTATCAATAATTTATAATATGGTAATATTACATTCCGACCATGTGTTCAATTTAAAATTGTTATTAATGTTGGAATTCTAACAAGAGAATATGTGAGAATATGTTATTGATTTAACAGAAATCAGAACATATTCTCTCATGTGATTTAACCATTGAACTGAATAGTCGCCATGATGTATAAAATACATGAGAAAGGATAGACATTTAGATGTCGACCATTGCTTACAGCATCTTGTCTGGAGAAAAAAAAAAATACATGGACACAGTTGAGATAAAGTTAATAGTATCTAAGATTAAATTGCCAAAATGTCAGCACCATTAAGAGAACAAATTGTCTGCCTTGTCTATTAATAAATTCACTCACCGTAACCAAAACACTGCTGTCAATATTTTATGTTCATTCCCTCCATTACCAGAAATCCAATCAAATCCTTGTCTTTAAAAGAACCTTGTACATATAAGACATCTTTCTGCAACTCACTATATACTTGATTAACGATAACTACAGAACACATATGGTGCGATATCCTGTATACAAGGTATGCCACAGGTAAAAGCGGATTCATTTATTTTGATTTATTTTTATCTTAATGCTTTATTAAATAGGTTTTAATTAAATAAAAATTATAAATTATTTTGACATATACTAAATCTTCACTAGCAATAACATGCATATATGCCATATAAACATTCTTAGCTTTGTTTGAATTACAGTGCATTGCAAAATCATTCTTGTTACTAAAAGACACCTTCCCCTAACTTCCAAAAACACAGGCTTCTCTTAAAGTGCTCTGGTCAATCCCTCTGCCTCTCACCGGGACAATATACACCATGCTATATTTTTGCAGCAAGATATAATGGTCATACCAGACTTAAGGCATGTTTGCAATCCTGTAGGAACATAGCTACCATAAGGAATTGCCAACAACAGCTAGTAGCTGGAGGAGGCTACTATATATCAACATTTTCCAACATTGTCACCATTATAACAACCAATACTGACCACCAATAACATCTGTTCGCAAAGATATTGAGCATTCACAGATTAGCCACATGCTGTTAAAGCATAGAATACCTGTATAGGCTAGGTAACTTGTCAAGCTAGCAATCACATCTTGCAGGTAAAAAAGGTGCACCCTAGCATATATATACTTGACCCGGTGATTTTCCTTAGCAGATATAGCAACAGTGTATACAATGTTTTAAACAGTGATTTTGTGCAGTTAGAAGCATACCTGTGTAACTTAAGATGCTTATTTCTGTTATGTGCATTGTTAATTTAAATGACATATGTACTTATAGAAATAAACATTATTAAACAGACACTACTGCATTACAGTAGCTACAAGCACGCTAGTGTGTTGCAGCCAGCCAATTACAAATAGTGGCAAGATAAGAAACAAGCACTAAATACCCACATACAGTATTAATCATAAGGTGACCATATGCAGCTGCCTAGGGCCCAAGGGTTTGAAAGGGGCCCTGTAACTGCAAATTTTCTTGGTCCCTTTAACCATCCCTATGTGAAGAATGAAGAAGGGTCATAAACTGGTAACCTGCTTAGGGCCCCTTGTGATCTTAATCCTTCTCTGGGCTTGGCATACAGTGTAATCTCAAATACTTTATATTTTAAATCTCCCAGCAAACTTCAAGAATATATGAAAATGCAAAAATGTAATATACTTATTTTTTTCAGATATTAAGGAAAAATGTACACATAATTTTGATAATTTGTCCTATTTTCAAGTGTGAGTTGAATATTCTATGTTTCATATGAATATTAGTTTTATTTATTATGGTGAAAGAGACCTCGCCACAGGTTTTTGGAGGGGACTACTTGCCAGCCTTTTACCCTGGGACTATGGCCCCTTTAATTTATTGTGGTTGAGAGACCCTATTTGTGGATATTGGGACTTTAAACAATGGTTCTTCGAACTCTCGAACATTCGAAGTGGCCGCCATTCGACATTCAAACACGTGGTGGTGGCCATTTTGTTCGCATGGACCAAAACCATGGATAGACTTCAGGGGAACTTAGCCGCGAATGCCCTGGAACTATTTTCGGCATGAAAACCTTGCAGTTCCCGGTCGGTCCTACAGCGGCACTTAGCCGCGATTCTATAAAACTGTCATGGGCATGAAATCCTGGGCAAAATAGTGTTTGCCTGGGCAAAAATGTGACTTCCATAAAATGTCTGAACCACTTATCTGATCTGGGTGATTTATGGATATGTTGTTCACCCAGATCAGGGCTATCAGGGGATGCAAGATGGGGGTTTTAAAGGTACTTATTGGACTTTATAAAAATGTGTATTTTTTCTGCCTGGGGATAATTAAGTTAATGCTTTATCTGCCTTAATTATATCACAGGCAGAGGGGAGGGATTGTGTGGGAGTGTCATTCCTTATTACATTGTTTTTTATTAACTTGCATACTTTGTGTCCTGTGCCCAACAAGGTCCACCTGGGCGTCAACCTTGTTGGGAAACTTGCATAAAAGACCAGTGTGCTCCATTAAAGCTGAGTTCCTGTTTTACCCTCAACATAGAGTCTCATCTCATGTGTAGGGGAAAAGGCTGCATCTACCCTAGGGATTGCTATATCACTATACTCCCCAGGGATTATAATCACTAAGCTCTTTTAAGAGCTGTTCCTGTTTGACTCTCTGGAGGAAGAGAGGTTCACCGACTGGAACCTGGAGCCTTGTCGTAGGTCCAGGGTTGGTAGGAGACGGCGAGTTCCTAGCTAAGCTGGACTTGGGGACTGCGGTGTTGATGGTGTCTGGTGGAGTGCTTGCAGTCCTCGGTGAGCACTAGGAGCATCTGTTGGCGGAGGTACCCAACCGGGGTACAGGAAGCTCTGTTAAATTTATATATTTATTTATTTTAAAAAAAACACCCAGTAGTAATACAATTAATACTAAAAATCCTAGCTAAAGAGGTCACCGTAATCTTGTCTATAGCTTCTTTAGTGGGGTTATTGACTGAAGTCTGAATGACCCTGTAATGTGTGTGGCAAAACCCTGCATACAGGGCCATTTACATTGCAAAATCCAGACTTCGTTCATGCTTTTCAACAAGTTCGGATTGTACAATTCAATTGAATTTGATCCCAATTTTAGCTTAATTTAATACCACTGAAATTCTGAGACAAATGTTTCAATTTGAAGCCCCGATTTAAACAATCAGAACTCTTTGCTCAATGGCAGTAGGTGAGGAGTTTTATGATGTATGATAAGGGAACCTAATGGGAACCTAATGTCCAACCCTTAACCCTCACCTAATGGCAGCAAGTGCGGGCCCTACTTATATTATTCAAAGGTTGATGCATTTGGTTCCACATTTTATTAAAACCGTCACTTTCTGAATATTCTGAATCCTACACTTTGAATAGGATTCAGATGCAAAAGCACAGATTTTCATCTGGACACCAATTGCTTCTGGATGATTGCTGTATATTTGTTAAGGATTACCAGATTCCAATCAAATTTTGTTTTAGTAAATATGAGAATTAGAATTGCGGTCAGAATTTGGTCGTTTCCCCTGGATTTTGTCTATCCCAAAAAAAGTTGGTGTTTACTGAATAACTTTGTAAGTGTTGTACTATAATGCACCATTTTAATGAGAACTTTAGATCATATAGGTATTTAAACTACAAACCATGAATTGTAAATAACAGCAAGGTATTAGCAAATGTTGGTTAAAACAGAAAAAAATAAGCTGTTCGAATTTCATTATGTTGGCTATCTTTACCTAAATTCTGCAGTTCCTTCATTACATTTCCATAAATCCCTGTTTAGCTTTAAAAAAACAAACAAACCCTCAAGCATTTAATTTTTTATTTTTTTTGCAAGTTTATAAAGGATACACAGATTCAAGTGAATGATAATTTGACCCTTTCAAATCAAACTGACCTTTGCATTATTTATTTATTTATATTATACTATACAATAGAAATCATTAAAAATATTGTTCTAGCACCACCTGTTTAGTAAAACACCACAGACCATGAACAATCTTACTTATTAACCTACCATCAGCTCTACAGATAGTTGTACTGATGCTAAAAGAGTAGGACATTCAATGTCCAAGTATGGTCACCCCAGAGAACACTTTAATAATTATTTAGATCATGATTAGTATTTAGCAGGTTAAACTCAGTATATATTTGTGCGATGCTTTTCTATCATAACCTCTCAGTGTGCTATCGTATTTATATAATTTACTTAAACTATTCTTACTAAATCTTACTCTATTTGTTTACATGTTAAAAAAAACGCTTCAGTTACTGTCTTTGTGATTTGATTTAACAAGCAAACATTAATTTTTATTATGATCTAATTTGTTAGAATTATTTATTTTCTTCTAGAACTAACATTTTAACGTATCTATTTAATAGCTGACATGTAATGTGTTTTTGAGAGCATATAAATTGAACATTAAAAATTAAATGTTTATAATGTTATTGAATTTGTAATATAACAAGGTTTCTTAAATGTAATTTTTTTGTATTAATTAACAAAAAGATCATTCTAATTCTGTCATTCTGATTCACATATTTCTGTTTTAAATGTACACCTTTTATTGAGAAACTGTCACCATTTATTTTAAGTAAGGTCAGATGTTCTGCATTAGCAGCTCCCAATGTGCTGAAAATAAATTCTGTGAATAGTTTAGGTGGTAGATAATTCATTTACATTATAGCTATCCCAGTAAAATTGGACTGTGCTAAGTAGCCTTGGGACCTTCCTTAGGGCTAGTGCAGTAATCTCATTAAACTGCTTCTGCCTTACTGTTAACTGACTCAGCACTAACTGTAGATAAGAATAATCAGGTCCAAATTTATGTTAACAGTGCACACCTATATTTATAGTCTTTATTGGATGTGAGTTACTGAATGAAGATTTCTTTTTCACTTGTAGTGAAGATACACATTTAGACTCATGCATATTTGACACTAGCAAATATTTTCTGAATTGAACAAGCAGAGCAAAACCTATATCTTTGATTTCACCCATTGGTGACGTAAAATAAATAAATAAATATATATATATATATATATATATATATATATATATATATATATATATATATATATATATACACACACACACACTATTCTAATTTGCAGTTGAAATTTATTACAGTGATATACTTGGAAAATAGTATACACCCCACATGTATTAAATATAGAAGAAATGTAATTTTGATTATTGTTGCTGCAGCTCAAATTATAGATAAAAAAGGAGGCTTCAGTGCTTTGAGCTCAAAAAGACTCTCACGTTACCAGATCTACATATAGTAAATTAGTTTTGTCAAGTAACTCAAGAAGAAAACAAATAGTTTTGACTATAATGATTTCGCAAATTTTGGAATGATGATGTGACATTATTATAAGTGAAGGGATCCTTGAATTTTATAGACACAATAGAAAATTATCTCTTAGTTTTGTTTGAAAGGTTTATTCAAAAGCTCCATATTAATGATCTCCATATTTTAACCCCCAGCTATGATAGGGTTACATTTGAGACATTACAAAATGATACAGAAGCTTTTAAAACATGTATGCTGCCAATGTAATGCTGAGTTATGTAAGGATCCATCAATGCATACAAAGTACATATGGATCAGTCACAACATTAAATCTGACTGCCTAATATTGTGGAGGTCCCCCTCGTGCTGCCACAAGACCTCTGATGTGTCCTGTGGTATCTGGCAAGACATTAGCAGCAAATTCTTTAAGACCAAGTAGCTAGGTAAGGCCTCCATGGATCAGATTTGTTGTTCCAGCACATCCCAGAGATGCTCAATCAGATTGAGATCAGGAAAATTTGGAGGCCAAGGCAACACTTTGAACTTTTTGCAGTGTAGTAGAGTGTAGAATCCTGTTGAAAGTGGTCACTGCCACCAGGAATCACGGTCAGAGACAATTGGAACCTTCCCTCTCCTCCCCCCCAATATCACGATCATGTGAACTTATATTCGAACATGTGACTCTGATCTAGACTATATCTTTTTCCATATCTTTTTGCTTTTGTAGTTTCCCTTGTACTATTATCTATTTTCCTATAGGAGGAGATCTATATTTGTTTTAATGGACATATGCCGTGTAATGGCTGAAATTAAAAGTACTGCCTGTTGGATCATGTGAACTGATACTGTGACAATATGGGAAATATTGAGGTTTTTAAATATTTTTCCCTAAATAATGAAGCATTGTATTATATTTAGATGTTCTATGATATCTACATGTTTAATATGATATTTGTTTAAGTAATGTATGTATTTTACTTTGTGTGTCTTAAAAATACAACTATTGTTTTGCACACTGCCTTCTTTTTCTTTTTTTTGCACATGGCATCCTAATTAATTGGCTTTCTAAATTAGTTCACTTGTATTGGAGAAACAATGAACCAGCCATCTAGTCATCACTATTTGGCCATTGTCAAAGTCACACAGATCTTTTTGCTTGCCCATTTTTCCTGCTTCGAAACATATGAACTTTAAGAACTGACTGTTCACTTGATGCCTAATATATTCTACCCCCTGACAGATAATGACAAAATGTTGTGGCTGTTGAGTGGATATGCATATTTACTGAACACACAACTGTGCACACACACACACAAGTAAAGAGATAGAAAGACTTGACACTGTTTGGAGACCTAGATCTCCTTTAGATTAGGATAACACTACATACATAGAGTTATTCTTCATGAATAGTTGACTGTCACAGTTCTCACCATGGTCACCCCATAAGTACCCAACTGGGGATTTGAACCTGGGTACTTTGCTGTCCTGGGCTTGCTATCTACCTTTGAGCCACAGCAGAACCTAGTCCTGTTCGCCCTGGCTTGTATGCAGCACTGGGGTCTGGACTTTGTCTATGGCTGTGCTTCACTTGAGATGGATCAAGTCTTTGTTCATGTTGTGTGTGTTCAGTTCCTGTGTATCAGTCACTTAAACTCCATATTGATACCGGCTTCTGTCTTTGTTTAACCTGATCTCTGGCATCCTTTGACTTCAGCTATCACTTGCCTATCCTGCTATTTGTGTCCTTGTCGGTATTGCATTAGAATCACCTTTCATGCACAGCACCTGTGCAGAGAGGTGGCTTCTTGGGTGAGCAAACTCAAGGGTGAGCAAACATATCTGTGCTGCAGACTCACATCTCAGGTACCCTCTCAGAACCCTGACACATTAATAGATTATGGTGATGATGACAGACAGACAGACAGACTGAGTGAGCATATCAGAAAATCTCTGGCAGCAGTCTCTGGCATAATTTCAGTTGATTGGTCCTTGAAGTCATATTTATTTTGTTCTGGTTTCTAACAGTGTCATTTTATGAGGCAGGATACAAAACAATCAACAACAATATTAACACAATTAGTCCACTGACTAACGTCTCTGTATAGTGTAACAAGAAATATGAGGCAAATCACAAAGCAAGAATGTGAGCATAATAAATTGATCTAGATTATTTTAGCTTACTCAACATTTACCACTGGTTGCCCCATCTTTGCTAATCAATCCATTAGCTCCTAAGCTCTCACACATATATAAAAGTACTGACCCACTCCTAGAAAATATTATCACTACTGCATGACCTGCCAATAACAATAGCAATAATAATAATTAAAGGACCACTATAGTGCCAGGAAAACATACTTGTTTTCCTGGCACTATAGTGCCCTGAGGGTGCCCCCACCCTCAGGGACCCCCTCCCACCGGGCTCTGGGGAGAGGAAAGGGGTTAAAACTCACCTTTCTCCAGCGCCGGGCGGGGAGCTCTCCTCCGATCCTCCTCCTCTCCTCCCATGCGGCTGAATGCGCACGCGAGGCAAGAGCTGCGCGCGCATTCAGCCGGTCTCATAGGAAAGCATTATCAATGCTTTCCTATGGACGCTTGCGTGCTCTCACTGTGATTTTCACAGTGAGAATCATACAAGCGCCTCTAGCGGCTGTCAGTGAGACAGCCACTAGAGGCTTTGAGGGCTGGATTAACCCATTTATAAACATAGCAGTTTCTCTGAAACTGCTATGTTTATAAAAAAAATGGGTTAACCCTAGCTGGACCTGGCACCCAGACCACTTCATTAAGCTGAAGTGGTCTGGGTGCCTATAGTGGTCCTTTAATACTGATAAAACACGTCTAGAGGTTTACCACAATTCTCTTATGGTATGTTTCTAATACGGCAGCATGGCATCACTTCTCTAAGAGTCCAATCATAAACTCTGGTGCCACCATGTCCTAGTCCATTTTTCTGCATGATAAATGACTCTCAACACTGAGCAGTTAATAGCACTATATATATGACATATTGGCCCCCAATTTAATATTATGGAAATTATTTTAATTTTGTTATATTCTGATATACTTTATATAGTTTTTTTTTTTTTAATATAATTTGAAAAAATAATTGTAAAAGTTTATCCAAAAATATGAAATAATTTGAAAAGTTTGTCCAACAATATGAAATTGACATCATTCATTCTAGAAAACCTTTAATTATGTGACAATAATATGTACTAGATCAGGAGTAGGCAACCTTTTAGTGACAGTATGTCAAGGCACGGCTTTGGAGTGCTGGGCCTATTGTTTTACTTAATGTGTGTGCATGTTGCGTGTGTTATATATGAGTGCTGAGGCTATTTTGTGGGGTTTATGCCTGTATGTAGGCTGTGAGTGTTGTGTATGTGTAGACTTTAGTATTACTTGTGTTATGTATATATGTGGACTGTGTATGGGTGGCTGCTTGTGGGATTGTGTGTTTGTCTCATATTGTGTGTGGGTGTGGTGTTTTGTGTATTTGTAGGTGCTGCTTTGTTGTGTGTTATGTTGATGTGAGAGTACTGCTGGCAGTGGTTGTTTATGTGGTCTATCAGTGGTGTTTGTGGGCTGTTTGTGAAGTTGTTTGTTCTTGCTGGTGGGCTGTTTGTAATATTTGTGGTTACTAGAGGCTTTCAGTCAGAGACATTAAAACATTCATGCCCAACACACTCTTGTGACACACATATCTACAAGACAATACACTGCAAGACTCATACAATTAAATAAACTGCCAGGTACTCCCTTCTCCAAATGCACTTTGTCAGACACACATACACATTGCCATACACTGCTAGACACCCATACTGCTACACAAACACATTTACAAACAATCATACTGCTAGACACATGTACATGACATTTATGTTAATTTAGACACCTTCTTTTTTGCTTACCAATTTAGCAGACGTAGGGTGGATTCCCTGGAGTCCATAAGGGTCTGGGCTACGCTATAACTGTTGCTCTTGCTGCATCCCTCGTGAATTTGATTGGGTAAAGTGATCTGACATCACTTCCTCACAACTTTGCTCTTCACAGTTTGCCAATTGCTTGGCTAGATGATCCAGTAGTAGGGGAAATCGCAAGCAGGGGTCAAGAGGAGCAATAAAATGACACCCCCATCCCTCCAAGTGACGCATCATAAGTGTGATTGGTTGCACTCTGAAAATTGTCCTGCTGGTTATGGGTAATCCTCTTGACACCCCAGCTAGCCTGTTAGGGTTAGCAGTCTTTTCATGCCATACAGAGTCTTCTTGCATTCCTTGCATGTCCCGTGTGCCATAGGTTGCTGAACCCTGTACTAGATCATAGATCATATTAAAATTATTTTTTTTTTTGTTCACTTTATGGCTCTCTTTCTGTCTCTTTTTTTGTGTTTTCCCTAAAGAAATAAAAAGTGTCCATAATGACTTTCTGCTCCTTATGTTCCATATTATAAATACATCAATAATTTAATGTAATCTTTTTGAATAGGCCAGAGACTATAATCTTTTCTTCCATTGCCGGGAGACAGAGTAGAAATATTAATAACTCAATGTAATAAAAAACCAAGAACAGTCTTCAAAATTCAGAAGGGTGCTGATTTAAATTAACTATTTGTATTACTACAGACCTTACAACATATTATTTTTACTTTATTTTTTAATTACATGATAATGTAATCTTCTGGGAAGAAATACCCTCCAGTTGTGCAATATTACTGAGTCAAGGGAAAAGAATTAAAACGAGAATAAATGAGTGCACACTTTACATAGATGGTAAAACCTAGCAATGCTGATGCTTACGTTAAAAAAATGTTCTCATGCTTATTAATACAGTATAGTGAGGCCTTAAGATATTAAAAGACCATTTTATTGTTGATCTGACTATTATTTATTATTCCTATATTTCTTGTGTCAATTACAATAAGATCAATAATATTTTTAATGAAAAAAGGTTAATATAGTTTATATATCTACGTATGTGTAAAATGTCAAACTAGTATATTTTAACCATTTTGTTGTTGTGAATTTAACAGATTTAATATTTATTTATGGTCATCCATATTAACGCATTTCAGCTGTGCATTACACATATCAAATTACAGACTCCGATAGTAAGTGTATTAAATAGACCAATGAGCTGAACACAATGCTTTCTTCCTTTGTCATCTAGTAAGGAAAATGTTTATGCACATACCATTTAATATTTTTGTTTTTTCAACATTGGATTATAACAAATAAGGAATGGAATGATCAGTACTGAGACTAAGCAGTACTGAGACTAAGCTCAACCCTACAGGTCAACTTCAAATCTATCAATGAGGCTCTGCACTTTCAAGGTCTTGATGATAGAATGGATCATCGGGAGACTAAGGAATATCACAGTATTTTTTTTAATGTGAAGGGTCTTAGTATTTTTCATAAAAGAAGATTAGACTTTAAAGATACCCATGCCACCAATCCTGCAGTAATCGGTTTACAGGAAACTTATTTTTGTACCTGAAAATTGTCCATTTTTAAATCTGCTAAATATCACAGTGTTTACCACTCTTATGACCCCGCTAAACCTTAGGATGCCTAAATTCACAATTCAATTTTTATATTGAATGGCTGTTTAACATAAATAAACAATTCAATTCTCTGATTTTGCTGGTAGGCTCCTTTATTTAACTGTCCATTTAATACTCAACCTATTACTATTATGAACCTATATACCGCAAATGACATTTAGATCCTGCTCTTAAAGGCCTGTTTTCAGACGTCTGACCAGATAAAAGACGTTAAACTAGTGATCTGTAGTGATTTTATTTGTGTCCTGCACACAAAGTTAGATACTTCCCTTACTCACAGAGCACAACCTTCTTAATAAAAAATTCCAGCAACTTCTCTTAAAGTATGACCAGCAAGACCTGAGCATACCATTATTGACAGTCTGTCTGCATAACAAAGCTGCAATTCAAACACATTTAATTCAGCTCAGCATATTAAGGAAACATTTCTTAAAGGGATACTCCATAAATGAACCTCACTACACATTCCTGGCTCTCAATCAGATCACCTGTCCTGTTACTTCCTGATTGTTTAGCTCAGTGGTGTTTAAAGGGACACTATAGTCACCAGAACAACTACAGCTTATTGAATTTGTTCTGGTGAGTAGAATCATTACCTTAAGGTTTTTTTGCTGTAAACACTGTCTTTTCAGAAAAAATGCAGTGTTTACATTGCAGCCTAGTGGTAACTTCACTGGCCACTCCTCAGATAGCTGTTAGAGATCCTTACTGGGTCATGGCTGCCTAAAATGCATCCAAACATTCAGTGTCTCCTCCCTCTGCATGCAGACACTAAACTTTCCTCATAGAGATTAATTGATTCAATTCAGCTCTATGGGGAGATGCTGATTGGCCAGGGCTGTGTTTGAATTGTGCTGGCTCTGCCCCTGATCTGCCTCTTTGTCAGTCTCAGCCAATCCTATGGGGAAGCAGACAGAGGGAAGGTCTAAAGGAAACACGCACAAAATAAGCAGCTGCAGACTTTAATACAAGTAAGATTTACTATATTTAAGGAGGCATGAGGGGCCCAAGGTAGCTAGATGGTGGTTTTAACCATATAAGGTCCAGAATACATGTTTGTGTTCCTGACCCTATAGTGCTTCTTTAAATCAAGAGGAAGAAATTGCCCAGAGTGCCTGCCTTGCAAAGACTTCTCATTAAAGGTAAATTATAGTGCCAGGAAAACAAACGTATTTTCCTGGCACTATAGCTTCCTCCTTTGTCAACGCCCACCCCCGTGTCACTTACCTGGGTCGAGCGCCAATGTCCCTCGGTGCTGGCTCAGCTCCGCCCATGCTCCTCCAATGCACAACCACGCATTAGGATTTCCCCATAGGAAAGCATTATTCAATGCTTTTCTATGGGGAAAAATCTGATGCTGGAGGTCCTCATGCAGAGCTTGAGGATGTCCAGCATCGTTTAGGCAACCAAAAGTCGGTAGACAGCCACTAGAGGAGGAGGTAACCCTAGCAGGTAATTATTGCAGCTTATAAAAACTGCAATAATTACCACTTTAGGGTTAAGGTTGATGGGAGTTTGTACCCAGACCACTTCAATGAGCTGAAGTGGTCTGGGTGCCTACAGCATTGGGTGGAGAGCCACATAAAGGCTGGGTTGGAGGGAAAGGTTTGTGTTGGCTTTAAACAAGACTTCTTTAGTTCCAGTACTTGTGGCAGGCTTAACACAATATAGCCATATGGTGGAACTGAATACCAATATTTGTTTGCTGAGACAGGCAATTTTAAGTAGTGTTACAAGATTTAAAAAATAATTTTTATGGGTGCACTGTTCCTTACTTTGTATTATATCTTAATTTTGGTCCCCACGGCAGCACCATTCATGCAAAATGCATGTTCCAGGTTTGCCCCAATTCCATTTTGTCTCTACATTGTAAGTTTGGAACACAGAGCAGATTCCCTTTGGGGTTAAGTACCCGCAAAGCCCCCAGCTTCAGAGGCCCCTTTGTAGGTGACCACAGATATATAATGTCACTGTAATTATAATTTTAACACTAGACACTTTAAATATACTTCAGCTTATTTAACACTAATACTATTTAATTTGTCTCCCATTTTTGGAATTAGTGCAGGACCCACTAATATTGGGGTACTGTAAAGTAATGATGGTCTTAACCCCCATGGGACTGAATCCCCATATTAGTTTGCTGAGAAAAGCTATTTGAAGTAGCCTTATAAGATTTAAATGTATTTTTATGTGTGCACTGTAACTTAATCAGGATTATGTGTGAATTTTGGTCACTGCGGCAGCACCATTCCTGCAAAATGCATGTTCCGGTGCCAACCAATTCAACCAACTTTTTTGTCTTCACATAATGAATAGACTAATAAAATAAATGTAGATGTAAAAAACCAATTAACATTTGTAACTTGTCATACCTTTTTTATTGGACTAACAGCATTTTTTAATGACAAGCTTTCGGGAGAACCTCCCTTTCTCAAGTCTAAAGCATTTCTGAGCAAGACAACACATAGAATTTAGAGTTTAGTTGTGATACAGGGGTTAAAGCGACATGAGTATAGATAAGACACAGGTTTGTTAGAAAATAGACACCATTTTTGCAGAGGGTCATAAATATCTTTCTGAAGAGCAGAGTGAGGCGGGAGAGAGGGAGAAGAAAAACAAACAAGCAGACAGTGCAGAGGATGGTACACTTTATACATGCACACACACAGAAATATGTATATGTGAACGCATAAACACATGTACATATACATATACATAAACACATATACATACATGCACATGAACATTCACATGTTCATTGTGTTATTTGATAGCATTGAGAGTGGCGCGTACATTAATTTTATATTGCATGTGTATAATGTCTGTATAATATGTACTTCCCTTGCAGTGGGGAGGTTTTACCCTCCCTAACGGTGTGCATATCACATTGTGCCCCAACACATTCCGTTTTTTACCTTTTTGATTTATTATACTTTGTATGTATACTTCTTTTTATATATCGTGACAATTTTGTCTAATAAACATATGCATGTATCCATCCAAAGTTATTTGTTTGTGTTTATTTCCTAACTATTAGTTGGTACAAAAAAGTTGAACTTTGAAAGTGGAACACTGAACTAATCACTAAATAATAATTCTTAGCCAAGTATGACTTGATCTGAGATATTCAAAAATAAAATCAGTTTAATCCATTGTTGATGGATTTTAAATATTGTACATTGGAACCCACTTTAATTCTGACATCCATCTTATATGTGGTCAGGGCATGACAACCATGATGATTGTCATGGGCCTGGCGGTCCTGGGGGGCCCGGACTGCTCTAGGAGTTCCAGGCCCCACATTGCCTAAGTATATGTGTGTATATATGTCTTGGAGCTCCAACACCAATTATCATCTTTAAGATGTGTGGCAACTGAACATGTCCCTATTCCAGCTCGGGGAGGTGACAGAGGCAGACTCTTACTACAAAGAGATACTTTTTGGATTATGCAGCTAAACACCCTGTCGCCCAAGGGCTTGAATGAAAAGTGTTCCTTTTCAGCCTTTCTGTAAATTATCTTAAGACGCTTTATGTATTGTTTCTAGCAGTACAGTATGAATATGTATCTCATAATGTGATGAGCAGCTCTATACCATTTTCTAGGACTTCAAACTATTATGTTTAAGTAATATTATCAGTAATGTTGTCCATTATTTTAAAAGTATATTTATTTATATTGTTTAGCTGTAAGTACGGAACTATAAGACTTATGGAGAGTCTTATTGTGTAAATTGTTATCATAATTTGGCACTCACTCAGCTAACCCTAAAGGCACACTTGATATGAACAGAGTATTTTATTAGGTCTCTATATGATTGTTACATTTATGTAATTCTACACTTCAAAGCTTTGCTAAACTAGGATGTACATAGCATTACTTATAATCACTATATTCCTATTAGCACTTTATTAATCATGACACTTTTATGACGTAGTTTTTACTTTAATGTATAGACCTATCTTTTCCATTAAGAATAGAGTATTTCCACAGGTCTCACAAGAATTTCACTATTTCCCGTTTTGTAGTTTGTTTTACTATGCATAACAATATGTATTCAGTTTATTCATTACAGATTAGATAGATTAAAAGTCACTTTTATATTATCACATAGGGTTGACAAATATATTTAAATATGTCATGCCACTGTACACTGTCTTTTCATATACAAATGATGAAGTATTATACTTGTCATTACACATAATATATATGTATGTCCTAATTAGAACATTCCTTAAGGTTTTCTATGCATAGGATAGTGTAAGCTCCTTATGCTTATAGTTGTGAAGGATTATATTTATAGAGTTTAATATTCAGTAACTGATATTGAGATGTATGTGTTTACATTGTATCTATCTCCTCATGCACGGCGGTCCCGGCAGTTAGAGGTAGGAATACAGCCCTACGTCATCTTCTGGGCGGACCTATTACAAATGAGAGGAGGGATTCTCCCCACGGCTTACGGAAACACAATATTGTTTTTGCAGTGTTTCTGCGGTTTCTATGGCAACGTGACCAAGCCGTGTTATGTGAGGGGTCTCAGCTGATTCATGACAAGGAGGTGATTCCTGTGATTGCACGCATGTGCAGTTGCGCTGGACAGATGCAGGGCATCAGGAGAAACAAGAAGCAGCTGATTTGGTGAGTGTTTGTTGTGATTTTTAGACCTATATAAGCCTGTCATTACGTGAAATGTTTTTGATGTGTCCTGATGAAAGCTCCGAACGGGAGCTGAAACGTTGATATACTTTTTGGAATAAAAGAAGATTTCTTTGGAAAACCTTGGAGGAGAAGGCGACCAGTTTGAGATAAGTGTCCTTTATTTATAATGGGGGAACAAAGAAAACAGGCTGCTTCCAGCCCTATTTGGAGGTTTCTGATGTTCACAGGTCATGTCTCGACTTCCCCTGCCTGCAGGAAGTTACAGAAAATCCTGCTCCCATACACACATACACCTATTGCATACATTTATGCACATATACTACCCAGTGCATAAATCCTTACATACATATTGCCTAATATTGCAAGCCCTGAGATAATAATTGGCATTGACGATAGAGGGAGCTTAGCAGAGGAAATGGTTATCCTAGAGAACGGTCCCAAACAGGAGCAGCCCACCAGGAAACTTCTCGGTGGACACCCCTGACAGGTTAGCCCTCCAGACAAATGCCTTATTTGCCTAATGATAGCACTGACCCTAGGGACATCCTTTAACTTTCTCCTGTCCCCCCTATTGATGGTGGGTGAAGGCCCTAATTAAAATATTAAGGAGAGAGGACGTGAGTCCCCAATGGGCAGCAAGTGGTGGGTTCTAATTAAATAAATAAGGAAGATGTACATGCTATTGTACATCACCCCCAAAGAATGGAATGTCTATCCTACCCATACCCCTCCCCCATAGCTAATGGTCCCCTATCCACTTTCCATAAAATAGCAATGTCCCTACCTGTAATGGTATTATTATAATGATTTATGTCATAAAATAAAGCATAATGAGGTTAATGCTTTAGAGGTACCACTCGGGGCAGTGTGTAGGATTCCTTAAGCCATGTTCATCTGGCAGTGAAATCACTGGCCTGTGATCTTTTGCAGTCAAGGGCAGAGCAAAAAAAGAGTGAGCAAATAGACTGAATCCTTCCCACATCTGGTTTTTATTCCTGAATTCCACTGAATTCCACTTGTTGCCCATTGGGGACTCATGTCCTCTCTCCTTAATATTTCAATTAGGGCCACCACCCAGCATCCCTAGGGGGGACAGGAGGAAGTTATTAGGTCCTCACCCCTTTAATATTCTGTAACGGCACCCTCAGGCATAAAAGGGTTAAACCGCCGTTTAGTAGATCTTCCCCTTTCAGAGATCAGGCACAGCTACTGCAGAACACCAAACTCCCGAATTGAATACAAGTGAATGCACCAAACTCCCGAACTGCATACAAGGGAATAAGGTAGCATTCCAAACTCCCGAACCAGAACCTCACGAATAGCTGCTAGTAGTGATGTACCGAACTGTTCGCTGGCAAATAGTTCCTGGCGAACATAGTGTTTTCGCGTTCGCCACCGCGGGCGAACACATGGGCGGTTCGATCCACCCCCTATTCGTCATCATTGAGCAAACTTTGACCCTGTGCCTCACGGTCAGCAGCCACATTCCAGCAAATCAGCAGCAGACCCTCCCTTCCACACCCTCCCACCTCCCTCCCAGCATCCATTTTAGATTAATTCTGAAGCTGCATGCTTAGTGAGAGGAGGGAAAGTGTAGCTGCTGCTGATTAGATAGGAAAATTGATGGCTAGGCTAGGGTATCCACTACAGTGTCCACTACAATCCTGTAGGACTCATCTGATCTCTGCTGTAAGCAGTGGCGTCACTGGGGGGGGGGGCAGAGGGGGCCATGCCCCCCCCTAGATCAGGATGTGCCTCCCTTTGTGCCCCCCCAATTGAAAGTGAACTTACTGCTCGCTGGGCTCCCTCCATGTTACTGAGAGCCCAGCCCCTGAGCAGATGGATCCTGCAGGCAGGGGAATCCCCCTGCCTGTAAACACGGAGAGACACTGGAGGGAGGAGGGAGGAGGGAGCAGGCTGTCTCACTGTGCACAGCTCTCCTGCTCCCCCAGCAGAAACAAAGGGGAGACTTCCTGCAGACTGGAGAATGGTTCCTCCTCCACTACACTAGAAGTCTCCCCTTCAGTAAGACAGCCTGCTTCCTGCTCCCTCCTCCCTCCAGTGTCTCTCCGTGTTTACAGGAAGGGGGATTCCCCTGCCTGCAGGATCTGCTCAGGGGTTGGGCTCTCAGTAACATGGAGGGAGCCCAGCGAGCAGTAAGTTCAGAATGGATCCTCCTCCACAGCACAAGCACAGGTATGGCCCACATGGAGCCCAAGGGGGCTGATTTTGTGTATGTTTGTGTGTGTATAAAGTGTGACTAAACTGGTGTGAGTGACATTGTGTGTGTATAGTTCAGTAAGAGTGTGTGTTAGTGAGAGTGTGATACATTGTGTGTGTGTATACTGAATAGTGTGTGTTAGTGACAGTGTGAGACATCGTGTGTGTATACTGAATAGTGTGTGTTAGTGACAGTGTGAGACATTGTGTGTATGTCTATACTGAATAGTGTGTGTTAGTGAGAGTGTGAGACATTGTGTGTGTGTATACTGAATAGTGTGTGTTAGTGAGAGTGTGAGACATTGTGTGTGTGTATACTGAATAGTGTGTGTTAGTGAGAGTGTGTGTTAGTGAGAGTGTGAGACATTGTGTGTATGTCTATACTGAATAGTGTGTGTTAGTGAGAGTGTGAGACATTGTGTGTGTGTATACTGAATAGTGTGTGTTAGTGAGAGTGTGAGACATTGTGTGTGTGTCTATACTGAATAGTGTGTGTTAGTGAGAGTGTGAGACATTGTGTGTGTGTGTGTATACTGAATAGTGTGCATTAGTGAGAGTGTGAGACATTGTGTGTGTGTATACTGAATAGTGTGTGTTAGTGAGATTGTGGCACATTGTGTGTATACTTAATAATAGTGAGTGTTAGTGGGAGTGTGTGACATTGTGTGTATACTTAATAGTGTGTGTCAGTGACGTTGTGTGTATACGTAATAATGTGTTAGTATGTGACATTGTGTGCATACTTAATAATAGTGTGTGTTAGTGAGAGTGTGTCAGTGACATTGTGTATATACTTAATAAATGTGTGTTAGTGAGAGTGTGTGACGTGTGTATACTTCAGTAAGAGTGTATGTTAGAGTGTGTAAGTGACATTGTGTGCGAGTGACTATGCGATCAAGTATATTCATAATACATTTGATAGATTATAATGAAAAAAATGTTACATTACATTAATAGATTATAATGAAAAAACACACTGACACAGAGCAGAATAGAGACTGTCCCCCCTACATAGGGTCACTTGGCAGGTATGGATTGACACCTGTCCTCAAAGCCCCTGATACACACTGACACAGAGCAGAATAGGGCCTGTTCCTCCTACATAGGGTCACTTGGCATATATGGATTGACACCTATCCTCAAAACCCCTGATACACACTGACACAGAGCAGAATAGAGACTGTTCACCGTCCACAGAGACCATGATACACACTGACACAGAGCAGAATAGAGACTGTTCCCCGTCCACAGAGACCATGATACACACTGACACAGAGCAGAATAGAGACTGTCCCCCCTACATAGGGTCACTTGGCAGGTATGGATTGACACCTGTCCTCAAAGCCCCTGATACACACTGACACAGAGCAGAATAGGGACTGTTCCCTGTCCACAGAGACCATGATACACACTGACACAGAGCAGAATAGAGACGGTTCACCGTCCACAGAGACCATGATACACACTGACACAGAGCAGAATAGGGACTGTTCCCCCTACATAGGGTCACTTGGCAGATATGGATTGACACCTGTCCTCAAAACCCCTGATACACACTGACACAGAGCAGAATAGGGACTGTTCCCCCTACATAGGGTCACTTGGCAGATATGGATTGACACCTGTCCTCAAAACCCCTGATACACACTGACACAGAGCAGAATAGGGACTGTTCCTCCTACATAGGGTCACTTGGCAGATATGGATTGACACCTGTCCTCAAAACCCCTGATACACACTGACACAGAGGAGAATAGGGACTGTTCCCCCTACATAGGGTCACTTGGCAGATATGGATTGACTCCTGTCCTCAAAACCCCTGATACACACTGACACAGAGCAGAATAGGGACTGTTCCTCCTACATAGGGTCACTTGGCAGATATGGATTGACACCTGTCCTCAAAACCCCTGATACACACTGACACAGAGCAGAATAGAGACTGTTCCCCGTCCACAGAGACCATGATACACACTGACACAGAGCAGAATAGGGACTGTTACCCCTACATAGGGTCACTTGGCAGGTATGGATTGACACCTGTCCTCAAAGCCCATGATACACACTGGGGGGAGCTACTGTCCTCCCCAACCCCTGCGCGGTGGGTGGGGGCCATAAATCACAATGGGGGGACCTACTGTCCTCCCCCCCTCGGCCCCCACTCCTGCACGGTGGGTGGGGGCCATAAATCACAATGGGGGGCCTACTTTCCTCCCCCCGGCCCCCATCCCTGCGCGGTGGTTGGGGGGAATAAATCACAATGGGACGGACCTACTGATAGGAGTGGAGTATTGTTCATATCAGTTTAATACCTTCCGCATCTCCTATCAGTGGACGTGTAAATGGCAGAGATTTTTAATTGTTGAATCACCTCCCCTTTTTAGGCCAAGGTGGGAAGATGCTTAGACCACTGGTATATTGGTGCCATCTTGGAGGATTTTTTTTTGGTTTGGTTTTTGAAGCCACAGTGCTGCACCAGTGGGCCTAAAAATTAGGCATGTACACATGCCTGAAAAATTTGGTATTGTTGCAGCCGCTGCTGTAGCAGCGGCCAGAAAAATTGATGTTTGTTTCACAGGCAGAAAGTGCCCTAAAACATGGCGGCTTGAACCCTAGTTGGTGGCGGATAAGTCACGCAAGTCAAACGTCATTCAGAGCTAAAATACAGCAGCGTGTGGACCATTTTTAGCCCAAAGCAGCTCATCTCATCAGGCCTTTTTTAAGCGAATGTATCGCCCAGTGTCAGTCCCTTCGGGATCCATCCCTCATTCATCTTAATAAAGGTGAGGTAATCTAGACTTTTTTGACCTAGGCGACTTCTCTTCTCAGTGACAATACCTCCTGCTGCACTGAAGGTCCTTTCTGACAGGACACTTGAAGCGGGGCAGGCCAGAAGTTCTATCGCAAATTGGGATAGCTCAGGCCACAGGTCAAGCCTGCACACCCAGTAGTCAAGGGGTTCATCGCTCCTCAGAGTGTCGATATCTGCAGTTAAGGCGAGGTAGTCTGCTACCTGTCGGTCGAGTCGCTCTCTGAGGGTGGATCCCGAAGGGCTGTGGCGATGCAAAGGACTTAAAAAGGTCCGCATGTCCTCCATTAACAACACGTCTTTAAAGCGTCCTGTCCTTGCCGGCGTGGTCGTTGGAGGAGGAGGAGGAGGATGACTTCCACCTCTCCCCCTGTTAGATTCCCGTTGTGCTGTGACATCACCCTTATACGCTGTGTAAAGCATACTTTTTAATTTATTTTGCAAATGCTGCATCCTTTCCGACTTGTTGTAATTCGGTAACATTTCCGCCACTTTCTGCTTATACCAGGGGTCTAGTAGCGTGGACACCCAGTACAGGTCGTTCTCAATCAGCCTTTTTATATGAGGGTCCCTCAACAGGCAGGACAGCATGAAAGACCCCATTTGCACAAGGTTGGATGCCGAGCTACTCATTTCCCGTTCCTCCTCCTCACTGATGTCATTGAAGGTATGTTCTTCCCCCCAGCCACGTACAACACCACGGGTACCAGATAGGTGACAACGAGCACCCTGGGATGCCTGTTGTGTTTGGTCTTGCTCCTCCTCCTCCTCCTCAAAGCTACAATCCTCCTCTGACTCCTCTTCCTCACAATCCTCTTCCAGCGTTGCCGCAGGTCCAGCAAGCGATGCTGATAAGGCTGTTTCTGGTGGTGATGGTGACCACAACTCTTCCTCTTCCTCATCTACAGCCTGATCCAGGGCACGCTCCAGGAAGAAAACAAATGGTATGATGTCGCTGATGGTGCCTTCGTTGCGACTGACTAGGTTTGTCACCTCCTCAAAAGGACGCATGAGCCTACAGGCATTGCGCATGAGCGTCCAGTAACGTGGCAAAAAAATTCCCAGCTCCCCAGAGGCTGTCCTAGCACCCCGGTCATACAAATATTCATTAACAGCTTTTTATTGTTGGAGCAGGCGGTCGAACATTAGGAGTGTTGAATTCCAACGTGTAGGGCTGTCGCAAATCAAGCGCCTCACTGGCATGTTGTTTCGCTGCTGGATATCGTCAAAGTGAGCCATGGCCGTGTAGGAACGCCTGAAATGGCCACACACCTTCCTGGCCTGCTTCAGGACGTCCTGTAAGCCTGTGTACTTATGCACAAAGCATTATACGATCAGATTACACACATGTGCCATGCACGGCACATGTGTCAACTTGCCCAACTTCAATGCCGCTATCAAATTTTTTCCGTTGTCACACACCACTTTGCCGATATCCAGTTGCTGCGGAGTCAGCCACTTTTCCACCTGTGTGTTCAGGGCGGACAGGAGTGCTTGTCCGGTGTGACTCTCTGCTTTCAAGCAAGTCAAACCCAAGACGGCGTGACACTGCCGTATCCGGGATGTGGAATAGTACCTGGGGAGCTGGGGGGTGCCGTTGATGTGGATCAAGAAGCAGCGGCACAAGAGGACTCAGCCGAGGAGGTTATGGAAGAGGATGGAGTAGGAGGAGTAGAGGAGGTGGCAGCAGGACTGCCTGCAATTCGTGGCGGTGTCACCAACTCCTCTGCAATGCCACACATTCCTTGCTTGTCAGCCGTCAGCAGGTTTACCCAATGCGCAGTGTAGGTGATATACCTGCACTGACCATGCTTTGCAGACCAGGTATCAGTGGTCAGATGGACCCTTGCCCCAACACTGTGTGCCAGACATGCCATGACTTCCTTTTGCACAATCGAGTACAAGTTGGGGATTGCCTTTTGTGAAAAGAAATTCCGGCCGGGTACCTTCCACTGCGGTGTCCCAATAGCTACAAATTTTTTGAACGCCTCAGACTCAACCAGATTGTATGGTAAAAGCTGGCGGGCTAATAGTTTGGACAAGCCAGCTGTCAGACGCTGGGCAAGGGGGTGACTTGGTGACATTGGCTTCTTACGCTCAAACATGTCCTTGACAGACACATGACTGTGGGCAGATGAGCGGGAACTGCTCAAGGCAGGAGACGGAGTGGCGGATGGTTGAGAGGGGGCAAGAAGGACAGCAGTGGTTGACGTGGCTGAAGATGCTGGTCCAGGAGGAGGATGGCGGCTTAGAGTAGGCGTGCTGCTTGTACTCATGTGTTGATCCCATAGGCGTTTGTGATGTGAGATCATGTGCCTACGCAAAGCAGTTGTACCTAGGTGGGCGTTGGACCTCCCACGACTCAGTTTCCTTTGGCACAGGTTGCAAATGGCATCGCTGTTGTCAGAGGCAGACACGCAAAAATGCCACACTGCTGAGCTCTGCAATGACGGCATTCTGGTTGTGGACACAGCATGCGTTGATTGGCGTGCTGTCGGGCTGACCCCGGGTGCCGATGCATGCTGTCTGACTGTGCCACTAGCTCCTTGCGACGACCCCCCCTTGCTTCCAACTCGTCTCCTCCTCCTCTCTGTCTCCCCATCTGAACTTTCGCCCTGTTCTTCTTCTTGCCGAGCGGGCACCCACGTGACATCCATGGACGCATTGTCATCATCAACCGCTTCGCTTGTATCTGACAACTCAGAAAAGGAAGCAGCAGCGGGTACAACATCATCATCATCACACCGTACCTCCATGTGTTTAATGCTGCCTGCCTTAGACATATCCCTGTTATCTACATCCTCTAGCAATAATGGTTGCGTATCACTCATATATTCAAACGGGTGCGTGAATAACTCGTCTGACATACCAAGTAAAGCGGCTGTGGTGCTAGTTTTGGTGGTGGTGGCAGGCGGGTGAGTGGTATCTTGAGAGGTGCCTGAAGCTAAGCTGGAGGAGGATGGTGCATCAAGGTTCCGAGCGGAGGCTGTACAAGATAGGGTGTCCTGTGTTAGCCAGTCAACTATGTCCTCAGTACTTTTCAAGTTCAGGGTACGTGGCTTCTGAAAACTGGGCATTATTCTAGGGCAAAAGGGAATCACAGCACCACGAACACGACGGCCCCTGCGGGGTGGCCTGCCTCTGCCTGTCATTTTTTTGGGGATTAGTGGTACTATGCGTGCAAGCTACTGTGAGACCAGATATGATTGGTAATGTGAACTGTAACAGTTCTGCAGAGCACACACTGTAGGCCTGACACACCCGCTTGAAGACAAGTAACTGCTATTCAATCTATAACAGTGAAAAATAAATTTTGGTTTTAAAAGCACGCTATAGAGACACCAGATATGATTGGCAATGTGCAATGGAACAGTTCTGCAGAGCACACACTGTAGGCCTGAGACACCCGCTTGAAGACAAGTAACTGCTATTCAATCTATAACAGTGAAAAACAAATTTTGGTTTTAAAAGCACGCTATAGAGACACCAGATATGATTGGCAATGTGCACTGGAACAGTTCTGCAGAGCACACACTGTAGGCCTGAGACACCCGCTTGAAGACAAGTAACTGCTATTCAATCTATAACAGTGAAAAATAAATTTTGGTTTTAAAAGCACACTATAGAGACACCAGATATGATTGGCAATGTGCACTGGAACAGTTCTGCAGAGCACACACTGTAGGCCTGAGACACCCGCTTGAAGACAAGTAACTGCTATTCAATCTATAACAGTGAAAAACAAATTTTGGTTTTAAAAGCACGCTATAGAGACACCAGATATGATTGGCAATGTGCACTGGAACAGTTCTGCAGAGCACACACTGTAGGCCTGAGACACCCGCTTGAAGACAAGTAACTGCTATTCAATCTATAACAGTGAAAAACAAATTTTGGTTTTAAAAGCACGCTATAGAGACACCAGATATGATTGGCAATGTGCACTGGAACAGTTCTGGAGAGCACACGCTGAAGGAAGGACTGACAGAGCCGCTTGAAGGACACTGACTGGCTGCTATTAGCTTACACTAGAAACCTTTTTTCTTTGTAAAAGCACGCTAAAGAGACACCAGATATGATTGGCAACTGTCAAAGCACGCTGGCACAGGTCTGCAGAGCACACGCTGAAGTAGGCCTGACACCCAGACGCTTGCAGACAACTAACTGATCTTCTATTACAGTGAAAAAAAATGATTTTTTTACAATCTAAAGCTTAAGCTATTGTTAAAACAGATATGAGTGGTGGCACTGACTGTGCAAATGGGCAAGGCATCCAACCTGGCACAGAAGCTGGCAGGCAGGCAACTGCTCTTCTATTACAGTGAAAAAAAAATATTTCTTTTAAATCTAAAGCTTAAGCTATTGTAAAAACAGATATGAGTGGTGGCACTGGGCAAGAGGGCACAGTATCCACTGTGAACCTCACACAGAAGCTGGCAGGCAGGCAACTGCTCTTCTATTACAGTGGAAACAAAATTTTTGTCGTAAAAGCACGCTATAGAGACACCAGATATGAGTGGCAACTGTCAAAGTACGCTGGCAGGGTTGTGCAGGGCACACGCTGAAGGAAGGCCTGACAGAGCCGCTTGAAGGACACTGACTGGCTGCTATTAGCTTACACTGGAAACCTTTTTTCTTTGTAAAAGCACGTTATAGAGACACCAGATATGAGTGGCAATTGTCAAAGTACGCTGGCAGGGTTGTGCAAGGCACACGCTGAAGGAAGGCCTGACAGAGCCGCTTGAAGGACACTGACTGGCTGCTATTAGCTTACACTGGAAACCTTTTTTCTTTGTAAAAGCACGCTAAAGAGACACCAGATATGATTGGCAACTGTCAAAGCACGCTGGCACAGGTCTGCAGAGCACACGCTGAAGTAGGCCTGACACCCAGGCGCTTGCAGACAACTAACTGATCTTCTATTACAGTGAAAAAAAATTATTTCTTTACAATCTAAAGCTTAAGCTATTGTTAAAACAGATATGAGTGGTGGCACTGACTGTGCAAATGGGCAAGGCATCCAACCTGACACAGAAGCTGGCAGGCAGGCAACTGCTCTTCTATTACAGTGAAAAAAAATGATTTCTTTAAAATCTAAAGCTTAAGCTATTGTTAAAACAGATATGAGTGGTGGCACTGACTGTGCAAATGGGCAAGGCATCCAACCTGACACAGAAGCTGGCAGGCAGGCAACTGCTCTTCTATTACAGTGAAAAAAAAAATGATTTCTTTAAAATCTAAAGCTTAAGCTATTGTTAAAACAGATATGAGTGGTGGCACTGGGCAAGTAGGCATAGTATCCAATGTGAACCTCACACAGAAGCTGGCAGGCAGGCAGGCAACTGCTCTTCTATTACAATGAAAACAAATTATTTATTTAAAATCTAAAGCTTAACCAATTGTTAAAACAGATATGAGTGGTGGCACTGACTGTGCAAATGGGCAAGGCATCCAACCTGACACAGAAGCTGGCAGGCAGGCAACTGCTCTTCTATTACAGTGAAAACAAATTATTTATTTTAAATCTAAAGCTTAACCAATTGTTAAAACAGATATGAGTGGTGGCACTGGGCAAGTAGGCACAGTATCCAATGTGAACCTCACACAGAAGCTGGCAGGCAGGCACCTGCAATTACATTACACAGGAAAAAAAAAAAAAGCAGCCTGATATTATAGCCCTAAAAAGTGCTTTTTGGGGTGCTGTCCTTACAGCAGAGATCAGATGAGTCCTTCAGTATTGTAGTTGACACTGAATACCCTAGCCTAGCTATCAATTTCCCTATCTAATCAGCAGCAGCTAAACTTTCCCTCCTCTCACTAAGCATGCAGCTTCAGAATGAATATAAAATGGATGCTGGGAGGGAGGTTGGAGGGTGTGGAAGGGAGGGAGTGCTGCTGATTGGCTGGAATGTGTCTGCTGACCGAGAGGCACAGGGTCAAAGTTTGCCCAATGATGACGAATAGGGGGCGGATCGAACTGCGCATGTGTCCGCCCGCCGCGGCAAACGCGAACACGCTAAGTTCGCCGGGAACTGTTCGCCGGCGGACAGTTCGGTACATCACTATTAGTGAATAACTAACATTAACGAGTCGGATTAAACACACTCTGCACTCGAGGTATGATCTGTTTAAATGACCCCACTCGGGCCCTAAATGGTAAAACGTTTCACATGGGCATACGAAAGGTACACATGGCAATTAAAATCAGAAAATATGTAAAACATTTTTAGATATACTGGAAATTAGTACCACAATACGATTAAGCACTGTACTTTCCGGATTCATGTTTGCACGTTTTTTTTTAAGAATTTGCCAGGAATCTATTTTTGAACTTGTTCCCCTCCTCTTGACACGATCAATGACCTGAGAGCCTCCGTAAGCAGGGTTGACCTGTTAGTCCCGTTTTCCATTCAAGTTGTGCATGATGTCCCGGCTAGGTTTCCAGGGACAAATGTTGGAGCCTCGGCGTTGCCCCAATATGGAGGGAGCATGGAGTTTGTTGGAGGCTTCGATGTGAGTAGCGAGCCCGGTGGGAGACCCAGTTGCCCCAGGATTCCCTCTGCATCCTGCATGTTGCGTACGGTATGCCTGGCGTACGCATGGCGACTTCTCGCTTCAGTAGTTAGGACACGCCCCCCAAGCCCGCCAGCTTTTACCATACAAGCTGGTGGAGTCTGAGGCATTCAAAAAATTTGTAGCTATTGGGACACCGCAGTGGAAGGTACCCTGACGAAATTTATTTTCAAAAAAGGCAATCCCCAACCTGTACTCGATTGTGCAAAAGGAAGTAATGGCATGTCTGGCACACAGTGTTGGGGCAAGGGTCCATCTGACCACTGATACCTGGTCAGCAAAGCATGGTCAGGGCAGGTATATCACCTACACTGCGCATTGGATAAACCTGCTGACGGCTGCCAAGCATGGAATGCGTGGCTCTGCAGAGGAGTTGGTGACACCGCCACGACTTGCAGGCAGGCCTGTTACCACCTCCTCTACTCCTCCTACTCCATCCTCTTCCATGACCTCCTCGGCTGAGTCCTCTTCTACTGCTGCGTCTTGCTCCACATCAACGGCACCCCCCAGCTCCCCAGGTGCTATTCCACATCCCTATTCTGCTCTGTGTCAGTGTGTATCAGGGGCTTTGAGGACGGGGAACAGTCTCTATTGTGCTCTTTGTCAGTGTGAATCAGGGGCTTTGAGGACGGGGAACAGTCTCTATTCTGCTCTTTGTCAGTGTGTATCATGGTCTCTGAGGACGGGGAACAGTCTCTATTCTGCTCTTTGTCAGTGTGTATCAGGGGCTTTGAGGACCGGGAACAGTCCCTATTGTGCTCTGTGTGAGGAGGAGGAACAGGAAATGAGTAGCTCGGCATCCAACCTTGTGCAAATTGGGTCTTTCATGCTGTCGTGCCTGTTGAGGGACCCTCGTATAAAATGGCTGAAGGAGAACGACCTGTGCTGGGTGTCCACGCTACTAGACCCCCGGTCTCTATTCTGCTCTGTGTCAGTGTGTATCATGGTCTCTGAGGACAGGGAACAGTCTCTATTCTGCTCTGTGTCAGTGTGTAATAGGGGTTTTGAGGACAGGTGTCAATCCATATCTGCCAAGTGACCCTATGTAGGGGGAACAGTCCCTATTCTGCTCTGTGTCAGTGTGTATCATGGTCTCTGAGGACAGGTGTCAATCCATATCTGCCAAGTGACCCTATGTAGGGGGAACAGTCCCTATTCTGCTCTGTGTGAGGAGGAGGAACGGGAAATGAGTAGCTCGGCATCCAACCTTGTGCAAATGGGGTCTTTCATGCTGTCGTGCCTGTTGAGGGACCCTCGTATAAAAAGGCTGAAGGAGAACGACCTGTGCTGGGTGTCCACGCTACTAGACCCCCAGTCTCTATTCTGCTATATTTCAGTGTGTATCATGGTCTCTGAGGACGGGGAACAGTCTCTATATTGCTCTGTGTCAGTGTGTATCAGGGGCTTTGAGGACAGGTGTCAATCCATACCTGCCAATTGACCCTATGTAAGGGGAACAGTCTCTATTCTGCTCTGTGTCAGTGTGTATCAGGGGTTTTGAGGACAGGTGTCAATCCATACCTGCCAAGTTACCCTTTGTAGGGGGAACAGTCCTCATTCTGCTCTGTGTCAGTGTGCATCAGTGGCTTTGAGGACAGGTGTCAAGTCATATCTGCCAAGTGACCCTATGTAGCGGGAACAGTCACTATTCTGCTCTTTGTCAGTGTATATCATGGTCTCTGAGGACAGGTGCCAATCCATACCTGCAAATTGACCCTATGTAGGGGGAACAGTCTCTATTCTGCTCTTTGTCAGTGTGTATCAGGGGCTTTGAGGACAGGGAACAGTCTCTATTCTGCTCTTTGTCAGTGTGTATCAGGGGCTTTGAGGACGGGGAACAGTCCCTATTCTGCTCTGTGTGAGGAGGAGGAATGGGAAATGAGTAGTTCAGCATCCAACCTTGTGCAAATGGGGTCTTTCATGCTGTCGTGCTTGTTGAGGGACCCTCGTATAAAAAGGCTGAAGGAGAACGACCTGTGCTGGGTGTCCACGCTACTAGACCCCCGGTCTCTATTCTGCTCTGTGTCAGTGTGTATCATGGTCTCTGAGGACAGGGAACAGTCCCTATTCTGCTCTGTGTCAGTGTGTATCAGGGGCTTTGAGGACGGGGAACAGTCTCTATTCTGCTCTGTGTCAGTGTGTATCAGGGGCTTTGAGGACAGGTGTCAATCCATATCTGCCAAGTGACCCTATGTAGGGGGAACAGTCCCTATTCTGCTCTGTGTGAGGAGGAGGAACGGGAAATAAGTAGCTCGGCATCCAACCTTGTGCAAATGGGGTCTTTCATGCTGTCGTGACTGTTGAGGGACCCTCGTATAAAAAGGATGAAGGAGAACGACCTGTGCTGGGTGTCCACGCTACTAGACCCCCGGTCTCTATTCTGCTCTGTGTCAGTGTGTATCATGGTCTCTGAGGATGGGGAACAGTCTCTATTCTGCTCTTTGTCAGTGTGTATCAGGGGCCTTGAGGACAGGTGTCAATCCATACCTGCCAAGTGACCCTATGTAGGGGGAACAGTCCCTATTCTGCTCTGTGTCAGTGTGTATCAGGGGCGTAGAGGACAGGTGTCAATCCATATCTGCCAAGTGACCCTATGTAGGGGGAACAGTCTCTATTCTGCTCTTTGTCAGTGTGTATCAGGTGCTTTGAGGACAGGTGTCAATCCATACCTGCCAAGTGACCCTATGTAGGGGTAACAGTCTCTATTCTGCTCTGTGTCAGTGTGTATCATGGTCTCTGAGGACGGGGAACAGTCTTTATTCTGCTCTGTGTCAGTGTGTATCAGGGGCTTTAAGGACAGGTGTCAATCCATACCTGCCAAGTGACCCTATGTAGGGGTAACAGTCTCTATTCTGCTCTGTGTCAGTGTGTATCATGATCTCTGAGGACGGGGAACTGTCTCTATTCTGCTCTGTGTCAGCGTGTATCAGGGGCTTTGAGGACAGGTGTCAATCCATACCTGCCAAGTGACCCTATGTAGGGGGAACAGTCTCTATTCTGCTCTTTGTCAGTGTGTATCAGGGGCTTTGAGGACGGGGAACAGTCTCTATTCTGCTCTGTGTCAGTGTGTATCATGGGCTTTGAGGACAGGTGTCAATCCATATCTGCCAAGTGACCCTATGTAGGGGGAACAGTCCCTATTCTGCTCTGTGTCAGTGTGTATCATGGTTTCTGAGGACGGGGAACATTCTCTATTCTGCTCTGTGTCAGTGTGTATCAGGGGCTTTGAGGACAGGTGTTAATCCATACCTGCCAATTGACCCTATGTAAGGGGAACAGTCCCTATTCTGCTCTGTGTCAGTGTGTACCAGGGTCTCTGAGGACAGGTGTCAATCCATATGTCAAGGTGTCAATCCATATGTCAAGGTGTCAATATGTCATATGTCAAGTTTCAATCCATATCCATTGCGATTTAGGATTGTTAGGTGATTTCTGCCCTTTATGGATTAAAACCAGACTCATCAACTGTGTAATTTTCCATGAGAGTTTTGCCATGGATCCCCCTCCGGCATGCCACAGTCAAGGTGTTAGTCCCCTTCAAACAACTTTCCCATCACTTTTGTGGCCAGAAACAGTCCCTGTGGGTTTTAAAATTCGCCTGCCCATTGAAGTCAATGGCGGTTCGCCCAGTTCGCCAGTTCGCGAACGTTTGCGGAAGTTCCCGTTCGCTATTCGCGAACCGAAAATTTCGTGTTCGCGACATCACTAGCTGCTAGCAGACAAACAGGAAAAGCACACAAGCGGCTTACACTCCTGGCAATCAGTCTCTAACAGCATACAGTAAATCCCCCCAAAAACGAGACAGAGCTCCGTGTTGAGGGTCAAGCAGTGGTCTGTTTATTCAGGGCTACCCGCCCAGTATTTATGCAGGTCTCCCACCTGGTGGACACTCCCCTAGGGGACCAGATCGAATACTGTAACACAGACAGACATGTATCACATTTCAGGCACACAGACGTACAACATCCCCACAATGCATCCTAATTCTGAGCGTACAAAACTACCGAATAGCGCTCAGATCCTATTCACACAGTTCAATTGCCATGGAGCCAGAGTCTTTAATTACACGAATTGGCTCCATGGCATAGCTATCTGGGTTAACACATTCACATATACCAACTACCGAATTAACCGGTGTTTGGCTAAATCGCACGAATAGGAACCTGGGGGATGGTGGCTCAGCGGTGCCTGCACGTAAAAGTGTCCGCTTTTAGTGCACTGATTCCGGGCTGAGCACCGCTGGCCGTCCGGGTAGCTCCATAACACCGCCACCTAGTGGCCACTAAGTGTAATCGCGGCCACCCAGTAACAGTCAATTAAGCTGCGGTTAACCGCAGCTACTGGGTGGTCAATTGACTGCACACGCCAGCTTCTGGGTGGCCAATTAACAGCGCCTGCCGGCTCCCCACGGCTCTGAGGAGGCTAATAGAAGGTGGTTTGTGCGGTAGACATAATCTACCGAACGGCTGTGCAGAAAGGCATGAATAAACCTTTCTGCACAGTAAAATTAACCGTGTAACTGCCGGTCCATAATCCAAAGGTAGCAGGCGGGCAACCAGGCTCCTCCAATGCAATGTGGCGAAATTGCTCTCGTCACATATTCATATTAGGGCCCCACCCACTGTCCATGGGTAGTGGCCAGGGTCGGGCTTTTGGTCCTCTTCACTGGTTGTTATTATTAACATTTCTTAAAGTTTACTATAGGTGGGGGGGCATAAGATGTTCCTAGGGTCAGCGCTATCATTAGGCTTGTAAGGCATTTGCCTGGGGCGCCAACCTGTCAGGGGTGTCCACCGAGAAGTTTCCTGGTGGGCTGCTCTTTTTTGGGACCGCTCTCTTTAGCAGTCAAAGGCAGAGCAAAAAAAGAGAGAGCAAATAGACTGAATCCTTCCTACATCTGATTTTATTCTGTGTATTGCTAAGTAGGCATACTTAGGAAACACTGAATAAAAAAACAGATGTAGGAAGGTTTCAGTCTATTTGCAAAAAAAGAGAGCGCAAATAGATTGAATCCTTCCTACATCTGATTTTTATTCTGTGTATTCCTAAGTAGGCATACTTAGGAATACACTGAATAAAAAACAGATGTAGGAAGGTTTCAGTCTATTTGCTCTCTCTTTTTTTGCTCTGCCCTTGTCTGCCAAAGAATGTAGCAACTGGCTGTTTAGCCCCAGCCCCACAGGCTGGGGCCTGTGTAAGTTTGTTCATGTTTTGTATTGTACCATGTGATTCCATTGTAACATTTGGCAACTGTTATAACCTTTTGTAAGTAATATGTTGTAGTATTGTACTGTATAATTTTTTTCGTAAATTGACATTCTGCTAGCATCTGTTTACTTGTTTTTATAATTACATTACACGTACATTTAATATTACAACATTTTGTATATTTAAAACATATTAATGTTGTTACTTATTGCTTAATTATTATATATTAATTACAAGATTAATATTCATCTTTAAGTCACGGCCACAACACTACCTATCATCCAACCCTAAATACCGTGAGACATTGAAATAAAGCTAATACTTGTTTAAAAAATATATATATTTAACACCAGAAGTCTTTTAATGGATCTGTTCTTCAATCCCGAAAGAGGTCAAATAAAAATCCCTAATAACACAGCTAATTAAGTAATAAAATAAATAATAAAACTCCCATGAGAAAAAAATTAAAAACACACTGCAACAAAATTAATGTATGTCTATTCATGAGGGCTCTGTGAAGACTGAGCTCTGATAGTAGGGCAAGTCTTTATACAGGGTTTTTCCATGCTATGCCGTCGATCCCAACGTGTTAAATCTTTATCTCAGCCATGTCTCCGCTAAGACTGGGCTGTAGGTAGCTAGGGGCCCTTTTTTCCTAGTTAAACTGCTTGAAAATGGTTTTATACTGAATGTTGGAAAAATGCCAGAGGCTTGCTAAAGCGTTCTGGTGGCGCAGCATGAGGAGCCACACCAGTGATTCTGTGCAAGGGGTTACGGCGCCCCCTGCTAAGTTGCGCCCTAGGCGGCTGCCTAGGTAGCCTCACAGGTAGCGCCGGCCCTGCTCCAAGAGTGTGCGTGACTTGTCTCTGGTGGGAAAAGAGTTAAAGTTCACTATTTGTCTGCACTAGACCAGAAATAATGATACAAAATCCCCCTTAACACCACCCACACTTAATATTTAACACTTAATATAAATATTCCTATTTTAACGCTGCTCCCATAAGAGCCTTGGTCCCCCAGGTGAATTGGAATAAAACCCCACCAAGTACAATTTCGCACAATACCTATGCAATTGCAAAACACTCATTCATTGGTCTCTTCAGGTAACGTGTTTCTTTACCAGATAAAGGCAAAACTTAATAAGGAATGTTTATTATGTGCAAAAATGGTTACAGTGCACGTAAAAAATAGATGACAAACAAATGATTTACACCAACAACAGACACATTGTACAGTGCTACGGAATTTGCTGGTGTTATATAAATAATATAATAATAATAATAAAAACAAAAAAGGATACATTACTAGAAGTCCTGATTACTCACTTAAGTTTTCAATGTAAAACTTTTGCCCACGGGGTCTCACTCAAAATTAGATTTTAGCTCCAAGCAAGTACAATAGCCATTTACACATAATTGGATATATACTTTCTGGATTCATCTCAAGTTTCCAAACCTGGCCCAGAGGTGGAGATAAGGCATACATATAGAAATAATAAGTGACTGCCCCCTTGCGTTCCAGACCAACAGCAATACAAATAGAAACTTTTGGTTCTATCTCCTCTTTTGTATTTGCCACAGAGATAATTGCATCTATGAATGTGTTACATTTTTTCTTTTCCATAGATACAGTATCTTACAAAAGTGAGTACACCCCTCACATTTTTGTAAATATTTTATTATATTTTTTCATGTGACAACACTGAAGAAATGACACTCTGCTACAATGTGAAGTAGTAAGTGTACAGCCTGTATAACTGTGTAAATTTACTGTCCCCTCAAAATAACTCAACACAGCCATTAATGTTTAAACCATTGGCAACAAAAGTGAGTACACCCCTAAGTGGAAATGTCTAAATTTACACCCCTAAGGCCAAATCATAGTTAGTCGCCTCGCATGGTCGCATAGAGAGGGCCTCCATTGTCACTCCCATTCTATCTTATGCTTTAATTATCACTGAGAGGCCAACATCCTGCCAAAACGTTCGGTGGCCTCATATTTTTCCCCTCAGGCCAACGCATAGGTAGAGCCTCTCAAGCTGCTTGGCAATTAGCAGGGTCTCATCTGTCACTTCTCAAAGCATAATTGTTTCGCCGCTTGGTACCTCGCCAGTACCCGTCCTCGTCATTTTAGGATTATGATTGAGTTGCTTTATATTTTTCAGTTATGTTAAAAGTTCCTGATATCCCTGAGGAGCTGTCACTACCCAGCACATCCACTAGGCCCAGTACTCCAGGCCCAGGAACTGATACTAATAGTCCTTCTTCCCTGAGATCATGGTCCATCCCACGTCTCACAGCAGAAGTGAGAAGGCGATGCATTCCTTTCCCAGCTACCGATAGGAAAGCGGAATTGTACAGAATCTTAAATACAAACACCGATAACTCCGATGTTGGGGAAGGGCCAAGTGGGTCTCAGTTGCCGGCTTTTCATGCTATGATGACATCTTTAATGTCATCTATCGGCACCATCAGTGATAGACTGGAAAAGTTGGAGGCAGTTTGTTCCCCCCAGGTTTCCGCAAACCCAACTATTTCCAGTCACACAGCCATTGATGTTATGCCCGGTAATTCCCTGGCAGCAATTACAGTCCCTGAATGTATCAACCCCTCGCATATGGTCCCATCTCACCTTAAAAAGGACATTCTGGAAGGCAAGGACGTTAACCTAGTGTCACTGCTTATTGCCTCCCAGGATGTTCAGGAAGATAGGACTTTTGCCTATGGGGATATTTCTGTGGTTTTGAAGGCAAGAGATCCCTGTTTGAACAAAAACTGCCCATCGCGGAATTTGTACTAGGGTTTGGCATTTATAGGGCCATCTACTGCTCGGTATACCAAGAGAAAAGAAAAGAGTTAGATGTATATATGCACAAGATGGTGTATCTGGGGCACAAATACAGTGGTACCGCTTTTTACAATTACCACCGTTCCTTCTCTGCAAAGGTGACTGCAGCTCTGACTCAATTTCAGCATAAATTGGAGCAAGCTGGACACTGAGTTATTCTGCAGACACTTTGCAGGCCTCAGACCCCCAACTTGTGCAGTGTGTGCATCCACAGCACATAGCACCAATTTCTGCCCCAATACGGCGGAAACTGAACAGGGCCAATCTGTCCCTAATTTCCAAAGACCTGCCAGAAGCCTGAAGGATAAACTGGGTAGGGACATTGTGTTCCTAGGCAAATCGCAAATTTGTAATAATTTTAATGTGGTGGTTTTGTGGTTTTAGCTCCTGTAGACTAATGCACGTGTGTTCCCACTGTTTCAGGGCTCATTCCAAGATAATGTGCCCAAATAAAGCTTTCCCCAAACCGTACCACACATGCGTGAACTTCACATTATTGGCTTCACTGTTACAACAACACCCATCACACCATTTCGTTGATTACATTGTCGCTGGACTATCTGAAGGGTTTCACACCGGGTTGGTACACTTGCCAACGGGTACACTAGAATGTGAAAATTTACAATCCACATTAGAGGATCCACAGTTAGTACATACACTCTTATGTCAGAGGTAGAACAAGGGTTTGTATTGGGTCCTTTCGTTTCCCAACCCTTCACATCTTGGAGAACCAACCCCATAGGGGTTGTCACGGGAAAAACCTCACTCAAACCTAGACTGATATTAAATCTATCAGCACCACATTCCTCCACTATCCCCAGCCTTAATTAACTCTTACCTTCCAAAAAAATTTCACTACAGTATGCCACTATCGATAATGCCATTGGGGCATGGCTTAATAATACTGACATAGTAAATGCTTTCAAATTACTTCCCATGCTCCCTTCCCTATGGCATCTACACGGCATTAAATGGCATGGGTTGTATTATTTTTTCACACGGCTCACTTGTGGCTCCAAGAGCAGCCCAAAGATTTTTGACACATTTGCGGAATCGTTGTGTTGGTTGTTGCGTAATGTGTGTAGATGTCCAGTAGTTATTCACTACCTAGATGATTTCCTCATGATTGAAAGTTATACACTCCCTCCAAGTAGCCTGACACACATGTTGGCTCTGTTTGAATCCCTCACCATCCCTGTCTCCCCTCACAAAACTTTAGGACCAAACACCAGCGTGCAATTTCTGAGGATCCATTTGGACTCTATCCATATGCAAGCTAGCCTCCCACAGGATAAGATTTAGTGCACCCTGGCAAGCATTGAACCCTATTTACTACAAGGTTATTGCAACCGGAAGGAACTTCAATCGCTGCTGGGGTCGCTCAACTTTGCCATGAGGATCATACCACAGGGTAGATCCTTTATTTCTCATTTACTATCTTTGTTTCCACAATTTACCTCAGACACTTCACGTATCACTTTAGATAATCACGCAACCTCTGATTTATGTATGTGGCGGGTTTTTCTCACATCTTGGAATGGGCGAACCATGTTTATATTCCCCTCTCTGACATTTCACCTACACTATGGACAGATGCCGCAGCAAACTCTGGTTTTGCGGCCATCTGAGGAGACCAATGGCTTTGGGGACCCTGGCCGTCAGAAGTTCAATCCCTGCCCAGATTCTCCGATAACTCAGCTTTGTTTGAGTTATACACGATTGTGGCAACTGCCATGGCCTGGGGACCAAATTGGTTCGGTCATGCGGACAATTTAGCAACTTGCCATATTGTAAATAAAGGCCGGTCTTCATCTCTGGTCATCATGAGATTGTTGAGATGACTCACATAGGTAGCAGCCACTTGTCAATTCTTTATCATCGGTATACACGTTCCAGGGTGCACAAACATCTCAGCTGACCACTTGTCCCGGTTGAGTTTTTAGCATTTCTTCCTGACACTACCTACCGCTTCCAGACTGGCTACTGCGGCCCCACCATTTCAAGACATGATAATGGATTGAATGTTTTGTTAAATCACGCACATCACGTTTCTCACCTTGCACTTTCGGTTAACACTAGGAAAACTTACGATATGGCTTTTCACATATTGACAAAATTTATAGCGGAATTTAACATTCACGACATGTTTGCGTTGGAATCAATATTAGGGTTCACTTTTTTTGCCACATTAACCTAAAATTATCATTTAATACTATAAAACTGAACCTCACGGGCATCCAGCACCACATGCTTATTCGACAAACCACCGTGACAGGTTTCCTTTCATCGTACCAGATAAAGACAGTACTAAAAGGCATTAAAAAAATAGACACACGTTCCCTCGCAAAGACTACCCATACACAACAACATTTTCCACTCACTATCCAACTAGATTCCGCTCCTTTCGAACGCATGACTAATATGGTGATCAAAACAGCCATATACTTAGCTTTTTATGGGTTCCTACGTCCCAATGATTTTACAGCTAGGAACATTACTACCCCAGAGTACCTGAGAATTATTGACTTACAGAGAAACCCCTACTAGAACTACATGGATACATACTTACAACAGCAAAATTGATGCTTTGTGTTCGGCTGCTGTTAACTAGGCTAGGTCTAAATCCCAATCACTTTTTAGGACACTCTTTTTGCATAGGGGCAGCGTCTTCAGCTTCCGCAAATCACATACCTGCTCACATTATCAAGGCTATGGGGCATTGGAAATCCTCCGCCTACACTCTTTACATACCAAATCCAATTAAAGAATTAAGACAAGCTTTCTGTGATTTATCCAAATAAACAAAGTTGGTTACACGAATTATGTTTATAGTATTTTCTTTTTGCCCATTTTTATTACAGGCCTACTGCTTTGTCGGTTCCGGCACATCACAACCAACTGGTCTAAAGTTATATATGTTATGGTTATAATATGCTAGGTTTCTGTCTGTACGGCCATATTGCCCTGACTACAAATATATATAGCTGTGGCAGCCTACACTGTCTATTCCCCATTTATATAGTATGGAATTACTTAAAAACTTATTTTTAAAATGAAAAAATGTCAACACGCCATGGGAAAAGGTTAAGTAGAGGAAGTTATTTTTTTTCTTATTGGTATTTCATTGGTGTCCATTAATAAAAAAAATAAAAAAAAATGTAATAGGATTTTCCTTTTTTTTTCTTCATTCTGTATGTGCACGGTCTCTATAAAAAAATAAAAAGCTACTAAATAGGCCCAATGGAAGGGTAAGGAGACATTGGGACTCTTTACTAGCTTTTTATTTGTATGTTTTTATTTGCAAATGTCACTTGTTTCACATGATATCATATATGCATTTTAATATATCAAGGAGGTTTGGTGGGAACTTCATTAAGACACCAACAGCACTACATCCCAGAGCTGGGTTTTTACTAACTCTTCTCTACCTATGTGAGTTGGAAATTGATACATTAATCACATTTTTTTTTTACTATTAACAGTCACACGTGAATCTACGTATAAGGAAATTAAGGTCCACATATGAATGACTTCAGTATCCAATCACATTATTCTGCTAAGGTAATTTAATTATTATTGTTTTATTCATGCTCCACTATTTTTATTGTGTTATATTGTGCTAACTATAACTAAAAAAAACAAAACAAAATAAAAATAAAAAATGGAAGTGCTCTTGAACTCATTTAGCATTTGTCAGCAATCTTTCACATAGTTCTATAATAGAGAAACAAAATCTCTGCAGCCAGATCTAGAAATTTCATTAACTTTCAGGCTCTCATCGAAAGAACACACTTAAAAATAACACACACAATTGGCGCTTTGGGATAGCCTTTTGGCAGAAACTATTCTTCCACTATTTTCAAGAGACCTCAGTTTTTAAAGTGAACCAGTAAATAATTATAATTAAATCTTAGAATCAAAGGGCTGCAGTGTAAATTATTTTACCTAGAGTGAAACCTTCATTGTATCAAGGAACAGTTTTACACATAACGCACTAACAACTCATTTACCTAAATAGATTTCAGTACTTCTCTGTTTTCACAAGGTAAATTGATGTTTTGGTTGTTTAACCTTTTGACATCTGCCAGTCTTTTTTACTTCATACACTGGTAAGCCAAGACATTAAAACCACTGGCAGTTAAAGTGAATAACATTGATTATATAATTACAATGGCACCTGACAAGTGGTGCTATAAATTAAGCAGCAAGTGAACAATCAGTTCTTGCATTTCATGTGATGGAAGCAGGGAAAATGGGCAAGCAAAAAGATCTGAGTGACTTTGACAAGGGCCAAATAGTAATGGCTAGACTGCTGGGTCATTGCTTCTCTAAAAGGACAAGTCATGTGGTTTTTTTTCTGGTAAGCAGTGGTTAGAAGCTACCAAAAGTGGTGGAAAGAAGAGTACCCTGTGAATGGGTTTCAGGGTTACGGGCGCCAATTATTGGTGCACGTAGGCTAACCCATCTTGTCCGATCACACAGAAGAGCTACTGTAGCTGAAATTGCGGAAAAACTTAATGCTGGCCATGATAGAAAGAATACACACACACATTTTTGGCTGTAATATTTTGTAAAAAATAAAATTTCTTTAAATGTATTTATAAGATGTAATATAACTAATAAAGATCTTATATACAAAGATTTAAAGTCTAGAAGACAGCATTAGTGTCTTAACCCCTTAAGGAACAAGACTATTTTGAGATGTGATGCATTTGTGACGAATGCCTTTTTGGCACCTTTGCCATGAGTTCTTTCTATTACGATTTCAACCTTTCTTTTTAAGTGCACACATACATATTATATATAATTTTTACAGGATAAATAGGGCTTTCTTTTGATAATCTACATGTATACATAACACAATAATAATTACGAATAAACAATCAATAGGAATAAAATACAAGAAAACAAATTGAAAAAAACATTGTTTCTAAATTTTACATTTAATATTTTCTACACACCAAGTGAAACGAAAGAAAACTAATTCACAATAGATCCAATAATTAGTTCTGATTGTTAAAATGTCCAGTATGTCTAGTATTTTTATTAATTTTTAAAAGTTATTTTATAGTAGTTACAGAATCCAAAATTGCTATACAAATATCTTTGTTAGAAAGCACAACCCAAAGGCTATGTATCTATGAGCATTTGACACATTTCATTTAACCATTGTATCATGAACCAAGCAGAGCCATCTTAACAACATTATAGGCTCCCCGGCAAAGCAGTGCTCTTGGGCCCTGCCTATTCAACCACTCACAAGAATAAAAATGCAAATATTTATAATATATATCAGCTTATATTTATGGTACTTCCAACAGATGCAATACATACATACAAAATACACACACACACACACACACACAGACTGCTGAGTACACAGACAAACTGCTGAATACATACATACAGACTGCTAAATACACACACAGACAGATTGCTGAATACACACAGACTGTTAAATACACAGAGAGACTGCTAAATGCACAAACACAGACTGCTGAATACACATACAGACTGCTGAATACACACACACAGACTGCTGAACATACACACAGAGACTGCTAAATACATACAGAGATGGCTGAATACACACAAAGAGTGCTAAACACACACATGGACAGCAGAATACACACACAGACAGACTGCAGTGTGTAGGGGGGTGAAGTGTGTGTTATTAAATGACATCAACATTTCTAAAAAGAAAAACATAAAAACCTAGTATATATTACATTGTGTATTTTAATTCCTTTTTGCTTGTTTCTTTTTTTTGTTAGTTTAAAACATATCTCTGCAATGGATTTACATTTTATTTTATGCCCTGGAAGTGAGAGTTACATTTTTTTGTCATCCTTAGTAAATGCTATTGCATCGTTTTTTTTTTTTTGAATGAATTAAGAGGTGGAGGTAAACAAAACAAAATACTTGCCTACAATGTACTTTCTGATTGTGGATGACTTCACCCTTCAGGTGTGATCATATAGTGTATGCACTATAAATGTGCAAGTGCCTAGTGTATGGGGTTAAACTCGTCACATGCCATGCCTCATGTGCCCAGTATGGCATATAAAGGATTGCAAAGGGAATGGTTTTATTTTTTAAAGAAATGCATATATTTTACAGTATTTTACTTTGTTACCTATTTTCTTGTGCAAATATCTCACATGTGAAAGTTCCACTTTGACTACCTAAAACATGCATTGGATGGAAATATACATAATCATCTCCAGGTCTCTCTAGATCTCCATAATTGTGAGAGATCACAAACATTGAAAATATGACACCATTAACATTCTGTGTCAACTTTCTCACATGTTGTTTATTGCAAAAATGGCAACATTCTGCTGTTAATGTTGTTCACGTTTTGTGCAAGGTACATAATCATGATTTTTTCTTAAGCCATCCTCTTGTTAAATAAATAAGTCTTTATAAGCAAAATAAAATAAAGCAGAAACATTATTTAAAATGAATTGCAGTTTGTTTAAATTAATGTATATCAAAATGAATTGTAGAAAATGCCTTTTTTCTAAACTGTATTTTATAATAACATTTGACATGGTTATGTAGTTACATAGCTGAAAAGAGACTCGTGTCCATCAAGCTCAGCCTTTCTCACATACAGGGGCGGACTGAGAACCCTCAGGGCCCCCGGGCAAAATAAATCAAGGGCCCCCTTACAGGCCCCACCCATACTCCACAGCAAGCACCATCCATGTCCCGCCTCCATGCACCGCCTCCAGCCACACCCTACACAATCTTTAGACACAATGAACAAAAGTGCAATAATCCCTTCAAGGCCCCAGTAGAGACTACAATTGAGGGCTAATAGGCCATGGAGGGGGGTCTTTCTAGCATAGGCTATCTCAGTGTCCTTTAGAGAGTGTGTTAGAAAGAATACCCTCCAGGCCCTATTAGAGACTACAATGGAGTCTAATAGGCTTGGAAGGGGGTCTTTCTAACAGAGGCCATCTCAGTGTCCCTGCTGGAAACAGTCGCCTCCAGGCCCCAGTAGAGACTACAATTGAGGGCTAATGGGCCATGGAGGGGGGGGGGGGCATTCTAGCAGAGGCTATCTCAGTGTCCTTTAGAGAGTGTGTTAGAAAGAATTTCCTCCAGGTCCCATTAGAGACTACAATGGAGTCTAATGGGGCCTGGAGGGGGGTCTCTCCAACACTCTGGTTCCTTATTCACAATATAGCAATACAACAAAACGCTGATACCTAGGCCAAGTTGGCTCCTCTTACCTTAATTACTGTTGCTGGAAGGCTGTGGGCTTACTGGCTGCGGCTGGCAGGCTGTAGGCTTGCTGGCAGGCTGTGAGTTTGCTGGCTACTGCCCGCAGGCTGTGGGCTTGCTGGCTGCGGCTGGCAGGCTGTTGGCTTGCTGGCTGCGGCTGGCAGGCTGTGGCTTGCTGGCTGTGGCTTGCTGGCTGGCAGGCTGTGGCTTGCTGGCTGCGGTTGGCAGGCTGTAGGTTTGCTGGCTTTAAGCCTAACTGGTGGCCTGTGGGCTGGCTGGCTGGCTACTGGCCAGCCTGTGGGCTGGCTGGCCAGCCTGTGGGCTGGCTGGCTGGCTGGCCGGCCTGTGGGCTGGCTGGCTTTCTGGCTACTGGGGCACTCGTAGATTATTTAAAGAAATAATCCATGCACAATAACCACTACTGCTCTGTGTAGTCGTTATGGTGCCAGGAGGGCTGGGCCCCCCTCCTAGAGTAAGTAGTCAAACCGTTTAAGAACAGTTTGACAACTTACCTGGGGTCTGCTGGGATATGAGGCTGTAGTAGGGTATAGGAGCAGTGGTGCAATGTGTAAGGGGTGCAGTGTGTGTGTGAAAGGTTCAGTGTGTGTGAGGGGGTGTAGTGTGTGAATGTGTAGGGTGTGTGGGGCAATGTGTGTATGAGGGGGCTGTGTATGTGTGTGGCAATGTTAGTATGGGGGGCTGTGTGTGTATGGGTGGGCAGTGTATGTGTGTGTGTGTGAGGCAATGTGTGTAAATGTGTATGGTCTGTGTGGGGGCAGTGTGTGTGTATGGGGGGCAGTGTGTGAATGTGTATTGTGTGTATGGGGGGCAGTGTGTGAATGTGTATGGTGTGTGGGGGCAGTGTGTTTATTGGGCTAGAGTTCACTCTCACCACTGCGACCACCAGGAATATATGGTGGTCACAGTGTTGAGAGTGAACTCTAGCCCATAGCTCCAGGGCTAGAGTTTACTCTCGCAAGAGCCGTAACGTTGCTGTGGTAACCGCGGCAACGATCTGTGCTCGCGCAAGAAGGACCCAGAGGAGCTGCAGGCTGAGCTCCCGGGTCCTCTCTTCCTCCCTCCCCTGCCGGCTGCCCGCACGGTGCCTGCGGACAGGGAAGGGGGCAATTGCCCTCCTCTTACCCCCCCTCCCCCTCTTCTTACCCCCCTCCCCCTCTTCTTACCCCCTTCTTACTCCCACTCTCTTCTTACCCCCCTTCTTACTCTCCCCCTCTTCTTACTCCCCCCTCCCTCTCTTCTTACTCCTCCCTCCCTCTCTTCTTACTCCCCCCTCTTCCCTCTTCGTACTCTTCCCTCCCCCCTTCTTACTCCCTCCTCCCCCTCTTCTTACTCCCCCCTTCCTCTTTTACTCCCCCTCCCCTCTTCTTACCCCCTACTTACTCCCCCCTCCCTTCTTACTCCCCCCTCTCTTCTTACCCCCTCTCTCTCTTCTTACTCCCCTCCCCCTCTTTTTACCCCCTCCCCCTCTTTTTACCCCCCCTCCCTCTCTTCTTACCCCCTCCCTCTCTTCTTACCCCCCCTCCCTCCTCTTACCCCCTCCCTCTCTCTTCTTACCCCCTCCCTCTCTTCTTACCCCCCTCCCTCTCTCTTCTTACCCCCCTCCCTCTCTTCTTACCCCCTCCCTCTCTCTTCTTACCACCCCTCCCTCTCTCTTCTTACCCCCCCTCCCTCTTTTTACCCCCTCTCTCTATTTACCCCCTCTCTTTTTACCCCCCTCTCTCTTTTAACCCCCTCTCTCTTTTAACCCCCTCTCTTTTAACCCCCTCTCTCTTTTAACCCCCTCTCTCTCTTTTAACCCCCCTCTCTCTTTTACCCCCCTCTCTTTTAACCCCCTCTCTCTTTTAACCCCCTCTCACTTTTAACCCCCCTCTCTCTTTTAACCCCCCTCCCTCTCTCTTTTAACCCCCCTCTCTCTTTTAACCCCCTCTCTCTTTTAACCCCCCTCTCTCTCTTTTAACCCCCCTCCCTCTCTCTTTTAACCCACCCCCTCTCTCTTTTAACCCCCCCTCCCTCTCTCTTTTAACCCCCCCTCCCTCTCTCTTTTACCCCCCTCCTCCCCCTCCCTCTCTCTTTTTACCCCCTCCCTTGTAGCGTGGCTGAGCTGCTGTGCGGTCCGCGGTGCCCGGCCGGAGTGACAGGAAGGTGCACACTGTGCACCTTCCTGTCAGTCCGGCCGGGTACAGGAAACAGAAACTTGTGTTCCTCGTGGAACAGGAGTTTCTGTTTCCTGTACCCGGCCGGACTGACAGGAAGGTGCACACTCAGTGTGCACCTTCCTATCACTCCGGCCGGGCACCGCGGACCGCACAGCAACTCGGCCACGCTACAAGGGAGGGGAGGTGAGAAGCTGCAGCTGCCTGAGCGCTCTTAAGAGAGCGCTCAGGCGGCTGCAGCATTTAAAGGGGGGCCCCCCTCCCGGCCGGGCCCTCGGACCATGTCCGAAGTGCCCGACCGGTCCGTCCGCCCCTGCTCACATAAGTTTTTGCTGTTGATCCAAAAGAAGGAAAAAAAAAATCTGAAGAGCTTCCAATTTTGCAACAAACTAGGAAAAAAATCCTTCTTGACCTCAAAATGGCAGTCAGATATATACTTGAACCAAGAAGCTATTACCCCACTAATTAGAAACTATATCCCTGTATGTCATGTTTTTTGTGTTTGTTGTGTTTTTTGTAAGTATTTATCCAATTGCTGTTTAAATATCTGTATGGACTGTTATAAAACCACCTCTTCAGGCAGTGAGCTCCACATCCTTATTGTTCTTACTGTAAAAAAAACCTTTTCTTTGCCTTTGACTAAATCTTGTTTCTTCCAGCTTAAATGCATGCCCTCGTGTCCTATGTACAGTGCATTTCAAAAGTATTCACCCCCCTTGACTTTTTACCTATTTTGTTACATTACAGCCTTAAGATCAATGTTTTATTAATCTGAATTTTATGTGATGGATCAGAACACACTAGTCTAAGTTGGTGAAGTGAAATGAGAAAAATATATACATAAAACATTTGCACAGCTTATTCAAGGTGTGGTCTTACCAATGATTTATAAAGAGGCAAAATTATATTTACAATCCGAGAATTTATGCCCCTATATATATATATATATGACAAACCCTTACTGGCCTTAGCAACTGCCGATTGCCATTGCATATTGCTGCCTAATTTGTTGTCTATAACAATTCCCAAATCCTTCTCGTGTGTTGTTATCCCTGATTCACTATGATTTAGGGTATAAGTTGCTCATGCATTCTTTACCCTGAAGCGCATAACTTGGCATTTCTTTACATTAAGTGTTATCTACCAATTTTGTGCCCAGTCTCCCAATCTAAATCCCTCTGCAGCAAAGCAATATCCTGCTCTCATGTTATTACTTTACAGAGTTTTGTGTCATCTGCAAACACTAAAACATGACGTTCAATGTCTATTTCAAGATCATTTATACATATGTTAAATAAAAGCGGTCCCAAAACAGAACCCTGAGTGACACCACTTACCACTTTTGTCCAGCTTGGACATTTAACATTAATGATAACTCATTGTACTCTATCCTTAAGCCAATGTTCTACCCAAGAATATTCATCTAGACCAATTTATTTTAGTTTGAACACTAATCTATTGTTAGGAAATGTATCAAATGCCTTGGCAAAATCCAAGTAGATCACATCCACTGAAAAACCCTAATCTTTACTTCTAGTTACCTCTTCATAGAAAGCAATTAGAATGGTCAGCAATCATGATGGTCAACAATCATGGATAACAACCCCATACCAGTCCCTATTATTTTTTACATTTATTTTTAATGTGCATAGTTTTAATTGTTGCCAGGAGTCCCGTTTTTGTCAGCACAGACCAATGTTTTGGGCTCCTCTCCTGGCAAAACAGGTCCCAGGATATATTGGGGGAAAAGGTGATTATAGAAACAGCATACTGGGGGAAGAGCGTCTCTGTCCAGAAGGATACACTGATGGAAGAGTGTGACTTGGGCAGGGACATACTGGGGAAGAGTGTGGCTATAGTGAGAGACATACTCGGGATAAAATGATGCAGCGGTAATGGATGTACTCGGAAACATTCACTGAAGAAAGACTGTTTAGGATGCAAAAGATGAATAGAAAATCTGATATGTTTCATAAATTGCACCAAATATTAACTAAGAATTAGATGTAAATCTCCCAAAGTTCCACTGGATTCTTTTTTTTTTTTTTTTTTTTAAATGGTGACAGATATGTTCATATAATCCTGTTTATTACACTGTCATTCCATGATAACATGAAACATAATGTAGTTTTATAAAAATCCACCTATACAGAAATTGCTCCTATGAGTTAGATTTGTCTGAGTGATTGTAAAACATAATATCATAGGTGCATTATAAAACCTACTCATTTTATTTGTACAAACTATATACAGTTTATTCTTTCCTCTGCAAAAGTTAATACCCTCATAACCACACTCTCTCGTGAACCCAAACGACTAATTCACACATTTAACTCTCTTCTTCGCCCTGTTGTTCCTTCTCCACCTACTAACTTGACCGCCTCAGACTTTGCAACTCACTTCACTGACAAGATCTCTACCATCAGAGAAGAGATCTCTCATCTTTCTTCTTCCCCTTATAATACTTCCCCTAACTTTACTCCCTCTGCTGTTCTATGTTCATTCGCACCTGCTACATTTGAAGAGGTTTCTGCTCTGCTCCAGTCCTCTCGCCCCACCACCTGCTCCCTAGATCTGTACTCTGCCTTCTTCTCTTTCTCCACCTCTCACTAAAATTCTCAATCTCTCGCTCTTCTCTGGTATATTTCCATTGCCCTTCAAACATGCATATGTAACCCCAATTCTAAAGAAGCCCAACCTTGATCCTAACTCCCCATCCAACTATTGTCCTATCTCGCTCCTGCCTTTTGCATCCAATATCCTTGAAAGAATTGTGTATGCGAGATTGACAGACTTCCTCGAGTCCAACTCTCTGCTAGACCCACTTCAGTGGGTTCCGCGCTAAGCACTCTGTGGAAACGGCACTGACCAAAGTATCCAGTGATCTACTCGCTGCAAAATCTCGTGGTCACTACTCTATCCTAATTCTCCTTGACCGGTCTGCGGCTTTTGACACTGTTGATCATCAACAGCTTCTTCACATCCTCCGCAATATCGGTCTACAAGATATTGATCTCTCCTGGTGCTCCTCCTACCTCACCCAGCGCTCTTTCAGTGTTTTTTTCTCTGGCTCTGCTTCTTCTCCCCAACTCCTCTCTGTTGGTGTCCCCCAAGGTTCAGTCCTTGGTCCCCTACTGTTCTCCATCTATACTGCCTCCCTTGGTAAACTCATTAGCTCCTTTGGCTTTCAATATCATTTCTATGCAGATGACACACAAATCTACCTGTCCTCTCCTGATCTCTTCCTGTCCCTCTTGACTAATGTCTCTGGCTGCCTCTCTGCTATTTCTAACTGGATGGCTGCCCACTTCCTTAAACTAAACTTGACCAAAACTTAAATTCTGGTCTTTCCTCCCTCAAGTGTTGTTACTTCTGTGTCTGTCTCCCTCCAAGGCAATGGTGCTACCATCAGCTCCACCACGCAGGCTCGCTGCCTAGGTGTTCTCTTTGACTCCGACCTCTCCTTTAAGCCTAAGGTTCAGTCTATCGCCAAATCCTGTAATTTCCATCTCAAAAACATTGCGCGCATCCGCCCCTACTTAACGCCAGATGTGACTAAGGTGTTGGTCCAGTCCACTGTCCTTTCTCACCTTGACTACTGTAATGCTTACGTGCTCCCAACTTGCGCCGTTACAGTCCATAATGAATGCGGCAGCGAGGCTCATCTTCTTGTCCGCCCGCACCTCCCATGCCTCACCTTTCTGTCAGTCCCTATATTGGCTTCCTATAAAATATAGAGCTCAATTTAAAATTCTGGTTCTTGCATTCAAATCGCTACATAATGCTGCTCCACCTATCTATCCTCCCTTTTACACAAGTATGTCCTGTAACGGATCGCCTGGCACCCCAACTGGGTACCTCCGTTAAAGGATGCTCCTAGCGTTTCCTGAGGACTCCAAGCACTCTGGCAGACACCACAATCACCGTATCAGCGAAGCATACAAATCTTCTCAAGCATAGGAATGCTGCAGACCGTTGAATAGGAACCATACGAATAGGCTTACACTCCTAGCAGTCAACTGGAACATCATGCAGTAAATCCTTCCCCCAATAATGAGACGACCCTTCACTTTGAGGGTAAAAACAGGAACTCTGGACTGGCACATCCAGCCTGGCTTTTATTACAATTGTACACATACAGGCCACACCCAGGGGGAGGCATAAAATACCAATCAGATACATGGTACAAACCACACATCCCCTCCCCTCAGATAACCAGTTAACATATTTATTATGTACACAATTTTACCCAAGTCTTGGATGTACCCTAAATACTTGTATCAAATCTAGTATCAGATAGCCCTAGTCTGGAGGAACAACATATGTGAAAATCAGTCCATTCGGATAAAGGGTTCGGGAGTTATGGGGCTTTAAAGTATTGACCGACCGCACAGGCAAAGTAACTGAAACTAGTTCCATAAGGTTTGGCCTTGCGGTCGGCTTGCCATCCGTGGGTTTCTTTGGGTTCGTTGGATTCCCCTTGTGAACCTTAGTCTTTCTACCGAACGGTGGCTCGTTCGGTAGTTGCAGCACGAATCCACGGGAGTCTGGAGGTCTCAGCGGTGTTTGCTTAGTCGAGTGTCCGATTTTAGTTCCAGACACTTGACGGCAAAACACCGCTGTTCGGGAGTTAAGATGGCCACCGCCACGTGTTCGTTTGACGAACAAAGGCCAACCAACGTTTGTCAATTAAGTTGCGGTTAACCGCAGCTTCTGGGCGGTCAATTGATGGCACACTCCATCTCCTAGGTGGTCTGGTTGTTCGGTAGTTTCACTCAATATAATGAATGGAGTGAAGCTACCGAACAATTAGATGAATGCTGCATACATATCCCAGGTTAACCGAACACATAAATACATACATAATAATAAAGGCAGTATACTGTAATATGCTCCACAGTCTTAAAGACAGTATTCCCAAAAGTCCCAATATGTCCATGGATGATCCTAAAAGGGCCAGCAGCAGCAATACAGAATACAACATGCCCAAATATAGTCCAAACGTACCAATTGTCCAGGGGCCATAGTCCGCAGGTAGGAGGCAGGCAGCCAGGCCCCTCCAATGTCCAGTGGCGAGGTGGGTTCCGCCACATGTCCCATCTAGGCCCTTACAATTTGCTCAAGACTTACGTCTATCTTCTGTCCGTACTCCCACCTCTGATGCTCGCCGCACCGTTGCTGTGGAACTCGCTTCTCTCCTCTGTTAGATGCACACCCAGCCTCCACTTCTTCATAAAAACGTATCAATTAAACTGTTAATAGCTCCCGACTGATTCCTCTTCTGCAACTGTCACTAGTCTAATACTATCCTTACCTTTTTTGTGTCATTTTACCCCACTGCCTCTAGCATGTAAGCTCATTGAGCAGGGCCCTCAACCCCTCTGTTCCTGTGTGTCCAAATTGTCTGGTTACAACTACATGTCTGTTCGTCCACCCATTGTAAAGCGCTGCGGAATTTGATGGTGCTATATATATATAACATAATACTAATATTAATAATAATAATAATTCTGTTAGTCATCTAAAGAAGACAGAAAATCTTTATGAAGGCCTGCTTTTCTATATGTATTGTTATTGTTATAAAACACAGAATTGGGGGGGGGGCGGGGGAGTCTAACCTCGGAGGAAGATGGACATTTAGTTCCACAGCTCCCTCTCCCCCAAGCACAAAATCAGCTACCATCTGCATCACTCACTGCCAAAACACCCCCAAATCGACCCCATATGAACCCCCATTGCAAGGCTCAACACCACAATGATGGGCGGCGGCAAGAAAAAAAAGGAACTCACCTCGTTGTTCCGCACACCAGGAGACCCACAGGGCCTACCCAATCCTGCCACGCGGATAATCAGGGATCTGACTCTGAGGGGACTGACTTCACAACGGACCCCTTGGCCCCCTTAACCATCGGGATCCTCCGCGGCATGTTAAAAGAAGCCACGACAGACATCAAATCTCACGTGGCAGAAGAAATCGGCAAGCACCTGGCAGGCCTCAGAGCGGACGTGGTGGCACTCAACTCCCGCACTGATCAGACGGAGGTACGGGTCACAACCCTCGCAGCAGCCTTCACCTCACAGTCCCAGGAAATCTCTTACCTCCACGGTCACCTGACTGCTATGGAAGACAGCCTGGAGGACCTGAACAACAGGTCGCGGAGGAATAACATCCAACTGCGCGGCCTACCCGAAACGGTCCAACCGGAGGCCCTGCTCACTACCCTGAAAGGTACCTTCTCCATCATGGCGCCAGATATCCCAATGCCCCTCCTGGAAATGGACAGGGCCCACAGGGCACTGCGCCCCTCTAACTTGAATCTCTCTACCTCTAGAGAGGTAATAATTCGCCTCCACTATTTCCAAACCAAAGAAAAACTCTAATACCCCAGAAGATGCCCTCTCTTACACCAAGGCATGGGAAAGAGACATAGGACCCCAGGCAGACCCCTCCGACTGGGTAGACATATGGGAAGCCACGACCTCACTAACCATATGTGTAAACCATAAGGAACAAGCATAAAAAACCCTACTCAGGTGGTACCTCACACCTCTAAGACTAAAACAGATGGGCTGTGCCACCACCAATTCTTAAATGGACGAACGGCATTGTAAGCCTTGACTCGAGGACACACCCAATTTGTGACGCGATACGTGATGTCTTATGTCACGTGACCAGGCTCCGAGAACGGAGCACTCTCATTATTAGCAGAGCACAGCTGTTCATCAGAGGAGGACAGCTGATTGGAGGAGGGATTAATTGGAGGACCATACAGGAGGAAGAGCAAGATATTTAAATGAAGAACATCAGCAAACACATTACCGATCGAGAAAGATGTCTGAGCACAGTGAAACGCGTCTCGGCTGGAGGATTGAAGATTCCATTCATTGATTTATATATATATATATATATATATATATATATATATATATATATGTTTAATGATATTTATATTATTTTGTTTAATTTGTAAGTTTTTATTACGTATCCAATAAATTTTGTTTTAATCTGGAATCCATCTTCCATTGTTGCTGCTGAAAGAAGGGTGATAACCTCCTTAAAGGCACAGATACTCATACACCAGGAGCCAGGTATAGGGCTCCTTATCAGGTGAGAAACCATTTTTTTGCTATTTAGCATTATATATTGAGACTGTCTACACTAGGGGTTTTCTCTTTCCCCTTGTTTTCTTCTCTCTCATGTATGCATAAGGATCTCCTGATGCCATAAGGATCGATTGGGTACCGTGTCACCATAAGTACACGCAGGCTGTTGAGATCTGAGCCTATCCTATAGGGCTCTGCTACATGTGAGTGGGACTTTATAGAACATTTTCTCACTGCATCCATTAAAAACGTTACTTGCACCATTTTTGTATTTATATCTGTTACAGATCCATTGTTACGAAATATGTTCTTCATACATGTGTATGTTAACCCATATGGGTGAGTCTGTTAAATTGTAAGCGCTCCACATGCACACCAGTGGTGGTTTTTATTATTAATCTCCTACACTGAGTGTACACTCAGTTTTATGTATTAACTTATAGGGTTGAGAGTCCCTATTTTCAGTGGTAGCTGCTATTATTGTTCATTGCATTGCTAACTGGAAGCGCCTTAAAAACACACAATTTGTATTTTTTATATCATGAACGGAGGACCCGGGGAAGGAGAAGGGACATAATCCCCCCCACAGACCCTACCCCGGCAGCACAACGGGGCCTCACACACACCACCCGGAACCCCGCACACCCACACAAAAACCCCTCCTATACCAACTCCACACGAACAGGCACAACAACAAGAAAGAAGAGATAACCCAGCGATAAGATAAACACCACCCATAGCATAACGCAACCATTAACACCGGAATCAGGCACAAAACAGCCCCAAGCACATGAAGAAGACATGACCTCCACCAGACATAATACACCATACAAAATAAGACAGAGAAGGTTACCAAATACAAGCCAAGACTAACCAAACTCTCTCATTGACCACACCACCCCACAAACCACATGCCCCAAACCAAACCCCAAACCCACGTCACCAAAGAAGACGCAGACCTGACTGACGCAACACCCGAGAAACCATACATGCACCCAAACGCAATGACAAATAAGACCCAAATCCACACAAACTCCTCCGAGCGAGACGTACCCAAAAGAAAACCGCGATATTCAGAGTACTAAAATGAGATCTTGCTACAAACCATACTGGCATGGATAAACTGCAACAAAACTGTACATATCTGATGTGATGACTACCTTACTCCACCTTCATTCAGTACCCTATACCTCACCCTGACAAGGCCGGAAAATATAATAAAAATAATTAAGAATTCTAGGGAAAGAGAGGGTACGGCAGATGATAGCACACCCCACTCCCCTCCCTTTTCTATTCTGTACCCCTCCCTAACCATTAGACCCAGAATAGTAACAGATGACATGTAAAGAGTAATACTTTATAAGAAACAATATACAAGACAACCAAGGAAAGTAAACTGTATACCTGCTCTGAATATCTGACTGCTATCAGCTGAAACTGTGCACTCAACGTAATCTGTACCTTATCCCCTTGTTTTTTTTCTGTACCCTTACCCCAACAAAACTAACTCTCAAAATAAAGAGTTTATAAAAAAAAAAAAAAACTCAGAATTGGCTTTATAATTATATGGATAAAGTAACTGAAAAATTACAAACATAGTCTTCCCTCTGTAAGATTATTTCTTAAAATAGTAAAACAAATGTATATTTAATTACGATCAATGTTAGATATTTTAGTGCAAACTACATTGTTAATCAGAGATAAGTTATAGTGTGTAAAGAAAAAGCAGAACCATAGTCAGGTGGCAAATGGCAAACAGCAGGAGTTAAAGGACAGCAGAAGAAATAAAAAAAGAATAGTGTTGCTGCAGAGGTACAGGATGATTCAAATGCTACAACTGCAGATTGGAGTAAAGCATTAATCTAATTTAAGACCAGAAGTCACCTCTAACGAAACTTTAAAGACCTTTGTGCTGACATACATTTAATTATTTCATCATACACCATGTCATAATACATATATCATGAACAGCATGCACAATCACATATGTATCCTGTTGTGTCCAATATTAATGGGAGTTGCACTCTGAAGTGGCAGCCGCTTTTATTTTAACGAGTAGTTCCAGAGACATCACAGTAAAACAAGAGACTAAATAATTAACTGTGCTGTTCATGTTGAGTGAGGTGGCTGGTTCTTCACATCTTTACATTAAATTCTTAATTCCTTATATTCTAGTTTTTTTTCTATGGCATACCTTACGTGATTTTATTTTTATTTGTAATATGATGGCTCATCATATGATCCTAAATCACAAATACTAATTTGCATGGTAAAGCACAAATATGTAAGTCGCCCTTTTAATTGTAGTTTGTAACATGATTTTCTTCTATATGAATATTCATTGCTATGTATATATTTGGTTCCAAAATGTTCAATTACGTTTTAAACTTCTGTTTATTTTGGAATATTAAACTAGAGCTTGCTTTGCAAAGTGTGTTTATCATTATTCTTTAGTTGTGGATGTCTGTTGAGAAGCAAATTTACATAATTGCTTCATTTTCTCATATATTCACCAGATATGAATAATTGTTCCCCCTTGCTCTCCACACCTCCATCATTTATTGTTCAAAGCTAGATATGTCACATTAAGATAAAATGGAACAAGACACCAGCTGTAAATAATCGTAAGGTGTAATTTAATAATGTTCAAATAATGAATATGCTTCCTTATATTAATAATCAATTTAACCCATTTCTCAGTGGAAACCTGCATGTTTAAATGTTTTTCACATTTGGATGCACTTATAAAAACCTCTAAGATCTTTTAGAGTTTTTCTACATTGAACAATATTTTCTTATTATTTAACCTGTGTTTACCGCATAAGCAGATTTGCCATTCTTCTGAAATATGTCATATTTTGTTTAGCATCTCAATAAAAACATCTTATTTCTTAATGTATTTCCTTTTTATTCTCTTCTTTCCAGTTTTTTACAGTTCTCTTCATATTTTTGATATTGATTCTTACAACAGTATTGGATGTAAAAAAATCTAATTCTCAATAAAAAGCCCTACCCATTTTTAACTTTACCCATGTCTTTAAAGGGTTACTCAAACCACCATGACCACTTCAGTGGTAGTGGTGGTAGGAGTCTGGATGAGCAGTATTTCAGCTTGAAACACTGCACATTCAAAGCAATGTTTAATTGTGTGCCAGGGGCAAGTTGCACCCCCAGCACACATGACTTAGGCAGTCCAGAACTCTGTTCCGAGCTGCCAAATGTGAATTCTGTGCATATTTTATGTCTGTTGTCAGTGCACATTGCACACTGTCAATAGACATAACTGCTTGCCATAACTGTCTTTCCTTTCTCCCACACAGATGAACTCTCTCCCATCTCCCAATCCTATCCAATATTTTTTAATAGCCTGCCCTTCCTCCTCCTCCATACCCTCCCTCCCTTTCCCTACCCCATCTCCCCTATTTGTGGTTTCAGAGCTTGCTTTGTGAGAAGCCTATGATTTAATGACCAGCGTGACTCCTGTAACATCACACAGGGTGTGCCAAGGAGAACTAGAGAGCGTTGCTCGGATCTGGATTGAAGTAAGCAAATCTTATTTTGAAGTGCTGTCATCTATTTTTTTCTTGCATATTTATTTATTTATTTCATTATTACAAATGTTAGTATTGGTTACCTAGTGCAGAATTTTTATGTGAACATTCCGAACATTTGTGACATCAAGTTTCAATTAAACAGAAATTAAACAATACTGTAGTGAGTATTATACAATCTATCATCAAATGAATACTAAGAGGGTTAGTTAAATAATACACACATATATATATATATATATATATATATATATATATATATATATATATATATATACACACACAAACGAACCCTAAGCTAACTTTCCCATGTCCTAATAGATTAAATTAACCCACCATATGGTACATCATTAGTCCTATACTATTTAATAGTCATTCAAACTACCGGTAATCTAAAATGAATCATTACTTGAGATGCATGTAGGTTTCCATACTATCCTATATACACTTTACTCCTACCATGTCACAAAGGGGGTCACTCTCACACTAAAGAGATGGAGAGGAGTCTAGGCCATTACTAAATTGTTATTAAAGTTATTTAGCCAAGGGTTCAATATCTTGTAATGTAGTTTTAAATTATTCAGATTTGCATACATTTCTGATGATTTATTTGTATTTGGACTTCTGTAGAGATAGGGTATTCCAATGATTTCCAGTATCTAGCAATACACATGTTTGTGGCCATCAGGATGTGAAATATTAATATTAGCAGATATTTACATACTTTAGGTAAGTCTAGATGATAGAGAAATGTTTGTGAAGTTATAATGAGAGGTATGTCCAGTATTTTGTCAAGAACATCAACTAGCTTATTGATCAAAGAAAATAGCTTTGTGCAGTCCCACCAAATATGTTTGTGTGCACCTCTGTCTAGACACCATCTCCAACATACATTTTGTGTAGGGATTTGGAGTTTAGATGTCCTATCACAGTGATGGGGAACCTATGGCACGTGTGCCACAAGTGGCACATGGGCCCTCTCTGTGGACACGCAGCCAAAGGTCGCCGAACGGCATCAATGCAGAGTAGGCTCTTGCCTGCGCAAAACAGCAGGTGCCTACTATGCTTCTGTGTCTAGAGGACAGGGGGGGGGATCTGAAAAAGCAGCTCTCCTGACCTCCCGCAAGCAATCTGTGTGGAGCATTGCCACGCGTTAACATGGCAACGCTCCACATAGCATCGCGCGGGAGGAAAGGAGAGCTGCAGGAAGTGTCCCTCTTACCACCACCGGACAACCAGGGATTTCTGTGTCAAAAGTAGGAAGGGGGGGATACAGACTGTATTAATATATTTGCAGCAGCACCCCCCTCCCCCACACACACAGCACCCCCACACACAAACACACACAGCTCTCCCCCCCCCCCCACACACACACACACACACAGCACCCCCCGGGCAATTTGTTCTTTTTAAATAAGTTAAGATTTTTTATTTTTTTTTTCAAAATTCTTTGTTTTCAACTGTTAATGCAGGATACAGAATAAAAAAGGGGGGGTGCAAGTACAATCCTTATTTTCAAAGTTTTCAACTGTTAATGCAGGATACAGTATAAAGAAGGGGAGGGGTACAAGTACAATCCTTATATTCAGGTGAGTTACGGTTTGGCATTTCCGGATTGGGGATAAGGAGACTGAGATAGTTGTGGTTGGTGTATCGGATGTCATTAGCGATAGTCTTTCGCGGAGACGTTGGCTGTTGTTCTCCGGAATGTTCAGGAGGTGGGCTGTAAGTCAGTGGCCGTATATATGGGCTAGTGCCTTGTACGTCTTGGGGGGTTACAGGGACGGGTAGGGTGGTGGGAAGGCGGGGGGGTTGCGCTTACGTTCGTAGGTCTCTATGGTCTCCATGAGGCCCGTTCCTCACGTCGTGGCGCAGGGTTGGTTCGGTGGATAGGCCTTGATCTGTCTAAGTCAGTGCTCTGTGGTGGGCGATTCGGGTCAGGAGCTTGCTTGGGGGGGTGAGGGTTTCGTGGTGAGAGTTAGGGAGGGAGGGGGGTGGGGGTGTTTGCCCTTTGTGGGTTTCGGGTGGTGAGGGGTCGGTGTTGTGGGGGGGTCGTGTTGCCGTTGTTTCCAATTGAGAGTCGGTAGCTGTGTGAGGGGGGGTTGAGGTGTTAGTTTGGAGTGGGGCTAATATTGATGGTACATTTACCAGTGGTCTGGCGAAGGCGTGTGGGGGTTAGGGAAGGTCTGGGCAGTGATATCACGGAGGGGTTGTGGGGGAGGGGATCGGGGCGCTTGTCTTCCGGAATTGGGAGAATTTAAGGGTGGGTCAGTCTATATATGACCCAGGGGTCCCATATTTTGTTGTGGTGGTGGGTTGTGTCGTGGAGTAGGGCCGATAGATTGTCCATCTCCCTGGCTTCCTCTATTTTCTTGATGGTTGTGTCCAGGGTGGGAATGTGTTTGTTGCCCCATTGTTCGGCGATTGTGCGACGTGTGGCTAAGGCGATCTTGGCGAGTAGTTTGTTTTGTGCCCTGAATAGGGGGGTATGGGGTTTGGATAGTAGCCAGATCCATGGGTCTAGTGGAATCTCAGTGTGTAGGAGAGCTGATGTAAGGTCTGCCACTTTTGTCCAGAGCTGTGTTATGTGTGGGCAATGCCACCAGGTGTGAATATAGGTACCCTGAGACCCGCAGCCCTTCCAGCATTCGTCAGTGGTCGAGCATTTCATCTGTTTCAACCTTAGGGGCGTCAGGTACCATCTGAGGAGCGTTTTATAGGCCTGTTCCCTATGGTTTACACATATAGTAAGGGAAGCAGTTGCCTCCCATATTGCCGACCAGTCTGACGGGTCATTGGGGGGGCCAATGTCCCTTTCCCACGCCTTGGTGTATGCGAGTGCTTCTGTCGGGGAGGAAGAGTTTAGTTGGAGGTAAATGAAGGAGATTTGGCCTCTGCGTATCGGAGAATGTAAGCAGTCACGTTCGAATTGGGTCAGGGTAGCGGTGGCCGTGGAGGAGTGGAGGGGGTGTTGAAGGAAGCTGCGGATCTGGAGGTACCGGAAGTAGTCAAAGGTGGTCAGCGGCGTGTGTCGGGGCAGATCTGGGAATTGGAGCAGCTGGTTGGATTGAAAGAAGTGGAAGAAACGGAAGAGATCGTTGTCCTCGAAATGCACGAAGTCTCGGGGATTCATCCCGGGGGGAAATTGTTTGTTTCGTAGGATTGGGGTTAGGGGTGAGGGGGAGTTGATAAGTCGGGTTTTCGATGTGGCCTTATCCCATACCTGAAAAGAGGTGTTGAGGGCTGGGGACGTTTGTGGAGTGGTGGGTCTGGACTGTTTGGGGACCTAGAGGAGCAGTGAGGGGTGGTCTCTACCCATCAGGTCGTGTTCGAGGTCTACCCATAATTTTAGACCTGGGGGGGCGTGTAGGTGTTGTATTTGTGTCAGTTGGGCCGCTTTAAAATAGTGTAGGAAGTTGGGGAGCCCCAGCCCCCCCTGTTTTCGTGGTTTTGTACATTATGGATCTCCGTATTCTGGGTTTTTTGTTAGACCAAATGAAATTGTCGATTTTTGTCTGGAGTGCTTTGAAGTCATTTCGGGAGATTTGGAATAGGTACAGGAATCTGGGGAGTAAGTTCATTTTAATGGAGTCAAAAGCAAAAAGAGAAAATGAGAACTGAAATAAGGAGAACAATCCCACTATACCAATCCCACTATACCATACTATACTATACCCAATATACCAAAATATGGAGAGGTACCTAGTAGCAAGTAGAGGTAGCTCAAGGAGTCACTATATAAGGTACCCAATGGTGCATTTAACCTGAGAAAATATAGAGCATATATGTGTAGGGAAATATATTTGGTATTCCCTGGTATTCCTGCATACAACTTGTGCAGGTAAAAAAGTATTGCTCTGATATCAGGGGATATTCTGGCTAGAGTTGCAGAGCCATAACCCCTTTGCTCACATAGGTACCACACAAAAAGTCCTAAAATTGCCCTGGACTAACTATCAAAGCTCACAACAGTGAGACAAAAATTAAACTGCTACTTCAAGGCAGCCTTCTCCTTTCCCTATCTCCCCATACAAATAGCAGCCCCAGAGTACTAAATGGGGGTGTTCCCCATCCACTTAACAAGCAGTTACACGAACACCAAGGTAAAAATTAATTAAACAAACCCACCAAAAAGAAAAGTGAATGAATCAAAACGGGAAACTGAAAATCAATAGCATCGGCTCAAAATTAGCTCAAGTACAGTCAAAAGCAAAAAGAGAAAATGAGAACTGAAATAAGGAGAACAATCCCACTCAGTGGGTGTAATCCAATCTCGCTCTCAAAAATATACCTCCAAATTGTAAATGTCACATATAGAAAAAGGGAAAAAGGGGGGGGGGGGAGGGGGGAAGGGGTTTCTATTTAAGCCTTTATTAAAGTATATTAAAAAATAGCAACTAGTTTCCCAATAATAGTAATACACCTAAAAGGTGGGAAAAAAATGAGTATAATTACCATATTCGGTTCGTGGAGCAACAGGTATATCCAGGATACAAATACCTGGGTAGTTAGTTAATGGGGAAGACAATAAGAGCAGGGGGGGGGGGGGGGGGTATCAATATACCAAAATATGGAGAGGTACCTAGTAGCAAGTAGAGGTAGCTCAAGGAGTCACTATATAAGGTACCCAATGGTGCATTTAACCTGAGAAAATATAGAGCATATATGTGTAGGGAAATATATTTGGTATTCCCTGGTATTCCTGCATACAACTTGTGCAGGTAAAAAAGTATTGCTCTGATATCAGGGGATATTCTGGCTAGAGTTGCAGAGCCATAACCCCTTTGCTCACATAGGTACCACACAAAAAGTCCTAAAATTGCCCTGGACTAACTATCAAAGCTCACAACAGTGAGACAAAAATTAAACTGCTACTTCAAGGCAGCCTTCTCCTTTCCCTATCTCCCCATACAAATAGCAGCCCCAGAGTACTAAATGGGGGTGTTCCCCATCCGTTAAGCCCCTTATATACCGCCGGTAACCAACTTGGAGCGTGTGAGGCTAGCTAGTCTAATCTCACTCCCTCCTTCTCTTGATCTATTTTCATTTTAATGGAGGCTATCCTCCCCATCCATGAAATAGGCATGGTGTTCCAGGTCTGGAGGTCTGTGTAGGCTTTGTGGATTAAGGGGGGGTAGTTTAATTCATACGTGGAGTCGGGGTTAGCCGGTAGGAGTATGCCGAGGTACGGGATGCTGATGTCGTTGTACTTAAAGGGGTGTGATCGTCGTAGGTCTTTCAGGTCATGCTCTGGGATCCCGATTGGGAGTGATTCAGTTTTGTCTAGGTTTAATTTGTACCCCGAGACTGCTGCATACTCGTCCAGTAGTGCCAGTAGGGGGGGTATGGATTGGAGTGGGTTTGTAAGTGTGAGGAGGATATCATCGGCATAGGCTGATATTTAGTATTCGTTTTGTCGCACCGTAATGCCGGTGATTAATGGGGAGTCGCGTATTTTTTGCAGGAAGGGTTCAAGGGAGAGGGCGAAGAGAAGCGGGGAGAGGGGGCATCCCTGTCTGGTGTCATTTTTAATTGTAATCAATGTTGGGCTAGAGTTGGGTATAAGGAGGGTGGCTGATGGGTTATTATAGAGGGAGGACAAGGCCTCTATCAGGGGATCGGGGAAGCCAAATTTTTTGAGGGTGGCGAAAAGGAAAGGCCAGAGGAGGCGGTCAAATGCCTTCTCGGCGTCCATGGACAGGAGGAGGGTCGGGATCTTCCGGTGTGTTGCTACCCATATGAGATCTAGAGTGCGTCTGGTGTTATCATTAGCCTGTCTTGATGGGATAAATCCCACCTGATCGGGGTGGATTAATTTGGGTAGGGAGTGTTGGATGCGGTTCGCCAGGAGTTTCGTGAAGATTTTAAAGTCCACATTGAGGAGGGAGATCGGCCTGTAGTGGCCTGGGTCGGTGAGTGTTTTGTTTGGTTTCGGAATTAGGCTAATGTTTGATCTAAGCATATCTGAGGGTAGAGTCTCTCCCTGGAGTAGCGAGTTGTAGAGTGAGGCAAGGTGTGGAAGAAGGGCAGCCGAGAATGATTTGTAGTATTGGCCCGTAAAACCATCCGGGCCCGGGCATTTATGAGGCTTGAGTGATTTAACTATGAGGGCAATTTCTTCCGTTGTGATAGGTGAGGTGAGGCGCTGTTTAGTTTCTTCGGACAGTGCAGGGAGGGGGATGTCTCGGAGATAAGAGTCAATGTCTTGGGGGTCTGTCGGGTGGGATTGATTGTGTTTAGGATGTGTTCTATGGTCGTAGAGTTTCGTGTAGTACTTGGCAAAGGTGGCGGCAATTCGGTCAGGGGTGGCGTGCGTGGTGCCTCCGGGGGAGTTAATTTTGTCTATATGTTTGGCCTGTGCTCTTTGGCGGAGTTTGCGGGCTAAGAGTGAGTCCGCTTTATTGGACTTATCATAATAAAGTTGTTTAGTCCACAGGAGCGCCCTTTGGGAGTCCTTGACCATGAAGGTTTTGATAGCCTGCTGATGGGTCTTTATTTGTGCTAGCTTGTCTAAGGAGGGGTCTAATTTGTGTTGGGCTGAGGCGGTTCTCAGGGAGGTTATGTGGTGTTCCAATTCTTGGAGCTTCTGTTTTTTGAGCCTGGTGGCCTGTTCAATCAGTGTGCCCCTAACCACCGCTTTGTGTGCTGCCCATAGTGAGCTAGATGAAGCGACCGAGTTCGTGTTTTCGGTAAAATAGTTTTCTATGGTTGTGCGTGTGTCTCTCATGATGTTCGGGTTTTGCAGTAGAGTGGGGTTTAATCTCCAGGTCCAGGATCTGGTCGCTAGGGGGATGTCCATTTCAAGGGAGATTTCCGCATGGTCTGACCATGCGATGGTGCCTATGGTTGAGTTTGTGATCTGAGGTAGCAGGGAAGGGGAGATTAGGAACATGTCGATTCTGGAGTATGAGGTGTGGGGGTGCGAGTAAAATGAGAAGTCCAGGGTGTTGGGGTGTTGTAGTCTCCATACGTCATGGAGGTTTGTGCGGAGTGCGAAGTTTGAGAGCAACTTATCCACTCTTGTGGGATGGGGGGTGGGTCTGTTCGTATGGGGTGTGGGGCGTTGTCGGTCAATTTCTGGGGTTATAGTCGCATTGAAGTCCCCGCCTACAATCAGGTGGTGGGAGCTGAACAGTTTTAGATGTGCTATGAGGGTCGACCAGAAGGATGGGTCAGGGGTATTGGGGGCGTATATGGAGGTGATCGCGTATTTTTGGGGCCCTAGATGGCCCACTATTGTGAGGTATCTGCCCTGGGGGTCCGGGATAGTGCGCGTGAAGTGGATTGGACAGGATTTGTGGATCAGTATGGCCACTCCGTTGTGTTTACCGTGGTAGGAATTAGCTAGACGGCATGTGGTGTAGTGTTTGTTACGTAAAAGGAAGGGTCTGGAGTCAACGTAATGTGTTTCTTGGAGGAGGATTAATTCCGCTCGTGAGCGGGTCGCCCATCTCATGAGTTGGTGTCTTTTAGCTGGGTTGTTGAGGCCCTTGCAGTTGAGTGATATGCACGAGAGTGACCTAGGCATCTCAGGTGATGGGGGTATGGGGGTTCGGAGTGTTCCCTGAGAGGGAAAGTGGGTTGGTCGCGAGGGGGGGTTGTGGGGCAAGGGAGGGGCGGGGGGGTTGACGTTTCGGGTGGGTGCGGGTGTGGGGAGTCGGGTTTGTAGAGTCCCTGGTCTTATGGGTTACCTGCCAGGTGGTGTTGTTTGGGGGGGTGTTAGTGTAGCCTGAGGGGTGGGGGATGTAGGTATGTTGTGCCCTGTCATGGGCGTTCGTGTGAGTCTGGGGGGGAGAGGAGGAAGGTTTTCACGTTCCCTTCGTCCTCTCCCCAGCAGCACGCAGTTATGCGGTACACTCACGGTTGAGGGTTTCTTAGGATATTGGTCTTAGGTGGAGCCGTGAGTGGTCCCTCTGTAGAGTCACAAGTGGGGAATAGAAGTCAGTTGGCGTCCGGGGTGGATGTCTCGATGCGGGGTTGATTTCCGTGAGGAGCGTCGTTGAAGTGGGGGTCAGTCCCGTATCAAGTACCATGTATTCACCTTCTAGGGATGACGTGCTAGTCCGGACTAGAACAAACATGAAAAGAAAAGCATACAAAAACATATTTGAACAGCAATTAACAACATTGAACAAGTAGGAGTTATGGGTTGCATTTACCCGCAGTAATGCGTATAGGTATTGTTCAGACATAGGAGCGGTGAGGGTAGGGGTTAGGGAGTTCTGCGTCAATGAGGCTGCGTATGGGGGTCACCCGGTCTCTTTGAGTCCAGGCCGTGTATGAGCGTTATGAGAGCAGTCCTGTCCCTTGGGTAGGTATAGAGTGATTCTCTTGAGGTCGTGGTTGTGTTACCCCGGTGGATCGGGAGGACTATTAGTGTCGGGGGAGTAGGGTCCGTCAGGTTGTGATGGTTGGACGGGTGAGGACTCTATGTTAAGCCCTAGACCAGGTTCGTCCCTCTAGATTAGTGTCTGCCCTGTGGGTGAGCCAGAAGTACCTGAGCAGGTTGATCTCTAGGGGTGTTCCCCAGTGTCTGCTTCCCTCCCCCCGAGAGCTGTTATCTATGCTGGGGCTTGTCCTGGGTGTCCCAATATTATATCCCTGTGTCTTGGCTAGGTGTGAGTCGGGTCGGGAGCTGTTGGGAGCGAGGGTGTCTACAGGGAGTAGTTATGTCTCAGTCCCCTAGGTAGAGGTACGCTTAGGGATCTATTTTTGCCCCTCCTTCCCTCACTCCTATGCTATATAGTTTCCCTGCTTTGTCACGTCTTGTTATCGTGGTTCCGTTTAATCTGTTATTTGTATAGTTTATTTTTACATATTTATGATATTTTATTTTTATTTTATTTTTTTATTTTTTTTTTTTCACCTAATGTTTTTTTTCTGTAGGTTTTTTTTTTTAATATTGGTTTATTTTTTTTATTTCATTTATTTTTTTATTTTTATTTATTTATTTATTTTTTTTTAATTATTTATTTATTTTTTTTCCCCTTAGATTACTTTTATTATTATTAATATGAACATGTATATATGGTTCTTTTCCTCTCCCTCTCTTTCTATAGTGCTATGATAAAGTTATACTGCTAGTGGAGGGGTTAGGGTCTGAAAATGGAACTTAAATGTGTGCTACCGGTTCTTCTATGCTGCACTGTGGCCCTGGGTGCTGAGAGTGCGCCTCATTTAGGCTAAGGAAGGTCGTGGGCAGGTGATAGTATGCTCCTGTCCTTATTATTAGGCCTAAGTTGTGCGTGTGGGGGGACGGTAAGGCCAGAGGTGTAAAGAGGTCGGCCCTGCGTATGTGCTTGGGGGGATAGGCCAGAAGGTGTACACAGGGAATGTACCTCCCAAGTAGCCCAGGGATTTTGCAGAATGGTCAGGGATCATGCCGGTCTGGCCGATCCCGTTCCCAAGTCCCTGTGGTCCCCCCCCTTCCCCCCAAAAAAATTTCTTGGCATACTTGCTGTTACTTGGCAGAGTCCATGGGAGAGTTCCTTGTCTTAGGCACAGTAGGTGAGCCGTCTGGGCCCGACGTGGTATTCTTGCCTGGGTAGCGGTGTAGTGAGCGAGGGTGCACTTCTCTGCTGGGTCCGCCTGCGGCAGTCAGGGTCAGACCCTTGCACAGGAGTAAAGTTCGGTGCAGGTGGCTTGAACTTGTTCTTCGGAGGAGGTGTCCGTTGTGTAGCAGGGTAACTGATGAGACGTGCAGGGTCGTGTTGAGTGGCATCTTGGTGCGGGTAATACTGGGGTCAGGGAAGTGTTGCGGTTACCAGTCCTGCGATGCGTGGCCGGCCTCCGGTTCCTGCGGTTGTGATCTTTTCTTTCTGGATGGACGAGGAGAACGGGGTCTAGTATCCGGGCGGGCGTCGGTCTCTCGACGGAGGGCGGGGGTTTGTTGCAGTAGTTGGACCCCCAGCGAGTCGGCAAAGGGGCCCATCTCCGACGGGTGCAGGAGTATATGAGATTGTTCGTCCTTTCTCACAATCAATTTGAAGGAGTGGCCCCATATGTACTTCAACCCCTGTTGTTGGAGGGCCATGGTGAGGGGTTTGAGGTCTCTCCTTTTCTTCAGCGTTAGCGGAGAGAGATCTTGGAAGAAGGTAAGCGGAACACCTTTGAATTTGGGCTGTTTGTGTCTGGCTGCCTGGGTCAATTTTTCCTTTGCCGTGAAGTGGTGAAGGCGGGTGATGATGTCCCTCGGGATGGCTTGGTTCAGATTGGGCGGCTTCAAGGACCGGTGGGCCCTATCTATTTCCAAGTCACTTGGTGTAAGGTCAGGGGCCATCTCTTGAAATATGGCTTTGAGTGTGGGCAGTAGCTGCTCCTGGGTGACTGTCTCAGGTAGGCCGCGGATTCGGAGATTGTTTCTCCCCGACCTATTATTGAGGTCCTCCATGCCGTCCTCCAGGGCTGCGATTTTGCCATGGAAATAGGCGATGTCCTGGGCATGTTCCTGTGTGGTAGCCGCAATTTTCGATATGCGGCTCTCTGCCTGGTCCGTCCTGGAGGCAAGGGTGGCCATGTCAGTTTTGAGGCCTTCTAGCTGCTTGGTGATTTCCGCGGCCACGTGAGTTTTAATGTCGGCGGTTGCCTCGCGGAGCATGCCTCGCAGAACCCCGATTGTGAGTGGGGCAGTTGGGTCCGGTGAGGGGATGGCATCTTCGGGCCCAGAATCATCCTCTTCAGTCGGTTGGGAATCCGTAGGCCTCTGTGAGGTGGTCAGTGTGCGGAAGAGTGTCGCCACCGATGGGGTTTGATCCCTTTTCTTTTTCCCGCCGCCCATTGTTCTGGAGGTCGGGCGGGGTGCGTGGTACCGTTCAATGTTGTTTTGGGATGGTTGTGACTATCTGGGGTTTCGATGTTGGTGGATTATCGTGCTGTGGGGAGAGAGAGCTCAGGAATCAGGCGTCCATCTTCCTTCGCGGTCAGGCTCCGCCCCAAGAATTAATTTTTTTAAAGTCATATTCAGCTCCTGTAATTCTTCAGTTTTTTAATCTCTTCCCCTCATATAGAATAATGATTAATGATTAATTTCTGCTGCTCTCTATTTAAAAAGGTTTACATTACTTAGATATAATGACAATATTTCTATCTGGGTTATGAAAGTAAAAGTGTAATTTCTATTGATTGCTTTTTTATATAACTTAGTGTCTGAAATATATCCATGGTAATTTTGTAATTCATGTTCATTTTTTTTTAAGTCGGGGTGTCTATCGAAGAAGGGTCTATATTTTTAAAAGCATATTTTTTCATTACCAACCAGATGGTTTAAACTGATGCATTGATTTTCCATGCTAACATATGTGCAATCACTATTGAATCATGTATCTGAAAAATATTAGGAAATTATATTTTCCCATCTTTCAATTTACAACATAGCTTTTTATGGGAGTTTCTAGTTTTTATCTGTTCCCCAAATAAATTTTAGGAAAATATAATGAAATACTTTCAAGATGCATTTTATCACTGTTAATACTATAGTCCACAATAAGTATTACAGGTTGGGCATCAAACAATCTTTAACTTTATTAATTCTGCTTATCCATGATATATATATATATACTGCTCAAAAAAATAAAGGGAACACAAAAATAACACAATCTAGATCTGAATGAATTAAATATTCTTCTGACATACTTTGTTCTTTACATAGTTGAATGTGCTGACAACAAAATCACACAAAAATAAAAAAATGGAAATCAAATTTTTCAACCCATGGAGGTCTGGATTTGGAGTCACACTCAAAATTAACGTGGAAAAACACACTACAAGCTAATCCAACTTTGATGTAATGTCCTTGAAACAAGTCAAAATGAGGCTCAGTAGTGTGTGTGGCCTCCAAGTGTCTGTATAACCTCCCTACAATGCCTGTGCATGCTCCTGATGAGGTGGCGGATGGTCTCCTGAGGGATCTCCTCCAAGACCTGGACTAAAGCATCTGCCAACTCCTGGACAGTTTGTGGTGCAACGTGACGTTGGTGGATGGAGCGAGACATGGTGTCCCAGATATGCTCAATTGGATTCAGGTCTGGGGAACGGGCGGGCTAGTCCATAGCATCAATGCCTTCGTCTTGCAGGAACTGCTGACACACTCCAGCCACATGAGGTCTAGCATTGTCTTGCATTAGGAGGAACCCAGGGCCAACCGCACCAGCATATGGTCTCACAAGGGGTCTGAGGATCTCATCTCAGTACCTAATGGCAGTCAGGCTACCTCTGGCGAGCACATGGAGGCTGTGCGGCCCCCCCAAAGAAATGCCACCCCACACTATTACTGACCCACTGCCAGACTGGTCATGCTGGAGGATGTTGCAGGCAGCAGAATGTTCTCCACAGCGTCTCCAGACTCTGTCACACCTGTCACATGTGCTCAGTGTGAACCTGCTTTCATCTGTGAAGAGCACAGGGCACCAGTGGCGAATTTGACAATCTTGGTGTTCTCTGGCAAATGCCAAACGTCCTGCACGGTGTTGGGCTGTAAGCACAATCTCCACCTGTGGACGTCGGGCCCTCATACCACCTTCATGGAGTCTGTTTCTGACTGTTTGAGCAGACACATGCACATTTGTGGCCAGCTGGAGGTCATTTTGCAGGGCTTTGGCAAAATGCTACACCAAGCTATCCTCCTGTTCCTCCTTGCACAAAGGCGGAGGTAGCGGTCCTGCTGCTGGGTTGTTGCCCTCCTACGGCCTCCTCCACGTCTCCTGATGTACTGGCCTGTCTCCTGGTAGTGCCTCCATGCTCTGGACACTACGCTGACAGACACAGCAAACCTTCTTGCCACAGCTCGCATTGATGTGCCATCCTGGATACCACTAGAGTGAAAGCACCGCCAGCATTCAAAAGAGTAAAATGTATCACAACAATGATATAATCAGTGAAAGTGCAGTTTGTGTGTGAAAAATGCAAAAAATGTCACTTTCACTTACAATATATTTGCTGTGATGTGTTTTACTGTTTTGAAACACTAATATTTGTGTTCAGCGAAGTCTCCCGAGTAAATCAGTACCCCCCATGTACAGGTTTTAGTCATGGAAAGTTAGTGTTTCTTTGGACTTTCGGCTTGGGTTGTCAAGCAGGTCCCTCAAATTGCAATCAATAAAATTACTTAATTATGTAAAAATATTACATAAATATGCACGTTGTTAAATTTAAACATATATACATATTTATATATTTGAAATCTACGTGTATATTTATGAAATTATTTATGTAATTATGTATCTGGATATATATATATATATATATATATATATATATATACATATATATATTTCATATTATATTTATTTATTTATATATACATATATATATTTTTTTTTTCATTCAAAGTGTACAGTTATAATAAAATTATATATATATATATATATATATATATAAAATTTTATTATTTTTAAATTTTTTATTTATTTTTAATTAATTATTATTTATTTTTATACTATATATATATATATATATATATATATATATATATATATATATATATATATATATATATATATATACAATATATGTAGTTATTATATATATTACATATATACGTGTATAATTTTACTCTAGGTTTATTTTTTTTATTTTTTATTTTTAAATTCTTTATTTTTGTTGTGCGAGTTGTACATCTTGCTTGGTTAGCCACAACAGTTAGGTCAAGCGCATGCGTAACATATATAACAATTGTATTTACTGCACATTTTTTTTTTTGGTAATAGTGAAGCATAGAAGTTAACCACCGCTTGCAATTATACGAAACCTCGGCAGCTATAACAAGTGTAACATGTGTTAGTAAAGCGTCGGTATGGCAATTATAGATGTTGCATTTTGCTAAGTGAAGTTAGCTAAATCTAGGGTAATGCAGAAGCTTGTAAATATGTAAAAAAGAGATTAGTTTCCACTTGGTCGGTAGCGTTAACGAGGGTAGTGGCACTGGGGGTGCTGTAGGTACCTAGGCGGATGCCTAGCGCATGCCACTACTACGCTATTCTTTACTGTGTTAACAAGGTCCCCTCCATAGGAGTGGGGTAGGTGTGCGTTGGGGAGTTGGGGACACAACTTGGGTTGACCGTCAGAGGGGTCAGTAAGTAAATTATGTAGAGAGTTGCATAGCCTGTAAATGGCGTGTGATAGAACTCCTGGTCGTTAAACTAAGATAGGCTGGGAGCCAATTGGAGTTGGGGGGGGGTTGGGTGGTATACTGGAGCCAGCGTCCCGGGTCTAACCCGGTGTCTATAGTAGAAGCCAGCGGGCCCTACGAACAGAAAATTGAAACGTGTGAGACTTATTGTCCATGTTAAACTGGAGGTGGTGGCTCGTGAGGTTGTCTTCTCCGAAGCGCCCCCTGGTCCGGGATAAACAGAATTACATTAGCTGGGTCCCAAGTAGTTGTAGTCGGAGGGGGGTTAGTGAGGCCCAGTTTAGCCAGTACAGTGTCCATCTCTGTGATATCGGACACTCGGTGTTCAGTGTCCTGGTGTTGTATCGTGAGCACGTGAGCCGGTCCCCAGCGGTACGTCACCCCTCTGGCCGCCAGTAGAGTCGTCAGTGGATGAAGGGATTTCCGCCATTGTAGGGTAGTGCGGGACAGGTCCGAATAAAATGATATGTCCATGTCCTCAAATCTGTAGGGGTTCTTCCCTTTGATAGCACTCATGAGTGCCGCTTTGTCCTGCCCATTTTGAAGCTTGACCAGGAGGTCCCCGGTAGTGGTGCCAGTGAGCTGCGGTGGTTTGGGTAGGCGAAACATACCGTCTAGCTGTACCCCTTTTGCTTGTCTAAGTGGTAGCAAGGTTGCAAAAAGCCTGCGGAGGAGATGGGGTAGCTCTGCAGGGGTCACCGTGTCGGGGATACCCCGGATTTTTATGTGCTTCCATCTGCGCTTATCTTCCATGGCAGCCAGTTGGTGGGACAGTGCAGTGTGGGCTGTAGTGAGTTCCCTCACCAGTGTCTGGAGGGCTGTCACCTGGGTTGCCTGTGTTTGTGTGAGCTGCTCCACGGTGGTTAAGCGGGCGGTAAACTCCCTAACATCTTCCCTCACTTGGGAGATCTCCGTTGAGAGTGACTGGCGCAGGCCTGTTAGGAGGGAGGTGAGTATCTCTGTGGTCACCGGTTGGCCCCCTGTCGGCTGTACTTGCCTTGCCGGCGCTTGAGAACTAGGAGTCTCCAGGCAGTGTTGATGGAAGTCGTCCGAGCTGTCCGAGAATTCCTCTGAGTCGGCAGCCATCTTGGGCCCTGTTGCGCCATGCGTTCTCCTCAGTAGGTCGCCGATATCGGCGGATTGCCGCGGCCGATCCGGGCGCAGTTTTTTGTTTTTTTTCCCCATTGTTGTTGTGGTGTTTTGGTGATGGTTTGAGGCTGTGGGTAGACGGTTTCGAGCGGTAGTTGCTGTTTTAACGCCGCCGATTGCCGGAGCGTTGCGGGCATGCGACCTCTCGGGTTGAGTGCTGGCTCCGCCCCCCCTAGGTTTATTTTTATATTAATATATACATATAAAAATACACTTAGTGTGACGTTATATTTTATATATATATATATATATATATATATATATATATATTAATATATATATATATTTATTTATTTATTAACATTTTTATTTTGCTTTTTCACCAGCAAGGGGACTGCCTGTCAGTTTAGGCAGTTTCCTGCAGGCAGCACTATGGACGCCTATTGCGGCCATGTGACCGCTCTTTTAGGGTGATCACATGGCCCGTCGTGCGGTCCTAATTTGCAAAGGGGTCACTGTCTGGGCTGTCAGACAGTCCCCCCAGACGGAGAGGAACACTGATCGCCGTCGGATAAGTGAATAGGAATACCGCGGACATACTAGGTACCTTGTATGTCCAAGGTCGGGAAGGGTTTAACCCCTTAAGGACCAAACTTCTGGAATAAAATGAAATCATGACATGTCACACACGTCATGTGTCCTTAAGGGGTTAAAGGGACACTCCACTGCCCCAACCCCAAAGAAAATCAACAACAAAAAAATCACTGTTTAATAGATATACCACAATGAAAACATGCATGCATTTAGTCAGATGTTAATTAATTGGGGGTATCTAAAACAATCTCTTGCAAAAGTGGCACTTCTCTTGTCTGCAGCCTTTGAAAGCCCTTCCCTTCTTGCCCATCCCAGACTTTATGTGGCTGTCCAATCACAGCCTTCCCAATGCAGTTTAATGAGAAATTGTTGCACGGCAGGTGCTCTGGGCAGTTTCCTGCCTCTTGAGTTCAACTCCACTGAACTAACCAAACCAGGAAGTAACCAGTTGTCTGCTTAAAAGCCAAGTTGGTGTAACCAGGTTCATTTATACAGTAAAATGAAAAAAGAGGTCATAATCTTTACACATAAAGCAACAAGCTAAAGTGTTTTAGGGGTTTTGAGTGTCACTTTAGTCTCTGGTAGATAGTTCAGAACTAGTTGTGATTCAGTGTCTATGAGGGACCTAGATACATGAGTAAGGTCTCCAAAAGGTTCCATGTTTCGTCACTTCCCACATATTCACGTTCCCTTTTTAGATAAAAGTCAAATTCAAGCAGGACATCCTGAAAAGATCTTCTTTTCATTGTGTCTGCACGTCTAACATTTTTGCCCAACTCAGAAATAATTTGATCCATTTTCACATTTGGGACCACATTCATGTCTCCCACAACTAAAAGTTTACCTTTTTTGATTTTGGAAAACATATTTCTAAATGCAAAACATTTACATTTTAAAAGTACAGCAGTGTCCCTTTTAAAACGTCTTTAAAAATATATAGCTGATCTTGTTTTTTTTCCCTCCAGATTAGAGGCAGTGCACAACAATTGGAATTCCTCTAATCTAGATTGGAAAGGTGGGCAGGCGACCAAAACTTTAAGACTCCTTAGACTCCCCCCCAGACATCCAATAGGTATAAAACAGAACAGAAACCCCCAAATCCCAGTTCTCTGCCTGCCTTTGGCAGGGTAGTATGGCGACTTATGTCGGGACAAGGTGAGTTGGTTTAGACCGGAGAGGGCTCTGCCCTTCTTCACTGAATCCTTGCTGGATCCCTGGTACCAGTGGCTGCATTAAAGGTGGAGGAGAGGAGACAACCAGAACAAGTTATTCTGAAAAGCCTATATAGCCAGAGCCTGCTATATGTGACTCTGCAAAGTGTTAGTTGACAATTGTCAGCTAAATTAATATATATATATATATATATATATATATATGTTTAAGGCCGTAAGGCCTGTATTTGTGGGAGGAGTTAAGCGTTCCATATAAACGCTACTCCCCCCCCTTCCTACCTGCCGTACGCACGCTGTTCACCTGACCTGCTCGCCTCCCTTTCGTCAGAGCAACTTCCAGGTCCTCGACAGTGCTTGCGGTCCTCGCCTCATGACGGACGAACTTCCGGGTCTCTTCCCTGCTGCTCTTCCTGTCGGCTCATATCTTCCTCGCAGATTTCTCGCCAGTCAGCTCCTTTCGTTCGCACAGGATGCTAACAAGCGAACACCAGATAATCGGCGGGAATAGCCGCATTCGGGCTATTTCCCGCCGTTCCACACATTTTTATTTTTACATTTCTCCTTCACGGGCTAACAGCTCGCATAACTCATACCCTTTCGGTTCAATTCGTTTACACCAGTGGCTAACAAATGCTGCTACCACTTTTACCCCTGTTACACTTCTGTACAGATAACACCTTCAGACACTGAAGGACCTTTATTCATAGTGTATTAAAATCTATTAATGTTACTACTGGGGTTACTACACTGCAAACAAAATGTATTAAACTTTGACCGAACAAGGTCTCATGCATATTTGATGTTACTGCTTAAATAATATCTTACTTGTGAATAGGATAGCGCAAGGTAATATATCCACAGATGGTAAATAATGTGAGCATCGTTTTCAAACATGATTTACAAATCATTGATGGCATTTGCTATCTGTATGGTTATTACAGGGTTAATGTAAGTTGGCTCTTGGATAGTAGTCTACTGTAAGTGTTAACCCCTCAAAGAGCTGTAAGTTTCATTAATTTTCCGTCACCAACCAGCTTAAACAATTTCCCTATCTGGTTAAATTACATGTGTGTCGATCAAGTAAATTCATGCATTTACTATGCTACGTATTTAACTTAAATAATACAGTTAACTGCTGTATTTCACTTGTTTCTCTATCTACCATTAATGGCGGTTTATAGTGAGCAAGCTGTTAACCTATTGCAGCATTTGGTTGAGACAACAGTCTTGTAATCAACTTAATCTATGCTAAAAGGTTAGGTTGTATTTTATGAATTTCGTTGCTACTTGGTAGTCACAGGCTATGCTTTTCTACTGAGAGGGTAAAGGAAGGGATGCCAGTAATTTTATTATATCATGCACAACATATTGGCTATGAAAATTTTCACTCCTACTTTCCATCATGTTTTTCATGTATCAGTGCAAAGACCTAGGTTATTCGGCTGGTATCTCCACCTAGTGGTTTTATGGTATTTGCTGTCTAGTGGTTTTATGGTATTTGCTGTTTTATTCTGTATAACATGTAGCTTCCCTGCCGTCCTGTTTTCAAGTTTATTAATGGTGTATCTACAATTGGTGCATCCCTTGTACTTCTACTCAATGCCTGACACTATGCATGTACTGTTTTATTGGGTCAAGTTAATCTAACAGTTGAACGCTATATTTGTTGGGTTATTATAAGAAAATTGCATACTGTCGTTTGTTATCATTAGACAATCACCAGTTCGCTATTATCGCCTATTTCTATCAGGTACAATTAAGTTTTGTCCACATTTCAAACAACTGCCTCGACAAGGCCACGTTGTTACACGATGGGGTATCGAACCGACAAACAAACTAACATTCAGGTGATCGGTGGGAATAGCCTCGTTCGGGCTATTCCCGCCATACCACGCCTGTGCAAGTTATGACCTATATTTCAAACGCTCAAACTCACGTACGTCCTAGCTCATTAACGCTTGAAACTCACGAACCACACGATTCGTATGAGACCGGCAATCAGGTTACGTTTTGGCAGACTGATTGTTTTGGGTAATTATTATCAATTATGTCTGTATCTTTATGCAGAAATATGATTGTTGCAGGTACCACTTCCATGGTTTCTTTCACATTTGCAACTAATACATTGTAACCTTTATACAGTCAGTGTAATTGGGATTTCAGCGTTTTCCCTAGCGATTTTGCAATTTTCCTGTAACTGTCAGTTTCACTGGTTTAGGCTGCAACCAAACACTGGTGTGATACTTTAATAACATGGTTTAACCCCTTAAGTCCGGCGGACGTATATTTACGTCCTTTTAAAAGCGGCTCTAAACGCCGCAGGACGTAAATATACGCCCGCCGTTTTTTTTTAACTTACCCGGTCGCCGGTGGTCCCACGCCGGCGATCGCGGTTGGGGGGATTCCCAGGGATCACAGATCTGCCTCCTCCGGTCCCTCCCGGTCATGTGAGAGTGAGGTCCTTGCGAGGACCTCACAATCACATGGCCGGTATAGCTGGCTCAGGCATTGCCAGCAGGGGGACCAACTGTAATGACAGTTGGTCCCCCTGCTGGCTGAAAATAAAATAAAATAAAGTTAAAAGTGTAAAAAAAAAATATATATATACTTAGATCATATATATATATTATATATATATGATCTAAGTATATATATACACATATACACACATACACATACACCGTCTAGGTGTATTTTAATATTAATATGTATATAATTATATATATATATATTAATATCAAATTACACGTAGACTGATACTGATTAAATATATATATAATTATTGTTATATATATTTATAAATAATATAAAAAAAAAAATATGTAAATACGTAAAAAAATTAAATAAAAAAAATAATTAAAAATAAAATATTAAAAAATATATAGATGTGTTTTATTTCGTTCTAACTGTATTGTGATATTAATATATATATATTTATATCAAAATACACGTAGAACGAAATAATATATATATCTATATACATAAATATATACGTATATATCACTATATATATACCTATATATAAATAAAAATATTTTTAAAAAAATATATATATATATACGTATATATACACATATGTATATATATACATATATTAAGTCTACACATATATTTATGTAATAATTTTACATAATTAGGTATCCTAATTAATTACAATTAGCGGGACCTGCCTGACAACCCATGCCGAAAGTATAAGGAATTTAATTTGCTAGCACTATATTTAACCCTATAACTTTCCAAGACACCATAAAACCTGTACATGGGGGGTACTGTTTTACTCGGGAGACTTCGCTGAACACAAATATTAGTGTTTCAAAACAGTAAAATTTATTACAACGATGATATCGCCAGTAAAAGTGAAGTTTTTTGCATTTTTCACGCACAAACAGCACTTACACGGACGATATTACTGCTGCAATACTTTTTACTGTTTTGAAACACAAATATTTGTGTTCAGCGAAGTCTCCCGAGTACAACAGTACCCCTCATGTACAGGTTTTGTGGTGTTTTCAAAAATTACAGCGTCAAATATAAGGCTTGTGTTTCATTTTTTTCACATTAAAATTCGCCAGATTGCTTACGTTGCCTTTATGACCCTATGGTAGCCCAAGAATGAAGATTACCCCTATGATGACATACTATTTGCATTAGTAGACAACCCAAGGTATTGCAAATGGGGTATGTCCAGTCTTTTTTAGTAGCCATTTGGTCACAAACACTGGCCAAAATTGGCGTTTTTTGCATTTTTCACACACAAACAAATACTAACGCTAACTTTGGCCAGTGTTTGTGACCAAATGGCTACTTAAAAAGACTGGACATACCCCATTTGCAATACCTTGGGTCGTCTACTATTGCAAATGGTATGCCATTATGGGTGTAAATTTATTTCCTGGGCTACTATACAGTCTCAAAGGCAACGTAACCAATCTGACAAATTTCAATTTCAAATGTAACACGCTATATTTGACCCTGTAACTTCCCAAAACACCATAAAACCTGTACATAGGGGGTACTGTTTTACACGTGAGACTTTGCTGAATACAAATATGTGTATTTTATTGCAGTTAAAGCAAACAGTATTATGACATTGACAGTTAAAATGTCATGTAGAACTAAAAAAATCAAAAAAAATCTTATTTTCTCCCATGTTTTTCATATTAAATTATGTTTCATAGCTAAATATTTGATATTAAATGAAAGCCCTGTTTCCCCTGAATAAAATTATATATAATAAGGGGGGGTGCATTTAATATGAAAGAGGTGAATTACGGTTGGACAGACATATAGCGCAAATGCCAGGTTTTGTTTACATTTTGTTTCGTTCACAACTTGTACATTTGGCTGCGGTGTTAAGGGGTTAAACAGGTCCTCAAATGTTCTTTTTATTTATTGTGGTCCTACATTGTGGGTAATTCCGTTAGTGTTTAAATCGCGGTTGACTCAGACTGATGTTGACAGTACAATTGCCTGTCTCAATTGCGATTACGTAAGTTTCGCAATATTATAATAACTGAGGTTATCTATTATTCAGCCGCTTCACCTTGTGGATAACCATTCGTTCTCTGTTATTGGACTGCCTGTCCTATCACTCCCAGCTTTGGCTAGGGTGGTAATTTATGTAATACGCTTGTTGGGGGACTACTCTGTAAGTTATACTGTGTAGGCAAGACTTTAAGGTAAATGTTTTTCGTGTGTGTAATTTGAAGGAAAACAATCAAATGTTACATTAGTTTCACAATTACTATTGTTGTTTCATATTGTCATCTGCTATCAGTAGACAATTACTGGTTCGCTATTGTCGCCTGTTCCTAACAGGTATAAATGTGTTTTTTCGTTCACATTTCCTACAATTGTTACACAATTGGCCTTTAGTCAAACGATTGTCACCTGTTTCTATCAGGTTTAATTTCATTGGGTTTCCAAACAACTGCCTTTACTAGGCCACGTTGTTACACGATTGGGTTTTGAGGTACGGGGACTTGATTCCTGCCTTGCCTCGTCAGGCCACGGCTCCACTCGTCAACTCTTCATTCGTACTCGCTACCCGTAACAATCGTTTTGTTACTCACTACCTTGCTAATTTCACCCTCCTCTCTCCGTCAGCTGCTACAACGTTTTCTTGGCACGACGCCTTCTTACATCTTCTTTCGGGTTTATAGTAACCATCACGAGAATCTTCAGCACCCTCAGGGTCTATCGATACTGTGCTATCAGCTATATCTCCATAGCACTTCACTATACTGCACATTATTTTCCTTCCCTCGACTTCAGTTCCTTTCCTCTTCTTTCTTCCCCTTCGTTTCCTCTGTCTCTGTCTGGGAATCTCCGGGTACCTATCATTAACCACAACTTGGGTTACCAAGCACGTTACGTTGCCCCCTTATCAAGCCCCCGTCTAGGGTCAGAGAACTGGCTATCTAGGGTTAGGAGCTGGCCTCAGCTGTACAACGTAGCTGGTCCCGCGAGGCCAACTCCCCAATCTCAACACGGAGATTTTTGCCCCTCGGCCCAAATCATAGTTAGAGTCTCGCATTCACCCACCTATCGGGTTTATAGTTAGGGCCTCACCTGACACGGCCACACGTTTTTGGATATTTACTGTCACCGAGAGGCCACCACCCCGCCACCATGCTAGTGGCTCGAGCCCCACGCCCAAATCATAGAGCCTCCCACCAGCCGCTTGGCTACTAGCAGGGCCTCACTTGTCACGGGGTAGTGAGCTTTTCGCTTCGGCACTAGTTAGCCAGCCAGTTCTATTTTACTTAACTGTATTGTTGTTATTTGAGTTCATTGTTGTTGTCATGTTCTTTTTCAGGATGTCCTACGAAGGCAACATCGGACAAGGGATTGCAGCATTTTCGTATCTATTAGGGCCGACTAACCAAGAGTCGCTCAGTCTCGTACCTCTCCCAACTCACATCTCTCAAGCATAATCCGCATTTTAGCATCCCCTTCCGGTCACTCGGCTGTTGGGGCTCGACACAAGCTATCATCTAGAACATTATTTGTTTGCTCTAAGATACATATAACAGAATCGTGACATTCTTCCTAGAATCAGTGGAGCATGACTTCCACAGGCATACTGATCACCCTGTAGTATTTTCTACATTTTTGCCACCTTTTATTCAACCTTCATACGCACATGGTCGCACTATTCCGAACTGACATACACGTTTCTGACAAGCCTTTCAAACCATACCCCGTTTATTTTTTTTACACAAGATATCAAAAGATAATTGGTTTATCGCTCTACAGTAACGTACGTACACAGATGGGAATACCGGGCAGTATCAGACTCCCTAAACAGCATTCGCGCCACACAACCAGGTCTTAAATCTATGTGCCTGCAACCATACAAGGGTTCGGGAACCGTACAACTCCACGATCACAACTAATCAGACTGGTAAGTCATGTCTCCCCAAGGAAAATTTAAGAAGGTACAAACACTACACCGCGTCACGTCAACATTCGAACCAGACAATCAAGACACTTGACCTACTAATCATTCCCTAACTACTTCTAACTACGATTCTACATTCACACTCCTGTCATTAGAGTAAGTAGGACCACCGGCTCCTATTTTTCACATCCATTCTATAAGCACGACATCCAGTAGCAGTACGCCGGACTAAACAATTAGAGGCACTAGGAATCAGCTATATTATACAGGAACATTCCCAACGCATGAGTAGTAAGACAACGGATTTTATATAGTGCTATAAGTGTGTTTTTCTGGCATTTCCTTTTGCCCTCTTTTTCAGGCCTACCCTCTACGTCGGTTCCGGCACACCACACCGACTTAATTCCAATCACAAGGTATTTCACTATACGATATTAACCGACCACAAGTTTAAGGCCGTAAGGCCTGTATTTGTGGGAGGAGTTAAGCGTTCCATATAAACGCTACTCCCCCCCCCTTCCTACCTGCCGTACGCACGCTGTTCACCCCACCCACCTCTCCCTCTTATACAATTCATTCAGGGGGGCCCTCTTTTTCAGGCCTACCCTCTACGTCGGTTCCGGCACACCACACCGACTTAATTCCAATCACAAGGTATTTCACTATACGATATTAACCGACCACAAATATATATATATATGTACATACAGTTTTATGCTATGGACCGTTTTTATACTCACTGAGGATCAAGTGTGAATAAGTATTGTTTTAAGATTTCTTATTGCACTTGTTTATTAGTTGTGCCCGCTATCTGTATGTTTATTGTTTGCATTTGGAGTTGTGTGTCTTGTGAGTGGTTTTAGTCAACGGGGAAGTTGCACTTATTTTATTGACTAGCGCCACTTTTTGCACATTGTCACTTGCACTTTGTGTAAAGTACGTTTGCATATTAGTGGTTGATTTTAAGTTGCGTATAAACAAATGTGTTGTTACTTTTTATGCTACTGACGTCCTCTATCATTACATAATTTCTACACCCAGAGGTTTCCCCTCTCCAGGCTGGGTCCTCTTATTTTCAGATTTTGGGAAGAAACTATATTTTCCATTCAATGTACTCCTTTACTCAGTGTTTGTGAGTGCAATATTTTACTATGCATATATAGTGGTTCCTGAGGCTGCTGCACTATTGTTTGTGTAATTTTCTCTTCAGGACTTGCTGTATCCCCATTTCTTGTTTTATACACATACATATTCAACTGAAAACCAAAGTCAAAAAGCAGTGCCAAATGACAAAAATCATAGAATAATAAGCAGTGCTCACATACTTACCTCCAAAGTATTTTAAATATTCTGCAAGTTACAGTAATTACCTTTAGTTAATTCTACCTATTAAGTTAATTCTTCCCTCATGTGAAGATAACATTTGAAGGACATGATGAAAGTACACACAGAAACTTGCAAATGTCCACTTGGATCACAGCTGAATGCAAGCATAGATCATTGCAAATATCCACTTGGATCACAGCTGCAGAAATGAACTCAGCCAAGTTTACTGCCCCTGTGACCAATTTCAGAAAGCAAATTACCTCTCTTCAGATTTAAACTAAGTGTTTGGTGGGGAGAAGTTAAACTCACTTATATAGTTAGACAAGACAAACATTAGTCAAATAGGAAGCTTCTCCTTGCAAGAGGGACTAGGCCAGAACTTTTGATACATAACTTGATACTATTGATACATAAATAATAGTGACAGCTATTGAGCCTGCGAAAACAAATATACAGTAAATACGATTTTAAAGGGACACTGTAGTCACCCAGACCACTTCAGCTAATTGAAGTAGTCTGGGTGCTGTGACCCTTTTGCACTTCGTGCTGCAATGTTTACATTGCAGCTCTAAGTCTGCCCTTTAACTGACAGCCACAAGTGAGCTTCCGGAATCCAAACAGTCTTTTGGTCCGTTATTTGAAGCTTGAAGTCCTCAAGGACCTCCAGCGTCAGATTTTGTCAATAGGAAAGCATTGAATAATGCTTTCCAATGGGGATGTCTAATGCACATGCGGCCATTGCCGTGCATGCGCGTTAGGTCTCTCCGCTGGCTAACATCGGTGGGGGAGGAGCTTTGGCGGAGCCTGACCCAGCGCCAAGGGATATCGGTGCTGATTCAGGTAAGTTGCTGAAGGGGTCTTAACCCCTTCAGCCCTGCGGAAGGGGGACCCAGAGGGTGGGAGGCCTTTCTTCATATGATGTACAAGGTCTGCCCTACAAACTAAAGATATCCCAATGCAGATAGCATTGCTACAAAACTTGCAACAAATGAGCAGTGGGTGCTGAATCATCTAATAGATAATGTAATCCTCTGGATTAGTCCAGAGGATAATCCATAGCCAGCACACATGTACAAGCAGTATACAGTAAACAGTATACATCAAAAACAATGTGTTGCCTTAAGTCTCTTCATAAGAGCGACTAAGCCTTAAAGGGACTCTCCAGGCAGTCTTTTACTCACCTGGTTCCAGCGCCGGGAGCCTCGTGAAGCCGCGCCCCCTATTTCGTCAAAATGACGAAATAGGTGGGCGCGAGCAGGGAGCAATCAGACGCTTCCATTTGGAAGCGTCATTGCTCCCTTGTGTGCATGCGCGGCTTCGCCACATATGCGCACATATTTCAGAGGGCGGCATTCCTCTGAAGTCCTGAGCGCACTACCGCGCATGCGCGCGGTGTGCGCGGCCGCGAGCTGAGCTGACTGACAGCTCAGCTCGCAGTCTTTGCCCGCCCCCCTCCTCTGCTGACAGGCTGGAGAGAGAAGGCGCGCACACAGTGCCTTCTCTCTCCTGCACACGTCAGACGTATTTTAATACGTCTGACGTGTACAGGGCCTTTTTATGGCACTGCATGACAGGAAGTCCCTCTGGTGGCCGTCTGAGTGACGGCCACTGGAGGTATTCCTATCAATCAATGTAAACACTGTATTTTCTCTGAAAATACAGTGTTTACATCAGATTGCCTGCAGGGAGCTATAGATCTCACCTGAACAACTACATTAAGCTGTAGTTGTTCAGGTGACTATAGTGTCCCTTTAACTTGTATCCCAGTGCAGATAATCAGAGCCATATAACGTACTGCAGACAAGTATAGATGGCTAACATATAGGTTACTGCCATCATATTTACATATTGTAAACAGATTTAATAAATATGCTCTTAAATATGACCTTTTACACCTTAGCACTTATATTAGTGATTAGTACCTTTTAAAAGTATGGAAGGAAGGACAACCGGTGAACAGGCATCAGGATCATGGGTGCTCAAAGCTCATTGTGTAGTGCAAAGGCCAACTTGTCTAGTTCAATCACACAGAGCTACTGCAGCTCAAATTGCTGAAAAATTTAATTCTGGTTATGATAGAAAGGTGTCAGAATATACAGTGCATCACAGTTTGCTGCATATGAGGCTGCATAACCGCAGACCGGTTAGAGTTCCCATGATGTCCCCGGTCTACCTACTGCCAAACGCATCTGCAATGGGGACGTGAGCATCAGAACTGGACTAAGAAGTAATGGAAGTAGGTTGCCTGATCTGATAAATCACATTTTCTGTTAGACCAGGTGGATAGTGGTATGTAAATGTCATTTACCTGGAGAAGAGGTGACAGCAGAATGCACTATGGAAAGAAGGCATGTTCTGGGAAACTTTGGGTCCTGGTATTCATGTGAATGTTATTTTGTCATGTTACTGTGTCATCTACCTAGAGATTGCAGACCACATACACCCTGCCATGCTGCATAAATTGTTCTAAATTGTTTAAGTAACATGACAAAGAGTTGAAGGTGTTGCCTTGGCATTCAATGTGATTGAGCATTTGTGGAATGTGCTGGAACAGAAAATCAAATCAATGGAGGCCTTACCTTGCAACTTAAAGGATTTAAAGGATCAGCTGTTACTGTCTCACAGATCTTGTGGAGATCTTGTGGAGTCCATGCCTCAATGCATCAGAGCTGTTTAGGTAACACAAGTTGAACCTACACAATATTAGGCATGTCATTTTAATTACCACATGATGACAAAGCCATGAACTGTTGGTGGTTCATACATGTAACATATTAACCATAGCATAAATATATGTTTAATTCAGTTTAGCACAGAAAAATAGTATTCCTTAATTTATTTATATTAAACCCACACACAATTCCTAGTGAATAGACTACTTCTACTTATTTTACATGTTAAAAAAATGGTAATTCAATATCTGAATACTTGAATATAAATTTGTTTTTATATTAATTATAACCATCTGAGTTCAACAATTTCTACCTCTTCACTGCTTAAACACTCTGCTGGGTTCCCAATTAATTTTGCATTAATTGCACAATTTGCCTCTTCATCTCCAAACACATCATTCTTTACTTGTGCTTTCAAAAGACTTTAATCTCCACTGATCCACACATCACTAACATTCTTTCACTTTTAGAGTCATTGTCGTCTCTGATCACTAATTGTTCATCAAGGCTTAATTAACCAGTTTAACAATTTAAAAATGAAATAATTCTCCACCAATTTCACTAGTGGTCTTAACGATGTTCTTTTCCACAAATAAGAATACTTCTGCATACAATCTTTTTTGGATCTTGAAAGTCAAATGTGAGAAATAATTGCACTTTGATATTGTTTTGCCCTGGACTTTTCAAGCCTTTGAAAAAATGTTTTTATTTGTCTTGGCAATTTATATGTGTATGTAATTTGGAGTAAAAAAACAGGTCCTTTTTATTCTCTTTTCTAACTTTAGCCTCAATTTAATTATATCGGTCAAAAACAGTTGATAGTTATTTATTGTTAGTGGACAATTTTGTCATCAAATTTCAGCTGGGTTTAATGCCTGCCAAAATTCAAGCAGCTGAACTTGATAAACAAATTGCTGCTCAAAATAAAACCACTGCTAAACATGCATCAGATGCACATTAATCAACCTTTTATGAGGATGAGCCCTTTTAGTAGGGGCTTGAGGACCTCTAGGTATCATAGGGGGACCTAGACAAAATTTTGGTATGTCTAAACTTCTTTTGTAGTTTATTCATAGCCTATACCTGCCATCTATGGGTGGGGGTTGGCGGGGACAAAATTTTACAATTGTACAAGTTCTGATCTCAAAATATATAATTATATTTATATATTAATATTAAAATAAACATATAATAATGTGTGTGTGTGTGTGTGTGTGTGTGAGTGTGTATATAAATGGAGTAAACTATAACCAAAAATAACTAGTACCCGGTGCTCTGTTGACTAGATAATATAAACTGAAAAAATACCGGCACTCCAAAGTTTTCCAATTCAAATTCTTCTTTATTCTGAATGGTACATCAAAGTTTCAGCTCCCCTAAGGAGCTTTCATCAGGATATATATATATATATATATATATATATATATATATATATATATATATAAATTAAATCCACAGAGATAGCTGCACTCACGGCATTTAGATAACATAATCCAATCTTTATTGTTGAGTATAAGTTAAAATCATAATCATCGTATCAGTACATCGTTTGGGACTTTCATCAGGATTGAAGAATACTTATGTTAATAAAATCATATTTATAAGCAGATTTAATTAGTAAAGTGACTTACCCCAGGTGAAGTGGATATCGGATCGGTGTCCCATTGTGAATAGTGTGCCTTCTCAAACATTCTCCACCCCCTAGTGCCGTAGTGATGTGATGACATAATGCGGCATAGTTATCTAGACAGTTCTAAACAAGAGATTGAGTGCCGATCCAAGCTTTTGTGGCCATTATAAACAGATGTAAGTTATCGAGCACCCACATATTAAAATACAGTAGGGGGTAAAGAGAGCTAAATTGATGTACCTAAAGTAATATGTGACATGATCTCTATTCTTTAAGGAGACCAATATATAAAGTTACATTTCTGTGATAATATTTTTGTGTTACATACAGGTTTATGAGTGCTATAGTCTGTGATCCTGGTAAAGTGACTAGACAAATATAAATTGCCAAGATTAATATAAAGTGCCTAGACATATATAAAGTGCAAATACTGTGCCATCTATCTATGTTTTGAAAAAACGTCTAGTGATAAGTATTAAATTGAACGAGTGAACCTATGCATATTCCTTATATAATTATGAATAATTTTCAGATTTTTTTTTCATATATTTATATTTGGGAGTAGAGTCCAACTCCACAGTTTGGAACCCCTCTCTGTCACAGGCGCTCATTCGTGGACCTTATTTAACCTTGACCTGCAGAGAGTTCCAGGAGGAAATATTTCCCAAGTAAGAAGATTAATCTCATTAGAGCAGGCATTGGGCTACTAAAGTAGGACCTGCCAAGAATGGTGTACATTGATATTGTGGGAGGCTTATGCAATGTGTGATCATATACTGTGACTAAACCCCCATTACTTTTTGCCTAAGTGAGGTGTTTTCAAACAAAACTATTACTGTGGCGGACCGCCAGTAGATCGCTGCCATGGACTTCCTTACCCAGTGTGAAATGAGCTCTACCAAAGAGTAGAAGTTAATATAGCTGTTATTGCTATCCCCCCATACATTAGTCAAGACTGAATGCTTGGAGTAGACAAGTTTATTTCAGGCAAGCACACTCAATTTATACACAGACCCCCAGAAGTGGGTCTCCATTCAAAAACACAGGAAGCTCATCCCTGTGCCTAAGAGATAATTGAGTTAGGAGACTTATAACTCAATTATCTCCCAGTAACAGGGAAACATTACAAACCATACCACACCCCAAAAGTACCTTGAAAATACATGGGAACCTCCAAGAGTCACATCCCCAGATAGCCCTTATCTGAGTGCCAAAGTTGGCCAAAAAGCACTCAAATCGGTTTGGTGGTATGAAATCGCCATCGGCGTAAAGTTTTGACTATGGAAGGTATGGAAATGGTCCAGGGAAATGGTGGCAACGGCCGGTGTCAGTTCGGGGGTTCCTGTATGAAAACCACACAATATATCTGAATGCTTTAAAGTAGCCAATGCTTCTCCCAGTCGGTAGTTCATATCTCCTGAACGCCGTTTGTATAGGTGGTTGGGAACTGGGACGGGCAGCGGTTCCATCTTCACCGGCTTTCGCAGGAGTGCCTAGCCAAAATGAGTTACAGGCACTCAACAAGCAGGTATCGCTGCCTGCGTTCAGGATACAAAATGGCTGCCATTCATTCAGCCACCCAGGGGAGCATACATTAATTGTTTCCGTTGTGGTTTCGTACTTAATAATTGGTGTTACACGTTCTAATCGGGTGCTGGGGTGGTCCTTTTTCGGGAACCGAACTAAGAGAGTTCAAACAACTATGCGAAAAGGGAAAAAAGAGAATAGTATTGATCCAAGTGATGGGGTATTCCTTCACAATTACATTCTGTGAATAAGCGAGTGTGCTGGATCTTTTATGTTGTACAAATTGGCCCCAGTGTATGCATGTTCAGGTGAGTGCAGCCTCTTGGTTTCATATAATTATTAATAATAATGTCCATCTGCTAAATTTAAAAATACATTTATACACAAAAATACATCACATAAACAAATGCAAGCTGAGGAAAAAATTATTGATAAGAAGGAATGAAATGTAAGTGTTTCATTAAGTCCTTTAGGGGACACTCTATCCAATTCACAGATTCAAAAGGTATAGACCATATCCCCCAACCAAGGAGAGGGGGAGACATTTGTCCACTGTCTCCCCCTCTCCTTGGTTGGGGGTTATGGTCTATACCCATAAATTTCAATGATGCCAATGAATGTTGGTATTCCAAAAAATGTTTGGAATACTTATCCGATAATCAGTCCCTATAAGCCAATCTAATGCTTGAGCGGTATCTTATAATTCGTTCGCACAAGGAGGTCTTGGTTTTGCCAATATACATCAATCCACATGGACATGTAAGTTTATAAACTACATAAGGTGTTTCACACGTGATTGTGTATTTTATTTGATATTTTTTATTTGTATGTGGATGGGTAACAGTCTTTGGTATCATGTGCCCACAAGTGACATCATCCCAAGCACCTTACACTGCTTCGGTTTGGAACTTGATTTTCTGTGTATAGCTATTAACCTGGTCAGTGTGGACCAACATATTCCGTAAATTTGTATTCCTCTTGTAGCAAATCAGCTGTGGGAGGGTATCATCGCTGGATACCATTTTCCATTGTTTTCCTGATAGCTGTAGAGACCTGGTCATGGGAAAGTCCAATCTTTGGGTAGAGGGTGTCTCCCTTTGTACTTGGGTTGCTCTTGCATCCTGCAATGCTTTATCCAGGGCTTGGCCATGGAATGCTGTAAATTGTGTTAGAACCATTTTCATAGCATCCACCCCTTCTTCATATAAACTCTGGAAATCCATAGTTATGAGAATAGGATTATGTTCCTTAAATTCCAACCTGTGAATTCTTGTTAACAGTGTTTGGGTATATTTAATACATGTATGTACATGTCTGAGCTCCTCAATGGGACCCTTGAAAATATGGTCGAGCCATTTTGCAATTGGTTCAAGTGCTCCATTGATTGCAGACACTATAGGATGTCCTGGAGGTTTCTTAGAATCTTTGTGTATTTTAGGTATACTGTAAATAACAGGCGTCCATGGATGGTTCTTGTTTAACTATATATATATTATTCAAAATCGATGTATCTGCTTATATTCCCATAGTTAGGGTATCTTGGATCTTGTTTTGGATTTCTCTAGTTTGATTTCCGCTCAAAACTTTGTACATATTGAAGTCCTGAATCCTGGACAATCCCCCCTCCTTTGTCTGCAGAGCGAATCAATATCGAAGGATCATCAGCCAGGTTTTTAATCAATTGCCACTCTTGTTTGGAAATATTTTGCTATTTTCTACTGTGTTGTGTCATTGCCCATTTGGCATCTTTATTAGTCATGCCTAGCAATGTTTTAATCTAATCCTTGTTTGTGTGTGGGTCAAATGTGGATTTAAGATGAAACTTTTCCCTTGTTTCCGTTGGGGTGTTTTAGTCATTTCAGGTAGGTCAAAATATTCTTTAAGGCACATGTTCCTACCAAACTGAATAACTCAATATTCCATTTGAATTGGTTAGGAATGGCTGTTGGATCCAATAATAGTCCTCGGCTCAATAAGATGGTTTCTTCCACACTTAATGGCCTATGGGACAAATTAGAGATAGGTATCACTTATTGAGGGGTGGTCTGCCTCGGGGCCACTTTTTGCCCTTGTCCAAATCTATTTGCTTCTTACGCAGCCATAACAATTTAAAATAGACATCCTAAGAAGATAGATGGTGTGACAACTCTCAGCTTGTTTGTTCACAAAGAACACATTTTGCTTCCTCCTGAGAAAAATGCAGTATCTCAGCTTGTTCTGAGTATGCCCCAGCTTGTAAAATAAATTCATCCATAATGTTCAGTTTATTAGATGAATCCACAGTCAATGAATGAGTATAATAAGTACTTGGGAAGCCCAGGTGCCGGTGCATAGGAGGGTGCTAAATCCCAAAGTCATATATATATATATATATATATATATATATATATATATGTGTATATATATATATATATATATATATATGTATATATATATATATATATATATATATATATATATATATATATATATATATATATATATACAGTGAGGGGAAAAAGTACTTGATCCCATGCTGATTTTGAATGTTTGCCCACTGACAAAGAAATGATCAGTCTATAATTGTAATGGTAGGTGTATTTTAACAGTGAGAGACAGAAGAGCAAAAAAATAATCCAGAAAAACGCATGTCAAAAAAGTTATAAATTGATTTGCATGTCAATGAGCGAAATAAGTATTTGATGCCCTATCAATCAGCAAGATTTCTGGCTCCCAGGTGTCTTTTATACAGGTAATGAGCTGAGATTAGGAGCACTCTCTTAAAGGGTAGTTACCTGTATAAAGGACACCTGTCCATAGAAGCAATCAATCAGATTCTAAACTCTTCACCATGGCCAAGACCAAAGAGCTGTCCAAGGATGTCAGGGACAAGATTGTAGACCTACATAAGGCTGAAATGGGCTACAAGACCATAGCCAAGCAGCTTGGTGAAAAGGTGACAACGGTGTGATTATTCACAAATGGAAGAAACACAAAATAACTGTCAGTCTCCCTCAGTCTGGTGCAAGATCTCACCTCATGGAGTTTCAATGATCATGAGAATGGTGAGGAATCAGCCCAGAACTATACGGAAGGATCTTCTTAATGATCTCAAGGCAGCTGGGACCATAGTCACCAAGAAAACAATTGGTAACACACTACCCGTTAAGGACTGAAATCCTGCAGTGCCCGCAAGGTCCCCCTGATCAAGAAAGCACAGGTGCCAATGAACATCTGAATGATTTGGAGAAGAACTGGGTGAAAGTGTTGTGGTCAGATGAGACTAAAATTGAGCTCTTTGGCATCAACTCAACTCACCTTGTTTGGGTATTGCAGCATGACAATGACCCAAAACACAAAGCCAAGGCAACAAAGGATTGGCTCAAGATGAAGCACATTAAGGTCCTGGAGTTGCCTAGCTAGTCTCCAGACCTTAATCCCATAGAAAATCTGTGAAGGCAGCTGAAGGTTTGAGTTGCCAAACGTCAGCCTCAAAACCTTAATGACTTGGAGAGGATCTGCAAAGAGGAGTTGAACAAAATCCCTTCTGAGATATGTGCAAACCTGGTGGCCAACTACAAGAAATGTCTGATCTCTGTGATTGCCAATAAGGGTTTTGCAACCAAGTACTAAGTCGAAGGGGTCAAATACTTATTTCACTCATTGACATGCAAATCAATTTATAACTTTTATGACATGCGTTTTTCTGAATTTTTTTTTTAATTCTGTCTCTCACTGTTAAAATACACCTAGTATCAAAATAATAGACTGATCATTTCTTTGTCAGTGGGCAAATGCTCAAAATTAGCAGGGGACCAAATACTTTTTTCCCTCACTGTATATATACACAGAACAAAATTATAAACGTAACACTTTTGTTTTTGCTTCAATTTTTCATGAGCTGAACCTCACAGGTGTGGCATATCAAGATGCTGATTAGACAGCATGATTTTTGCAAAGTTGTGCCTTAGGCTGGCCACAATAAAAGGCCACTCTAAAATGTGCAGTTTTATCACACCGCACAATACCACAGATGTTGCAAGTTTTGAGTGAGCGTGCAGTTGGCATGCTGACTGCAACAATGTCCACCAGAGCTGTTGCCCGTGAATTGAGAATTTGGCAGTATATCCAACTGGCATCATAATCGCAAACCACATGTAACCACACCTCCACATCCAGCATCTTCACCTCCAAGATCGTCTGAGACCAGCCACATGGATAGCTGCTGGAACAATCGGTTTGCATAACCAAAGAATTTCTGCACAGACTGTAAGAATCCATCTGAGGAAAGCTCATCTGCATGCTCGTCGTCCTCATCAGGGTCTCGACCTGACTGCAGTTCATCGTCGTAACCGACTTAAGTGTGTGAAAATGCTCACATTCAATGGCGTCTGGCACTTTGGAGAGGTGTTGCCTTTATGGATGAATCCCGGAATCCCGTTTTCCATGTACAAGGCAGATGGCAGACAGAGTGCACGGTGTTGTGTCGGTGAGCGGTTTGTTGATGTCAACATTGTAAACCGAGTGGCCCATGGTGGCGGTGGGGTTATGATATGGGCAACTGTATGTTATGGACAACAAACACAGATGCATTTTATTGAAGGCATTTTAAATGCACAGAGATACTTTGATGAGATCCTGAGGCCCATTGTTGTGCAATTCATCCACGACAATCACCTCATGCTGCAGCATGATAATGCACGGCCCCATGTTGCAAGGATCTGTACACAATTCCTGGAAGCTGAAAACATCCCAGTTCTGGCATGGCCAGCATACTCACCGGACATGTCACCCATTGAGCATATTTGTGATGCTCTTAATCGGCGTATATGACAGAGTGTTCTAGGTCCTGCCAATATCCAGCAACTTCGTATAGCCATTGAAGAGGAGTGGACCAGCATTCCACAGGCCACAATCAACAACCTGATCAACTCTATGCAAAGGAGATGTATTGCACTGTGTGAGGCAAATGGTGGTCACACCAGATACTGATTGGTTTTCTCTCCCCCCCCCCCCCCCCCGGAGCTCCTCAATACAGTAAAACTGCACATTTTAGAGTGGTCTTTTTTTGTGGCCAGGCTAAGGCACACCTTTGCAACAATTATGCCATCTAATTATGATATGCCACAAGTGTGAGGTGGATGGATTATCTCAGCATATTGACCTCATTGGCTTTTTAAAAACTATTTGTCTGCTAACTGCTAGAGCTACCAGTGGACGAATAGTAAAAAAAAATTCAAAAAATTATAATAAAATACAGTATCTCACAAAAGTGAGTACACCCCTCACATTTTTGTAAAAAAAATGCATTGTATCTTTTCATGTGATAACATTGAAGAAATAACACTCTGCTACAATGTAATGTAGTAAGTGCACAGCCTGTATAACAGTGTAAATTTGCTGTCCACTCAAAACAACTCATCACACAGCCATTAATGTCTAAACCATTGGCAACAAAAGTGAGTACACCCCATCCAAATTGCCAATTATCCATTTTTCCTCCCCGTTGTCATGTGACTCATTAGTGTTACAAGGTCTCATGTGTGAATGGGGAGCAGGTGTGCTACATTTGGTGTTATCGCTCTCATATTCTCTTATATTGGTCACTGGAGGTTCAACATGGCACCTCATGGCAAAGAACTCTCTGAGGATCTGAAAAAAAGAATTGTTGCTCTACATATAGATGGCCCAGGCTATATGAAGATTGCCTAGACCCCTTAAACTGAGCTGCAGAGGTTGAAGGGGTCAGCCTGTTAGTGCTCAAACCATATGCCACACAATGCATCAAATTGGTCTGCATGGCTGTCATTCCTGAAGGAAGCCTCTTCTAAAGATGATGCACAAGAAAGCCTACAAACAATTTGCTGAAGTCAATCAGAGTGGATTACTGGAACCATGTCCTGTGGTCCGATGAGACCAAGATAAACTTATTTGGTTCAGGTGGTGTCAAGCATGTGTGGCAGCAACCTGGTGAAGAGGACACACACAAGTGTGTTTTTCCTACAGTTAAGCCTGGTGGTGGCATATAAATAAAGAAGTACACGGGGCTAGGATTTCTTTGGGAATTTTATTAATAAATGCAGCAAAATAACTTATTCTACTTCATTGGATACAGATAAAAAAATACCCATATTTAAAGAATGGTATGGTAAAATTAATAATATTTAAAAAATAGAAAACGTAGTTTACAGGGAGACAATAAGGGAAGAAGAACACAGGAAGAGATGGGAACCTTGGGAAAAAGATTTATAATAGTTGCAATATAGGAATTGTTTTGTTACTATAATTTCGATCCAAGCAGAGGTTTTGTGAAGTTTTGCAACTACAGTGGTGGAAAAAGCACTGATTCGACAGAGGGAGGGAGAGGGAGAGAATTTATACCCCCTTTTTTTCTCACTGTAGGTGGGGAATGCTCCCTTCGCTCTCCTTGCCATCCTTCCCCTTTTTTTTCAGGGAGGGGCTAGCAGTGAGTAGAAATGGTGGAAAACAAGTATTCAGAGGGAGGGAAATAATGATTGTAGGTGGTGATTGCCATTTTCACCCTCCACGCTGGCTGTTCTCACCCCTTATAGGAAGGGTTGGTGGCTAGTGGAGATGACTGGAAATAGGTAATCAAGGTAATTAATTCAGAGATGAAAAATAAAGAACTTTAGGCATTGATGAAATTAATGCCATAAGCAGTTATTTAGGATGCTTTTATTTTGCATATCAAAGTATACATTATTGATGTTTTCTTTGTTGTTTGTTTTTTATATATAGTGTGTTTTAATGATAATGTGTTGCTGAAAATGAAAACATTTATTGACCAATTGTAAATTGTGAAAATAAAATAATAATAATAAAATTTTAAAAAAGCATGGTGGTGGTAGTGTCATGGTCTGCGCCTGCATGAGTGCTGCTGGCACTGGGGAGCTACAGTTCATTGAGGGAACCATGAATGCTAACATGTACTGTGACATACTGAAGCAGAGGATGATACCCTCCCTTCGGAGACTGGCCTGCAGGACAGTATTCCAACATAACGACCCCAAACACACCTGCAAGATGACCACTGCCTTGCCAAAGATACTACAGGTAAACATGATGGACTGGCCAAGCATGTCTCTAGACATCTGTGGGGCAACCTCAAACAGAAGATGGGGGAGCACAAGGTCTCTAACATCCACCAGCTTTGTAATGTTGTCATGGAAGAGTGGAAGAGAACTCCAGTGGCAACCTGTGAAGCTCTGGTGAACTCCATGCCCATGAAGGTTAAGGCAGTGCTGGAAAATAATGGTGGACACACAAAATATTGACACTTTAGGCCCAATTTGGACATTTCCACTTAGGGGTGTACTCACTTTTGTTGCCAATGGTTTAGACATTAATGGCTGTGTGTTGAGTTATTTTGAGGGGGCAGCAAATTTACACTGTTATACAGGCTGTACACTTACTACTTTACATTATTATTATTATTATTATTATTATTATTATTATTATTATTATTATTGCTATTTATACAGCCCCAACAGATTATTATTATTATTATTATTATTATTATGATATTTATTTAGCGCCATCAAATTCCGCAGCACTTTACAATGGGTGGACGAACAGACATGTAGTTGTAACCAGACAATTTGGACACACAGGAACAGAGGGGTTGAGGGCCCTATTAAATTAGCTTACATGCTAGAGGGAGTGGGGTAAAATGACACAAAAAGGTAAGGATAGTATTAGACTAGTGACAGTTGCAGAAGAGGAATCAGTCAGGAGCTATTAACAGTTTAATTGATACGCTTTTATGAAGAAGTGGGTTTTTAATTATTTTTTTGAAGGAGTGGAGACTGGGTGAGCATCTAACGGAGGAGGGAAGCGAGTTCCACAGGAACAGTGCAGCCCTCGAGAAATCTAGAAGGCGAGCATCAGAGGTGGGAGTACGGACAGAAGGTAGACGTAAGTCTTCAGCAGATCGTAAGGGCCTAGACGGGACATACTTGTGTATAAGGGAGGATAGATAGGTGGGAGCAGCATTATTTAGAGATTTGAAAGCAAGAACCAGAATTTTAAATTGAGCTCTATATTTTATAGGAAGCCAATGTAGGTATTGACAGAAGGATGAGGCATGGGAGGTGCGGGCGGACAGGAAGATGAGCCTCGCCGCCGCATTCATTATGGACTGTAACGGTGCACGTAAGAACACTGAGAAGTGGATTACAGTAGTCAAGGCGAGAAAGGATAGTGGTATGGACCAACACCTTAGTCGCATCTGGCGTTAAGTAGGGGCGAATGCGTGCAATGTTTGACAGGATTTGGTGATAGATTGAAAATGAGGCTTGAAGGAGAGGTCAGAGTCAAAGAGAACATCTAGGCAGCGAGCCTGTGTGGTGGAGATGATGGTAGCATCGTTGACTTGGAGGGAGACAGATACAGGAGTAACAACACTTGAGGGAGGAAAGACCAGAATTTCAGTTTTGGTCAAGTTTAGTTTAAGGAAGTGGGCAGACATCCAGTTAGAAATAGCAGAGAGGCAGTCAGAGACACTAGCAAGAGGGACCCCGAGAGATCAGTAGAGGACAGGTAGATTTGCGTGTCATCTGCATAGAAATGATATTGGAAGCCAAAGGAGCTAATGAGTTTACCAAGGGAGGCAGTATAGATGGAAAACAGTAGGGGACCAAGGACTAAACCTTGGGGGACACCAACACAGAGGAGTTGGGGAGAGGAAGCAGAGCCAGAGAAAGAAACACTGAAAGAGCGCTGGGAGAGGTAGGAGGAGCACCAGGAGAGAGCAATATCTTGTAGACAGATATTGCGGAGGATGAGAAGTAGCTGTTGATGATCAACACTGTCAAAAGCCGCAGACAGGTCAAGGAGAATTAGGATAGAGTAGTGACCACGAGATTTTGCAGTGAGTAAATCATTGGATACTTTGGTCAGTGACGTTTCCACAGAGTGCTTAGCGCGGAAACCTGATTGAAGAGGGTCTAGCAGAGAGTTGGTCTCAAGGAAGTCTGTCAATCTCGCATACACAATTCTTTCAAGGATCTTGGATGCAAAAGACAGTAGTGAGATAGGACGATAGTTGGATGGGGAGTTAGGGTCAAGATTGGGGTTACAGTTGCATGTTTGAAGGGCGATGGAAATATACCAGAGGAGAGAGAGAGATTGAGAATTTTAGTGAGAGGTGGAAAAAGAGAAGAAGATTCTGTAGTGCTTTACAATATTATTAGTGGGGGGATTTAACTATAAATAGGACAGTTACAAGAAAACTTGCAGGAACGATAAGTTGAAGAGGACCATGCTGAAACGAGCTTACAGTTTATAGGAAGTGGGGTATAAAACACATTAGGACAGGAAATAGCAATCAATTAAGGTGGGAGTGAAGCAGAGCTGGAGGAGAGAGTAGAGTGCTGCCCTTTAGGAGAGAGCAAGAGACAGGTATGTAAGGTAGAGTTTACTCTGGGAGGCAATAAGCTTTCCTAAAGAGATGGGTTTAAAGGAACTTTTTAAATGATTGAAGACTAGGAGAGAGTCTTATGTCAGTAGTCAGGCTATTCCATAGGAAGGGAAACGGCCGTGAAAAATCCTGCAAGTGTGAAGATGTGTTTTAAGGAAGGTGCAAGACAAGGGGAGAGAGACACTATAGCAAAGTGTCATTTCTTCAGTGTTGTCACATGAAAAGATATAGTAAAATATTTACAAAAATGTGAGGGGTGTACTCACTTTTGTGAGATACTGCATATATATATATATATATAGTATCCAAAATTATGGCTGCACTCCTCGGACTTCATTAAAATCCCCAAAAAATTGGATTTTAATGAAGTCTGAGGAGTGCAGCCATCATTTTGGATACTTTGTATGAAAACAGCCTGCTGACTTATGCACCCGGCATTATTCAAGATAGCTTGAGTGCAAGGAATCTTTTGTCTTTTATATATATATATATATATATATATATATATATATAAAAAAAACAAATTAGTAGTCCTTGCACTCACACTCCAAAATTAATATTACCGGGTGCATACTTAAGGCCAAGTGCCAAAACATATAAAATATATGGAAACTGGCTTGCACTCACGGTTTCTTTAAAGTTAAAACAATGTCTTTATTGCAAATTCATAAAAACTCTGATCGACGTTTCAGTCCTCCTCTGTGGCAGCTCTGTATGATCCTGAGGAAAGCCACAGAGGAGTACTGTATGATCCTGAGGAAAGCCACAGAGGAGGGCTGAAACGTCAATCAGAGTTTTTATAAATTTGCAATAAAGAAATCGTTTTAAATTATATAGGGATCAGTTTCACAAAAGTAAAAGTGTTGTTGAAATATACTGAAATGGTATGATAGTGATCTCAATGACATTGTTTACAGCTCATTGACAGCCGTTCGTGTGCCAGTAAATATGAGAATGTGATTTCATTGCAATTTGAAAATTGTTGAGATTTAAGTGGGAGTCCTTGGTGAGCTCTGAAACACACTGTAATTTATATATGCCTAACTTACCTACCTTTCTGGCACATATGGAGCTCAAGTATCTCCCATAGTAAAGAAGCATTAGATGAAAGCAAAGAAAAATTAGACTATTGGGGTACATTGACATTGTGGCAGGCTTATGCAATATATGATTATATAATGTAACTAAACCCACATTGTTTATTGCCTAGGTGAGGTGTTTTTAAATAAAACTATTACAATCTGTGAGATTTGAAATCACTGTTTAGTGAATGAGTGAGTGCGCTGGATTGTGAATTTGGTGTTTTATATATATATAAAATATATATATATATATATATATATATATATATATATATATATATATATATACACAAATCCACGTGTCCCACACTCACAGTTCCCGGTCTTGTTGTTGCCTTGGTGCAATCCCCGGCTTAAATATGTACAATATCTTGATGGAGAGCACTCGAAGGACTCTGGTCTTGATAAAAGTCCAGTGGGACTGAAATGTCAACACTCTGTATACAAAGATTTGATACTTAAATAAAAATCACTATTTGAAATACATTCTGAGTCCTTCAAGTGCTCTCCATCAAGATATTGTATATATATATATATATATATATATATATATATATATATATATATATATATATCATGTGTTTAGCTCACTTAATGATAGCATTGTATATATAGGTGTCCTGATGAAAGTTTACTGAAGTGAACTGAAACGTTGACTATGGATTAAAAGCTATTTTTATTTTTATACAAGTCCTCGAGTGCTGGCTTTACTTGGAATCTCTCTCTCTCTCTCTCTCTCTATATATATATATATATATATATATACAAATGTTTACAAATTCTTGCACTCTTCCCACAAATAAGCTCTTAGATTACTCTCCGATTCACTGCACCATAGTTCACGATATTCAGCCGTTTCTAAGCAACTGATATGGGTTGCGATCACATGACTTTAGATCACATGGTGTGTCCGTAACTAGGCAACTGTTAGAGTTGCGATCACATGACATGACGTCATCACGCACGTCAAGACGCAATTTTTGGCGCCGGTCACATGGGCAGGTCGGAGTAATGGGTTTCACACGGTGATAGGGTAAGTTGATCTGTACACATGCTATATATTGTCTATTTTTGTAATGATTTGGCATCTTGATAAAGACCGCTTGACGGTCGAAACGTTGATTTGTTTGCCTAGCATCTGAATACACAGCTTTTCAAAACCAGTGAGTGCTCTCATTTCTTCTGATTTTTTATATATATATATATATATATATATATATATATATATATATATATATTTATATATTTTTTTTAACTTTTTTTTTTTTTTAGAAATGACAGTAGTGTGTCAATAGTGTTTAGGAAATAGGAAATAGTTAAATAGTTTATGTGATCCAGAAATGTGAATTGTGTTCTTTCTTTGAAAAATATTACTGATCATGAAAGAGTAAATATATATTATATAAAAATATAAACATTTTATTTTGAAATCAAGCAATTAAAAAAGTATATTTAATTTGCAAAGTGCAAAGGTGTTGTTTTCTATGCAGTCAAGCATCAACTGCCGCAGTATTCAATCCAGTTACATTTGAAATACCTTCTGCTATTCACCTTGTTTAATATACTGCCAGTTAAAGCGAGGACCGATAAGCCTTTTTTCACAAAGATTTCAAAAACCACTGTGTCTTCTCCCTTTATTATGCATGCTACATTTGAAGTTAATGAAGCATACCTCCTAAGCCGATATTTTTAAAGATGAGGGAGACATTATGTCACACATCTATTTATTTCATCAAGTTCTTCTTCACAATCAACACAAAACACAATGATTGCTTTGCACTTCATCTCTGACAGGTGATCGGCATTCTTGCAGATTTTCAGTCTAATAGTTTTCAACTATTCATATTACAATGATAACAATATACAAGAGAACAAGGCGGAATGCATTGAGAGAAAATGCTTAATTAAGAAATCGAGAGAGAGACAGGCCTGATGAAGCTGTTACATGTGCATTGTTTGAATAATTCTTACACAAATAACCATTACCACATTTATATATTTAGCAAAGATGCAAGAAATGCTATTTAACTGTGAAAGGGAATATTCTTCTGTGTCAACATAGAGGACACAATGTGTACTTAGATAAATGAGTTTTATTGAACATGGGATAATTTACACATAGCGGTTAAGAATGGAGAAGGGCATGAAATATTATCCTTTTCTCCTTTTATAAAAAAATAAAAATAAATAATGCATTTTTATACCTTGCATTTTCATCTCGGTTTTCATGTTAGCATCTCACGCTAAATCTATTTTTGCAAAAAAAACATTAAAGAGGAACTTTCACTTCTTTGAAATTTACATTGAAATGACCTAGAACTTGTGTGAAAGATACATTGTAGACATTGTAGACACTGTAATTGCTTCATTTTATTGAAGTGTTTATAGCATCTTAAGTCATCTGGTGCTGTCTTCCCATTCATCATTTAACCAGTTGTACATTTTAATGCTGAGAATGCCAACTGACCAGTTTCAGGGTGCCCGTTGCTTGGATGAATTGGTATGGCTAGAAGGAAGAGTGTAATTTTTACTTTACTCATACCTCCAGTTGGGAGCAGGCTGTGGGTGGCCAGAGACCCACATTTAATGCTAAACTGCTAACAAAGGGTTAGCATTAAATCTAGGGACCGTTTCAGGGAATTTCAGCCTCTATAACCACTTCAGCAAGGGGAAATTGTTATAGTGTCTACATTGTTCCTTTAATCTTCTTATTTTATATAAAATGTTTCACTTTCTTTTAAATAAAAGATTTTGCAAAGTACATAATTCAGTTTATATTAGGCAAAGTAATGGCAAACATTGAGAAATAAAGAAGTTGCAGGAGAAAGAAGTATTCCTTTATTTTTCACAACTCACAAATATATATTCATTAAATATAGGCAAAAATAAACATAATATTAAAATTTCCCAGAATTCACTGTATCAGCTCAAGCGATGGTTTGATAGAAATTAGTTGATAGAAATTTTAGATCACAATTAGCAGTTTGTAAACTATATTGTCTTTGAAATAAAGGAAATATGAATTTAGAATCAGCAAAATATTATACCATAAACAATAAAATAAATTTGTGGTGAAACTGAAATCTTTGCATATCTAGCAAAAATAACATTACTTTTTTGACATATCTTTATATTATATTTATGTAAATTTACTAAAGATGTTAAAATATAGCATTTAAGAAAAGTTGTTTATTCTTGTAAAACAGTTGTTATGGTAAATTAAGTGCTGATAATATGTTATGTCTTGAATGGTGAAGTTGTAATACGGGATTGGTAATTAGTAAAATCTCTGCTTCCTTGGAAAGTTTGCTCTTGAAGAATAAATATACAGAACAAGAACAACACTGAGAAGAGCGAGCTGGCACATTATCTGGTGCAGTTTCTTCTGACATTCAAATTAAAATTCTTGAAACATTTGATTGGCTGTTAAACCTACATGATACGTACAATAACTTAGTAAATTAATAAAAAATGTTTGTGTACAGATCATGCCTCTAAAGTCCCCTGCTCACTTACTTGTCATTTAGTAGTTAAATCACTTTGTTGGAGAAGCAAAATATAAGTTAAAGCATTTTTTTTTTATCTTTCTGGAAATACTGTCTAGTGCACTGTGTATTGTTTTATTTATTTTGTAATCAAAGCAATTGTTCTTAAAGCACTTTTTGGCAGTAACTTCTGTATCTAGACTCCAGGTATACTATTGGGAAAGTGTCACCACACAAATTGACACCAGACCCTAAAACCTCAGAGTAATGTCTACACCAAAACTGTTTAATTAAACTAAAGCACTTTGGTGCTTAGAGTATTTCTTTAACAATTAAAAGAAGTGAAATATCAAAAAACATACACTGGGGCTCAAAATAACAAAAGAACATAATGGACATTTTTCTTTACTTTTTGCAATCATTTACTAAGAAATCAATAATGGCTAAAATAGTTGTCACTAAAGTTAATGATTACCAGTTATTTCCAGGATGCAAAATGTAACTGATAATAACTAGTAATTAGTGACAGCTGTAAGTTTTAATATCTCTCATAGAGGTTAAATGGACACTGTAGGAACCCAGTCCAAATCAGCTCATTGAAGTGGTCTGGGTGCAATGTCCCAAGTCCCTTAACCCTACAGAGGTAATTATTGCAGTTCCTAACTCCTCCTCTACCAGACAGCCACTAGAGGGACTTCCGGAAGTTATACTGATCTTTGGTAAGTAACCACTGTTTTTCATGCTAAAAAGTACAAATTACCACATGTCAGTATTAACTGATCTAGGCATAAAGACTGATCTAGGCATAAATTAACTGATCTAGGCAATTTCTCATTACAACCTATATAAAAAAATAATAATTGTATTCTGAATTAAAATACAGTTAAGCAATAATGTTTATAAGCATGGTATATGCAAATTTCATAAAACTGTGCAATTAAAAAAAAAATAAGTAATGCAAACACTAAGGGCATATTGTACAGAAAATTGCAGTTAAAATTTACATGTGCACAGGAAATCTTAGAGTGTTCTGGTGGAATTGTTAATGCAATTAATTGGAAAATATGCCTTTTTTTTCCAAATTGTGAAATAGTATATGCCAACTGGTTGTGTGCATCAGTGAAAGTGAATGTGAGTTGTGTTTTAAAAATAGGATTGGACTAGGGAATCATTTCTGCATTTTTCAGCCATAAACATCTACCAGTTGTTGATATTAAAATTGCTCAATGACTGCTTTTTAATGACCAGCATGGAAATTAGTCCATTGTTGGGTATATTTTCAACATCTTTGAGGAACAGATCAAAGTAAATTCAGTTTTGCAGTATATAGCAAAGTGGTCAGGGTGGATGAGTGTGTCTCATCTAGACCCATGAAAGCTCAGGGCTGCAGATTTAAATTATTGTACAACTAGGTTAGTCTTTCCTTCTTATGGCAAGAGAAGGTCTTCCTTATATGTTTATTGTCATTAATTAAGCACCAACTTGAACTACCCTTTTTAAAATGAATTAGGCCTATGATATCACTACAGCTTTAATACCTATGGTACTATCACAACTTATGAATTTACATTAATGGAATTTAGGATATTATATATGTTTACGAGTATGTAATATTCTTTCGATATGTTGGCAGTATGGTACCGTCTAATTAGAGATAATTGCTAGAACTAAAATTAAAAGGAGTTATACTTTTTCACACCATAAAGGTGCATGATCCTACAAAGGCTGATTATCACCATCAATGTATGTATTTTTTAGTATCCATTAGCCATAGGAATAATGCATATTTTTTCTTACTGGAATCATAATGCATATGCAGCATAACATGTTAAAGTAAGACAGTCCATTCTAGGAAATAAAAATGTTAAGTCAACCATAGTGTTGTATTTAATGTTTGCCTACACTCACACTAGCACCTAAATTAACTAATGGTATGCAATATGATATTGTTAGCTAATGGATGCTCGTAAGACACCCAGATAAAATCATTAGATACCAAATGTCTAATAAGCAGTTCTGTAACTTGATGAACAGTATAAGATTACAGGAGCTATTTCAGTATCAGTGAGAAATACATGTTTTTTTTTTTTTATTGGAAGCTTTATAAAACACATCGATATGAGTTATATATTTTCAAAATCTGAATGCAAAGAAAACTTGCATGAATAATGCATGTAACAAACATTTCAAAATTCTAAATGAATGTCTAATAGACATGTGCACAGTGAAAAAATTCAGGTTTGTCAAACCATGTTCTGCTCAGCAGAAATTTGGTACAAAAAAAACAGATTTGAGAACCAAATTGGATTAACCAAAAGGCTTTAAAATAGGCAAATCAGTGTATAGCAAAATATATACACTATATATAATAATATCATATTATCACAAATATGAGCATTTTACCACCATTAAATGTACAGATTAAGTGAGAAAAAGTAACCAATAGAGGGAAAAAAGGAAGAGCAGTAGAAATAAATAAAAAAAAAAAATCTATATATATATATATATATAGATATATATGTGTAACGGATCACCTGGCACCCCGACTTGGTACCTCCGTTAATGGATGCTCCTAGTGCTTCCTGAGGACTCCAAGCACTCTGGCAGACACCACAATCACCGAATCCGAGAAACCTTTTAAATTCTCCCAAGCATATGAATGCTGTAGACCATTGAATAGGAACCATACGAATAGGCTTGTACTCCTAGCAGTCAACTGGAACAGCATGCAATAAATCCTTCCCCCCAATAATGAGACGACACATCACTTTGAGGGTAAAACAGGAACTCTGGACTGGCTCATCCAGCCTGGCTTTTATTTCCAACTCACACATACAGGCCACACCCAGGGGGAGGCATAAAAGAACCAATGACATAGATGTTACCTCCCACACATCCCCTCCCCTTAGTGTGACACATAATCCCATTATGCATACAGTGTAAAATATACTTTTACACAACTTTCATAACTTTAAAACCATACATCACATTCACATAAAAATAAATATCCACAATCAATCCATTCAGGGGAACAACATATTAAAAAATGGCATGAATCCGACCAGGGGTTCAAAAGTTACTAAAAGTATCTTTTGTTCCTTTCTGGCTGGCAGAAAAACATCCCCACAATGCACCCTGGTTTCCTCCCTTCTGCCCTGGAGTTAATTGGAGAAGTAATCCAATTACCCAGGACTAAAGGCAGACTCCATTAACCACATGGTTGCAAAACGACATAAAACACTTTAAAATACATAAAGTCACATTTACACATAACACACAGACATTTCACCTATCCCCAGATAGCTGGGATCTGCACGCACAAAACCACCGAATAGCGCGCAGATCCTACTCCCACAGTACAATTGCCATGGAGCTAAAGTCTTTCCCATAGTCTTTCATTATATTAATAGGCTCCATGGTATGGCTATCTGGGGTATCACATTCCCATAAAGTCTGGTCCATAGTCCAAAGGCAAGAGGCGGGCAATCAGCCCCCTCCAAGGACACGTGGCGAGGTCGGTTTCGCCACAATATGTATTATAAATACATATAAATAAATAAATAAATAAAGTCTACTAATCACTCGACTATTTTAACATTAAGGGATCTGCCACTGTCACAGGGTTAGGGTAGAGTCTGGAGACTTAACGTTGTTTGCTATCAAGTTATTACGTTAAGTTGATATGATGTAGTAATGTCATGATACCTGAACTGTGTGAATGGAGTATGCAGAGAAGATTCCAGTATCTCATACATGTCCACAGCTAACAGACTTGAAATCACAGGAGAGATTTTCCTGCTGCATATTGATTTTCCATTATAAATAGTTAAATGATTTTCTGTATGCAATTCACTTTTATTTTATTTACATTATTTACATTTTTTTAAGAATAGAGTGTTCACAAAGGTCAGGACTGGGCTCCAGTTCTGACTGTGAGAGTTACCTCATTCAGCCAGCAGGGAGATCAAAATAGCTCCCTGTTTGACCCTGATGGCAGTAGCATTGTGGTTGACACAGGTGTAGATCACTTTAAGAGCTCCTTTACAGTCCCCAGTGCTTCTCAATGACTCAGAGGAGCTCTTAAAATGATATGCACCCAATATTGATGTGAGCACACTATCCTGCTCATCCTCCACATAACACACCTCCACACACAAAATTGATCCGGTACACACAAAACAATCAACCAGCACATAGAGACGCACTCAACCTTACACCCCACAAGCAGCCTCCTTCACTAACACAACACTCTGTTACTACACACACTGTCATACAGAACACTCAGCCGCCACATACAACACTTACAGAAACAGTGCCCAGGGGTATAGGAAGTGGACTCAATCAGACCTCCTGCCTAGGACTTTAGTCACCCTTAATCCAGTTCTGACAAAGGGCATCACATACATGGATTGGTAGCTTTGCGGATGTGATTCCTTATTTGTTTTATTTTAATATTTCTATTCTACTTGACAACCATGTCTCTACTACAGACATTTTGAATCCATAAATAATACTAATCTTCATTGCCTCTCTAGTAGCTAGATTTAATCTGAGGATCTAAAACTAATGTTAACAAATCAAAGAGGACAAAATAGTGGCCAATTCCAGTACTATCCCAAACTGTAATAGGACAAACATATCCTGCAAACAGACAACACACATAAAAATGCATTTGTTGTATATAGGATCCTCACATTACCACCATAAAAGGGAGAGGGACTATTAGTTGCATAGTTTTATTTCCGTGATTTCTTTAGTCTTTTACCTGAATTGAAAGGTCAGATGATCACACAATTTGATAGTGTACTGTAATATCTAGCATCTACACTGATGCCTCTACTTATTGTTCACTGTCAGCATCTACAGCTCTTTAAAACTGAAACTATTTAAATTCCACAGTTTCTAGCCATGTCTAAAAATGTTCTTACTACAATTTAAATAATTTGAAAGGTCCATTCTTGTTTCACACAATTACATTTTTCCAAAGCAATATACCTGCTTTTGCATGCAAATTCTCATTTTCCGTTTTTTTAAAATGTCTAAAACAGCAGAGGGCAGCATTGTATATGCTTATTTTTTTCTAGAATGGAAAGCATTGGCTACTTATAATATTATGTAATAGACTAAGAATTACAAAGAAAACGGTGTAGAAGAGACATGTTTATCTATTAAAAGTGAAATGCATCCTACTGTGAAATGTTATGAAACATTGCTATAAAATGTACCAATACCAAAGTATCTACTGGGCATTTAAAGGAACACCATAGTGTTAGGAATACAATAGTGCCACAATAGTGTTGCTCTGCCATCATGTCATCGCAATTGAAAGCAAACTATAAGGCCGGGGACTAATTAAAAGTATTTTGAAATATTGGGCAGAGTAGAACGGCCGAATGGTTCTTATCTGCCGTCACATTCTATGTTTCTATGTTTCAAACCTTATTCATGCACTAAGGTCCCTCGGTGCTGGCTCCGTCTCTGCCTTCTCCAATATCAGCACTGAGGAGGAACCTAAAGCTCATGCATGGTAAGAGCCGCATATTAGGCTCACCATAAGCCACAAGGAATGGACTCAGTCCAGTGGAAACATGAGTGTGCTTAGTTTCTAGCAAACTTAGGCCATGGGAGCAGGTCAGTCTAATTATCCTGATGCTCAGACGAAAACTGTGCAAGTACAGTTCCAGTGATTGGTTAGCACGTTTAGCAGCATTTTTTTCTCTGAGAGTGATACACAGAGGAAAATTAAAGTTGGATATCAATCTTAGCGCAAAAGCCTCTCCAGAAGCTGGATATAAACTCGGACCTCTTGTTGGAAACTATTTCTAGAGGGATTCCCTGCAGTCTGAATATCAGCAAATTCTTTGGCTAAGAATCCAGCAGTGGGTATTTTTTTAAATGGAATAAAGTAGGCCATATTAGAAAAACTTTCAACAATCATTAAGATAACTGGTTTTACCTTCAGAAGGAGGAAACTTGACAACGAAGTCAATGGCCAGAATCGTCCAGGGAATTTTTGGAATGGGCAATGGCATGAGTAAAGCAGCTGGTCTGTGAGATACTGACTTAGACTGGGCAAAAGTACATGCCTGATAGTGTTGTCGCGAACCCGAAATTTTCGGTTCGCGAACGGTGAACGCGAACTTCCGCAAATGTTCGCGAACCGGCGAACCGCGCGAACCGCCATTGACTTCAATGGGCAGGCGAATTTTAAAAACAACAGGGACTCTTTCTGGCCACAATAGTGATGGAAAAGTTGTTTCAAGGGGACTAACACCTGGACTGTGGCATGCCAGAGGGGGATCCATGGCAAAACTCCCATGGAAAATTGCACAGTTGATGCAGAGTCTGCTTTTAATCCATAAAGAGCAGAAATCACCTAACATTGACACCTGTCCTCAAAGCCCAGCCCTGATACACACTGACACAGAGCAGAATAGAGACTGTTCCCCCTACATAGGGTCACTTGGCAGATATGGATTGACACCTGTCCTCAAAACCCCTGATACACACTGACACAGAGCAAAATAGGGACTGTTCCCCCTACATAGGGTCACTTGGCAGATATGGATTGACACCTATCCTAATGATCCCTGATACACACTGACACAGAGCAGAATAGAGACTGTTCCCCCTACATAGGGTCACTTGGCAGATATGGATTGACACCTGTCCTCAAAACCCCTGATACACACTGACACAGAGCAGAATAGGGACTGTTCCCCCTACATAGGGTCACTTGGCAGATATGGATTGACACCTATCCTAATGATCCCTGATACACACGGTATGTTCTTCCCCCCAGCCACGTACAACACCACGGGTACCAGATAGGTGACAACGAGCACCCTGGGATGCCTGTTGTGTTTGGTCTTGCTCCTCCTCCTCCTCCTCAAAGCTACAATCCTCCTCTGACTCCTCTTCCTCACAATCCTCTTCCAGCGTTGCCACAGGTCCAGCAAGCGATGCTGATAAGGCTGTTTCTGGTGGTGATGGTGACCACAACTCTTCCTCTTCACGCTTATCTACGGCCTGATCCAGCACTCTTCGCAGGGCACGCTCCATGAAGAAAACAAATGGTATGATGTCGCTGATGGTGCCTTCGTTGCGACTGACTAGGTTTGTCACCTCCTCAAAAGGACGCATGAGCCTACAGGCATTGCGCATGAGCGTCCAGTAACGTGGCAAAAAAATTCCCAGCTCCCCAGAGGCTGTCCTAGCACCCCGGTCATACAAATATTCATTAACAGCTTTTTCTTGTTGGAGCAGGCGGTCGAACATTAGGCGTGTTGAATTCCAACGTGTAGGGCTGTCGCAAATCAAGCGCCTCACTGGCATGTTGTTTCGCCGCTGGATATCGGCAAAGTGAGCCATGGCCGTGTAGGAACGCCTGAAATGGCCACACACCTTCCTGGCCTGCTTCAGGACGTCCTGTAAGCCTGTGTACTTATGCACAAAGCGTTGTACGATCAGATTACACACATGTGCCATGCACGGCACATGTGTCAACTTGCCCAACTTCAATGCCGCTATCAAATTTTTTCCGTTGTCACACACCACTTTGCCGATATCCAGTTGCTGCGGAGTCAGCCACTTTTCCACCTGTGCGTTCAGGGCGGACAGGAGTGCTTGTCCGGTGTGACTCTCTGCTTTCAAGCAAGTCTAACCCAAGCCAGCGTGACACTGCCGTATTCGGGATGTGGAATAGTACCTGGGGAGCTGGGGGGGTGCCGTTGATGTGGAGCAAGAAGCAGCGGCACAAGAGGACTCAGCCGAGGAGGTTATGGAAGAGGATGGAGTAGGAGGAGTAGAGGAGGTGGCAGCAGGACTGCCTGCAATTCGTGGCGGTGTCACCAACTCCTCTGCAATGCCACGCATTCCTTGCTTGTCAGCCGTCAGCAGGTTTACCCAATGCGCAGTGTAGGTGATATACCTGCCCTGACCCTGCTTTGCAGACCAGGTATCAGTGGTCAGATGGACCCTTGCCCCAACACTGTGTGCCAGACATGCCATGACTTCCTTTTGCACAATCGAGTACAAGTTGGGGATTGCCTTTTGTGAAAAGAAATTCCGTCCGGGTACCTTCCACTGCGGTGTCCCAATAGCTACAAAATTTTTGAACGCCTCAGACTCAACCAGATTGTATGGTAAAAGCTGGCGGGCTAATAGTTCGGACAAGCCAGCTGTCAGACGCTGGGCAAGGGGTTGACTTGGTGACATTGGCTTCTTACGCTCAAACATGTCCTTGACAGACACATGACTGTGGGCAGATGAGCGGGAACTGCTCAAGGCGGGAGACGGAGTGGCGGATGGTTGAGAGGGGGCAAGAAGGACAGCAGTGGTTGACGTGGCTGAAGATGCTGGACCAGGAGGAGGATGGCGGCTTAGAGTAGGCGTGCTGCTTGTACTCATGTGTTGATCCCATAGGCGTTTGTGATGTGAGATCATGTGCCTACGCAAAGCAGTTGTACCTAGGTGAGTGTTGGACCTCCCACGACTCAGTTTCCTTTGGCACAGGTTGCAAATGGCATCGCTGTTGTCAGAGGCAGACACACAAAAAAATGCCACACTGCTGAGCTCTGCAATGACGGCATTCTGGTGGTGGACACAGCATGCGTTGATTGGCGTGCTGTCGGGCTGACCCCGGGTGCCGATGCATGCTGTCTGACTGTGCCACTAGCTCCTTGCGACGACCCCCCCTGCTTCCAACTCGTCTCCTCCTCCTCTCTGTCTCCCCATCTGAACTTTCGCCCTGTTCTTCTTCTTGCCGAGCGGGCACCCACGTGACATCCATGGACGCATCGTCATCATCAACCGCTTCGCTTGTATCTGACAACTCAGAAAAGGAAGCAGCAGCGGGTACAACATCATCATCATCACACCGTACCTCCATGTGTTTAATGCTGCCTGCCTGAGACATATCCCTGTTATCTACATCCTCTAGCAATAATGGTTGCGCATCACTCATTTCTTCAAACGGGTGTGTGAATAACTCCTCTGACATACCAAGTAAAGCGTCTGTGGTGCTAGTTTTGGTGGTGGCAGCAGGCGGGTGAGTGGTATCTTGAGAGGTGCCTGAAGCTAAGCTGGAGGAGGATGGTGCGTCAAGGTTCCGAGCGGAGGCTGTACAAGATTGGGTGTCCTGTGTTAGCCAGTCAACTAAGTCCTCAGAACTTTTCAAGTTCAGGGTACGTGGCTTCTGAAAACTGGGCATTATTCTAGGGCAAAAGGGAATCACAGCACCACGACCACGACGGCCCCTGCGGGGTGGCCTGCCTCTGCCTGTCATTTTTTTGGGGATTAGTGGTACTATGCGTGCAAACTACTGTGAGACCAGATATGATTGGCAATGTGCACTGGAACAGTTCTGCAGAGCACACGCTGAAGGAAGGACTGACAGAGCCGCTTGAATACAAGTAACTGCTATTCAATCTATAACAGTGAAAAACAAATTTTGGTTTTAAAAGCACGCTATAGAGACACCAGATATGATTAGCAATGTGCACTGGAACAGTTCTGCAGAGCACACACTGTAGGCCTGAGACACCCGCTTGAAGACAAGTAACTGCTATTCAATCTATAACAGTGAAAAACAAATTTTGGTTTTAAAAGCACGCTATAGAGACACCAAATATGATTGGCAACTGTCAAAGCACGCTGGAACAGGTCTACAGAGCACACGCTGAAGTAGGCCTGACACCCAGACGCTTGCAGACAACTAACTGATCTTCTATTACAGTGAAAAAAAAATATTTATTTTAAATGTAAAGCTTAACCAATTGTTAAAACAGATATGAGTGGTGGCACTGGGCAAGTAGGCACAGTATCCAATGTGAACCTCACACAGAAGCTGGCAGGCAGGCAACTGCTCTTCTATTACAGTGGAAACAAAATTTTGGTTGTAAAAGCACGCTATAGAGACACAAGATATGAGTGGCAACTGTCAAAGCACGCTGGAACAGGTCTGCAGAGCACACGCTGAAGTAGGCCTGACACCCAGACACTTGCAGACAACTAACTGCTCTTCTATTACAGTGAAAAAAAAATATTTATTTTAAATGTAAAGCTTAACCAATTGTTAAAACAGATATGAGTGGTGGCACTGGGCAAGTAGGCACAGTATCCAATGTGAACCTCACACAGAAGCTGGCAGGCAGGCAACTGCTCTTCTATTACAGTGGAAACAACATTTTGGTTGTAAAAGCACGCTATAGAGACACAAGATATGAGTGGCAACTGTCAAAGCACGCTGGCAGGGTTGTGCAGGGCACACGCTGAAGGAAGGCCTGACAGAGCCGCTTGAAGGACACTGACTGTCTGCTATTAGCTTACACTGGAAACCTTTTTTCTTTGTAAAAGCACGCTAAAGAGACACCAGATATGATTGGCAACTGTCAAAGCACGCTGGCACAGGTCTGCAGAGCACACGCTGAAGTAGGCCTGACACCCAGACGCTTGCAGACAACTAACTGATCTTCTATTACAGTGAAAAAAAATATTTATTTTAAATGTAAAGCTTAACCAATTGTTAAAACAGATATGAGTGGTGGCACTGGGCAAGTAGGCACAGTATCCAATGTGAACCTCACACAGAAGCTGGCAGGCAGGCAACTGCTCTTCTATTACAGTGGAAACAAAATTTTGGTTGTAAAAGTACGCTATAGAGACACAAGATATGAGTGGCAACTGTCAAAGCACGCTGGCAGGGTTGTGCAGGGCACACGCTGAAGGAAGGCCTGACAGAGCCGCTTGAAGGACACTGACTGTCTGCTATTAGCTTACACTGGAAACCTTTTTTCTTTGTAAAAGCACACTAAAGAGACACCAGATATGATTGGCAACTGTCAAAGCACGCTGGCACAGGTCTGCAGAGCACACGCTGAAGTAGGCCTGACACCCAGATGCTTGCAGACAACTAACTGATCTTCTATTACAGTGAAAAAAAAATATTTATTTTAAATGTAAAGCTTAACCAATTATTAAAACAGATATGAGTGGTGGCACTGGGCAAGTAGGCACAGTATCCAATGTGAACCTCACACAGAAGCTGGCAGGCAGGCAACTGCTCTTCTATTACAGTGGAAACAACATTTTGGTTGTTAAAGCACGCTATAGAGACACAAGATATGAGTGGCAACTGTCAAAGTACGCTGGCAGGGTTGTGCAGGGCACACGCTGAAGGAAGGCCTGACAGAGCCGCTTGAAGGACACTGACTGTCTGCTATTAGCTTACACTGGAAACCTTTTTTCTTTGTAAAAGCACGCTAAAGAGACACCAGATATGATTGGCAACTGTCAAAGCATGCTGGCACAGGTCTGCAGAGCACACGCTGAAGTAGGCCTGACACCCAGATGCTTGCAGACAACTAACTGATCTTCTATTACAGTGAAAAAAAATGATTTCTTTAAAATCTAAAGCTTAAGCTATTGTTAAAACAGATATGAGTGGTGGCACTGGGCAAGTGGGCACAGTATCCAATGTGAACCTCACACAGAAGCTGTCAGGCAGGCAACTGCTCTTCTATTACAGTGGAAACAAAATTTTGGTTGTAAAAGCACGCTATAGAGACACCAGATATGAGTGGCAACTGTCAAAGCACGCTGGCACAGGTCTGCAGAGCACACGCTGAAGTAGGCCTGACACCCAGATGCTTGCAGACAACTAACTGATCTTCTATTACAGTGAAAAAAAATGATTTCTTTAAAATCTAAAGCTTAAGCTATTGTTAAAACAGATATGAGTGGTGGCACTGACTGTGCAAATGGGCAAGGCATCCAACCTGACACAGAAGCTGGCAGGCAGGCAACTGCTCTTCTATTACAGTGAAAAAAAATTATTTATTTTAAATCTAAAGCTTAACCAATTGTTAAAACAGATATGAGTGGTGGCACTGGGCAAGTGGGCACAGTATCCAATGTGAACCTCACACAGAAGCTGTCAGGCAGGCAACTGCTCTTCTATTACAGTGAAAAAAATTATTTATTTAAAATCTAAAGCTTAACCAATTGTTAAAACAGATATGAGTGGTGGCACTGACTGTGCAAATGGGCAAGGCATCCAACCTGACACAGAAGCTGTCAGGCAGGACACTGCTCTTCTATTACAGTGAAAAAAAAATTATTTATTTTAAATCTAAAGCTTAACCAATTGTTAAAACAGATATGAGTGGTGGCACTGGGCAAGTGGGCACAGTATCCAATGTGAACCTCACACAGAAGCTGGCAGGCAGGCAACTGCTCTTCTATTACAGTGAAAAAAAAATATTTATTTTAAATCTAAAGCTTAACCAATTGTTAAAACAGATATGAGTGGTGGCACTGGGCAAGTGGGCACAGTATCCAATGTGAACCTCACACAGAAGCTGGCAGGCAGGCAACTGCTCTTCTATTGCAGTGAAAAAAATATATTTATTTTAAATGTAAAGCTTAACCTATTGTTAAAACAGATATGAGTGGTGGCACTGGGCAAGTAGGCACAGTATGCAATGTGAACCTCACACAGAAGCTGGCAGGCAGGCACCTGCAATTACATTACACAGGAAAAAAAAAAAAAAGCAGCCTGATGTTCTAGCCCTAAAAAGGGCTTTTTGGGGTGCTGTCCTTACAGCAGAGATCAGATGAGTCCTTCAGGATTGTAATGGACACTGAATACCCTAGCCTAGCTATCAATTTCCCTATCTAATCAGCAGCAGCTAAACTTTCCCTCCTCTCACTAAGCATGCATCTTCCGAATAAATCGAAAATGGATGCTGGGAGGGAGGTTGGAGGGTGTGGAAGGGAGGGAGTGCTGCTGATTGGCTGGAATGTGTCTGCTGACCGAGAGGCACAGGGTCAAAGTTTGCCCAATGATGACGAATAGGGGGCGGATCGAACTGCGCATGTGTCCGCCCGCCGCGACGAACGCGAACACGCTAATTTCGCCGGGAACTGTTCGCCGGCGGACAGTTCGGTACATCACTAATGCCGGAATAAACTCAATAATTTAATGTTTTAATGAAGGCCACCAGAATATTTGAGAAATAGACTTGCATTTTTTTATTAATACCAGGATGTCCAGCATTTTTAGAGCTAGACATGATAAAATATTTTGTCTGTCCTTTTCCAAGATGCATAATTTGTTAGGAGAATTACTAGAGGTTTTTTTTCTCTTGGAATGACTTCATCATGTTAAGTAAATCTGAGGATACAGTGATACATGTGGCTGCAACAATATTAAGACGAGGGACAATAGGTTCTGGGTCCTTGTCAAACACCTTCATTGGTTCAAACTGTCTGGGCAATGTGTCTGCTTTGTATATCCGGGTCTGTATGTTATCACAAAATAAAAAGTGGCAAAAATAATAACCAACAGGCTTTTCTTGAAGACAGACACTAAGCCACAGAAATATACTATACATTTTTATGGTCAGTTAATACTAATATGGAGTGCTTAGATCCTTCCAGTAAGTGCCTCCATTCCTTAAATCCCCAAATTATAGCCAAAAGCTCAGTTTCCTATATCATAGTTCCTTTTGGAATCTGTCAACTTTTTGGAATAAGAACAACATGGGCCAGATTCAGAGGCATCTACTTCTATGATAAAGGGTAATGCTGTGCCAGGGTGCACCAAAATAAGAGCAATGGAAAAATAATTTTTTAATACTTCAAAAGTTTCTAATGGCTCTGGTGTCCATTAATGAGTGCTGGTACCTGTTTTCATGATTTTTATTATAGAGGAGATTATAATGAAATGTTGTTGATTAACTTTCTATAATATTTTGAGAACCCTATAAAGTGTCTTATAGTTTAGTAGGATCCATGCTAAACCCTGTTTCAGAAATTACATACCACAGGAATTAAACTTTTCTCTGGTCAAAGAGGCACTTCTATACTTGACAGTATAAACTATTTCTTTATAAGCCTAGTTAATACCATCCTGAATGTTGGCGATGGGAGTGGATATTTGAGTAATGGATAAAAATATCGACCAGATATACATATTGATAATATGTCATGTAGTACATCATTAATAAGACACAGAATTAATAAGGTCCTGGAAGACTGCCAAAGCATTACATAATCCAAATGGCATGACTAGATATTCATAATGCCCACTACGAGTATTAAAGGCAGTGTTCCACTCATCTCCCTCTCTTATTCTCACCAGATTATAAGCCTCTCTCAGATCAAATTTAGTGAAAAACTTTTAACCATTAAGATGATTGAATAATCCTGTTATAAGAGGAATAGGTTAGGCGTTACACACAGTAATATACAATTCAAACCCTGAAGGGAAAACATGGTCTCAAATCAAAAAAAGAATCCTCCTCTGGCTGGAGACAAGAATCTTCTGACTCCCTAACAAATTCCCCCATGATAACATTTTCCTTTACGAAGAGCGGATAGATTCTACCTTTAGGTGGCATAGTACCGGAAAGTAGATCTAATGCACAGTCGTAAAGACGATAGGAAAGTAAAGTTTCAGCTTCTTTATTTTAAAATATTTGTCATCATATTTTGGAGGTATTGAAGTGGACAAATTAGCAGCTTTAGGTATATTTATGGTGTTTATTTAGTCACAACTAGTTACATGGGTTCAGGGGAGCTTAACCTCCACCTTTATTTGGTAGAGCTGGATGGGGCTTTTGCGCTAAGATGCAGTGTTTTATGTTGCAGAGGTAAGGGGACAGGGTCACTGCACTGCACTGTAATTATGTGTCCCTTTAAATTACCTAAAATTATCCTTTAAAGGGACACTCCAGGCACCCAGACCACTTCTGCCCATTGGAGTGGTCTGGGTGCCAACTCCCACTACTCTTAACCCTGCAAGTGTAATTATTGCAGTTTTTTATAAACTGCAATAATTACCTTGCAGGGTTAACTCCACCTCTAGTGGCTGTCTACTAGAGAGCCACTAGAGGGCACTTCCTGGTTCCTAGCACAGGAACTAGAGCGTCGCTGGACGTCCTCACGCTGTGTGAGGACCTCCAGCGTCGCTCATTTGCTCATAGGAAAGCATTGAAATGCATTTTCAATGCTTTCCTATGGGGAGCGCTAATGCGCATTCGCGGCATTGCCGCGCATTCGCATTAGGTCTCCCCGGCCGGTGGGCGGGATAAGTCTCACCCACCGGCCGACGCAGTCAGAAGGAGGAGCAGCGCGGAGGGAGAAGCAGCGACGTGGGACATCATCGCTGCCTCAGGTAAGTTACTGAAGGGGTTTTCACCCCTTCAGCAACCGGGGATTGGGGGGTGGGAGGGAACCTGCAGTGCCAGGAAAACGGATTCTTTTCCTGGCACTGGAGTTTCCCTTTAATCATTTTTAAGATTTACATCAAGAATCCCACTTATATTAAATAAAAAAGAGCATCAATGTATATTCCAAAACACCTTTAGTTTGCTTTTATATATCAATTACAGTTGTAAGTTGCAGTAAGCTTCTTCAAGCATATTACAGGTTGCTAAACAGTACAAGCATACATTATTACTTGTGAAATACTCAAATACAAATCATTGCAAAATGATAATATGCCATTGCAAGAGTAAATTCATAGAGATATTGATAAAGCATGTTTTTCTCGAGATCTGAAATAGATGATCTTGTCATTACAGAACATGTTCAGCCTTCAGAGAAAAGAGTAATGTGCCAGATCAGGATTAATATAACAAAAGAAACACAAACTTGGAACATAAGGCAGAACAACAAAGCTTTTACTAGTAATTTACTCTACGCCTTCCAACCCTCCCAATTTTGTCAGGACAATCCCAATTTTCAGGTCTTATCCTGCCTTTTTTCCCTGGTGTCCCACTTTTTGGACACCGGGGAACTGTCCCACAAACAAGTCATTAGAAGTGTTCTTTAAATGCTTAGGGCTAGTGCCCTTTAGGAAGCACAGAAAGAGCAGGCACAATCTGCTATCAGGTGCTTAATATGTTAGGTGAGTATCCAACTATTAAATTCCACAGTAATTGCAAACACAGTAGTAGACATGCAAAGTTACTGGACAATGCAAAGAACCAGTGAGTGCAATGAAGTTCGATATCCATCCATGTTTCATGTGGCTGGATAATAAGTGATAACCAATGGAAGACAAATTAATAAAAAGTATGTCATGTCAAACTGAAAAATTTTGCAAAAGTTTCTCATGTTTCAAATAGAAGCAGTGATAGAGATACACTGAGGATTCTACTAAAAGGGCTCTATAGGAGCGAGAGTGACAAACCAAGTTGAATTAGAAACTCTGTTATAGTGCAGATCAAAGAAGAGCAGGACCATTTTGTTATAAAACTTTTGTTATATCCTTGATGAGGTCCCAAAGATCTGTGACAGGCAGCTATCCACAGGAATTTATCGTACTGGTTTAGACAAGATCTGAAGCCCATAAAGCAACAAAGTCCAGAGAACCAACAAAGCAAGAATTTTCAAGCAAAACTCAAGGTCAAAAATATAAATCCTAGTAAGGACAGGAAGGGTACATTCAATAACCAGCAGTTAAATCCAAAGTCATATTTAAAATAAATCAAAAATAAGAACCAGAGCAACAAGAGAGGCCTGAACCTTGACAAAAATAATGTGTGTTTAGTTACAGTATATGATGTTACATTGCATAAGGCTGCCACCACGCCAATGTTCCCCATTCATGGCAGTTCCTATACTCGCAACTTAATGTCTGCTATATATATGCACAAAAGCAAACTAAAGCAGAATTATATCAGTAAAATAGTAATATCTATATATTGATCAAGGGTTCAAATGTGTTTTCTAAAATCGAATTTCTATTTTAAAATCAAGCTTACCATTATTTTTCTTACAGACTTGTGGTCAGTTCATCTGAATGGATTTACCATCCAAAACTTTTTAATTCAGACAAACTGAATTTCTTCCACGTGGCATTTCAGCTTGTTCAAATTTCAGCCATGAGATGGTTTTGTAAAAAATTATTAGGATTAAGCAAACCCCCCTGGCGTCGTCAGGGTTAAAGAGACACTTTAGGCATCAAAACCGTTTTATCTCATTGAAATTGCTATAGTATCTGTAGTTTCCAGGCATTGTCCATCCATTCAACATGAAACTTTTATTTTTATTTTATTGTGTTAATGCTAAACAAGAGTTCCCAACAACCCATCCCTCTGTGCTGCTTAGGCTCAATAGGAAGCATTGTATAATAATGAATTAAAGAAAATGAGGTCTGAGAAAACATTTAGGATGTGCACACCATGATGCTACCAAACTTTTATTGAAGGACAATGTAGAAAGGCAAACATTTCTGGCACTAGCCCTTTATCAATGGAAATGTCTTTAGTAACAAAGATGCATTCACCAATATATATGCAGAAAATAATCATAGGGACAGTGCAAACAAATCCCCCTGCTAAATCAGTCCAGCTATGTGCCTGTACTCAGTGTCCCTTTACCATCTTGGAGCAACTTCTGACTTCTGGCATTGACGGGCAGTGTGTCATGATGTCATACTGCTCGGTTGCTAAGAAACAAGTATACAAAGGAAACAAGGCGTAATTCAAAAATACTACATAGAAAATATATACATATCTTAGTAATATAGTGCCTCTCAAATCAACAATAATCAGTTGTACAAGAATACATTATGCAAAAACGCCTACATAAACATATTAACAAGTAGCAGAGTAGAGATGTCCTGAAGAGTTCGCCGGGAACTATTCGCCAGCGAACATATTTTGTTCGTGGTCGCCGCGGCGGGCGAACATATGCGATGTTCGGTCCGCCCCCTATTCATCATCATTGAGTAAACTTTGACCCTGTACCTCACAGTCAGCAGACACATTCCAGCCAATCAGCAGCAGACCCTCCCTCTCAGACCCTCCCACCTCCATGACGAATAGGGGGCGGACCAAACATCGCATATGTTTGCCCACCGCGGCGACCGTGGTGGGCGAACATATCGCTATGTTCGCCGGCGAACAGTTCCCGGCGAACTGTTCGGGACATCTCTATAGCAGAGGGAATTATTTTGTAGGGATGGGCATGGGGAAAATTTTCGGTTCGGTTTGTCTCAGCATTCCGAAATTTGGGACTTCGGGAATTCGGAACTTCGGGACTTTGGCACTTTGGAACTTCGACACTTCAGAACTCCGGCACTTCGGCACAACGACACTTCGGCATTTTGGAATTTCAGGACTTCGGGATTTGTCTTGCAACTGCTTAGTAGATAACTCCCTAATTCCCACGGTATTAGGGAGTTATCTATCAAAAGGCTGGAAGACCTAAATTGGTCTTTCGGACAAATTTACTAATACTAAGTAAAAATTACTTATTATTATTAAATTCAGCCCCTGCTCGCTATACCGCAAGTAGGGGCATGTCTATTAAACAGTGGCTGCTCAGTGTTAAAAAACAAAACAAAAAAATGACCTATTGTCCCCCCTGGCCTCCACCCCTGAGCAGTGGGTGGGGGCCCTAAAATACTTCAAAGGGGGGACCTATTTTCTCCCCCCTGGCCTCCACTCCCGAGCGGCAGGTGGGGGCACTAAAGAAGAATAAGGTGGGGACCTATTGTGCTCCCTCTGGCCCCAAAGTAAAATAATGGGGGGGGCTATTGTCCTCCCCCAGCCCCCACCCATGTGCGGTGGGTGGAGGCCCTAAATTAGAATAAGGGTAGGACCTATTGTCCTCCTCCTGGCCCCCACCCCTAAGCGGTGGGTGGGGGCCCTAAATACCAATAAGGAGGGGCTATTGTCCTCCCCCCCGGCCCCCACCCCTGAGTGGTGGATGGGGGCCCTAAATACTAATAAGGGGGGAACTCTCTGATTGGTTACTTTCAATTAACCAATCAGAGTGTTGTTATGAGTCAAATGACACAGCATGGGAAAATTCCAAAGAACTTTCCCACGCTGTGTAAAATGACACAGAGTACTCTGATTGGCTGGATTTCAAGCTAACCAATCAGAGTGTTGTGACAGGTAAATGCAGAGACTTACCTGTCAGTCTTTTCATTTACCTGTCAGGGCACTCTGATTGGATGGCTTAAACCAACCAACCAGAGTGCTCTGAGCCTAATTGCAGGGCGGGGCAATGCTTTATAAGCCTTCCCCTGCCCTACAGAGCTCAGTCTGCGCGGAGCCCTCCATGGGTGAAGATGGATTTTTTTTGGGCGCTCAGGTTTTTCATTTTTTTTCAAAGTGCGACGGTTACTATGGATTTTTATTTGGCCTTTTTTGGGGCTGAAAAAATATTTTAGAAAAAAGAAGACATCAAATGTTAAGCTTTATTTTTTTTACAGGTACCAAGTTATTGGTCCCCCCTTATTATTTTTAGGGTGAGGGGGGTAGGTAGGGCTTAATGATTTTTTTTGGGAGGGGGGTGACTAGGGGTTTGGGGACCCCTAGTCACCTGGGGGGTACATTTTTAATTAGGGCCCCCACCTGCCCCTCAGTGGTGGGGGCTGGGGGGAGACAATAGGTTCCCCCCTTATTGGTATTTTGGCCAGGGGGGACACTGTTTGTTTTTTTGTTTTTTTACAGTGTTTACTAGACATGCCCCTACTTGCGGTATTGCAAAGAGGGGCATAATTTACTAATACTAAGTAATCTTTACTTAGTATTAGTAAATTTTGCTGAAAGACCAATTTAGGTCTTTCAGCCTTTTAGTAGATAGCTCCCTTATACCATGGGAATTAGGGAGTTATCTACTTATTCATTCCTGTCATTCCATTGACTGGCTAAGTAACTTACATTTTATATGAATGTGTGTTACTTGATTGTTGTAAGTGTTGCAAATGCTTACAGCTGAATCCTGGCTATGTTTGTATACTTTTTATTTAAACTTGTATACAGTGTAACATTCTTCATTCTTCCACTGGGTAGGTATATTAGTACTTTGGCAATACTGTGCTTCGGAGCTTTGGCACTTCGGCACTTCAGCACTTCGGAACTTCGGAACTTCAACACTTCAGACATTCAGCAATTTCGGAACTTCGGCAATTCAGCAATTCGGACATTCGGAATTGACTGAAATTCGTCCGAATTACCATTCGGAACAAAACTAATTGCACATGTCTACTATTTTGGTGGGCACACAGCATAGTGAAAATCATGGTATAACAACAAACTTTACCTATTTACAGAGAATAATACGAGAGTCCATACAAGAAAAGAGTTGTGCATACTTAAACAATAAAAATAAAACAATATACACACATAAATATAAATAGGATGATAAACAAAAAAATTCCACCTAAACCAAATGTGGTGTTCAGGTATACAGAGTGACAAATACTTTTTATAAGAGAAGTTGGAGAGGACAGTACAGCAGGGTATTAAAGAGGACATAAAAAGCAAGATAAAGGCAATTTAAGTACACACCCAAATCCAGAAATCCCCATCCAGATGTCTCAAAAAGAGTGACCCAACACGCAGAATATTAACCCTCCTATAGGTACAAATAAATACCTAGATCGGTCCTTAGAATGGCCGGACTGATAGAAATAAGAATAGAATAGTCAAAAACAGGCTCAAGTCACAAGGAACCAGAGAACAACCAAAACAAATATCAGAGCCGAATCAAGGGAACCAAAATCAGAGTAGTCAGGAAAAAGCCAAGTCAATAACAAAATAGCACTAAACCAGAAATAAAAGCACTCTTGGGACACTAGTATACTAGAACCCACAACAGGGCACTGAAATACTGGCCAAGTTCGCTTTTATATGCTTGAGGGCGTGATTGATGTAGTCTGTAAATTCCGCCCTCAGTACTGTCCATCACCAGTGCCACTAAAGCTTCTTGTTGAGAACATGATGCAACACTGTGTCCAAAAGGTGCATCCAGTGGACCTCCTTCTTTAAAATAATGCTTTCCCTATTGCCTCAACAAACTCAAAAAAATCGGTCTAGATGAAAATTTTTGTTCTTGAGTAGAACATTGGCTTAAAAATAGAGTACAGAGATTTGTCATTAATGGTAAATTTTCAAGCTGGACATAGGTGGCAAGTGGTGTCCCTCATGGTTCAGTTCTGTTCATGTTAATAAATTATCTTGAAAAATGTATTGAAAGTCATGTTTTAGTGTTTGCAGATGACACAAAACTCTGTAAAGTAATACAATGTGAGCAAGATATCACTTTGCTGCAGATGGATTTAGATATACTGGGGGACTGTGCACTCAAATGGCAGATGAAATTTAATGTTAAAAACTGCAAAGTTATGCACTTTGGCGTAGAGAATGCACAAGCAATTTATACCTGTAATGAAAGCGAATTAGGGATAACAACACATGAGAAGGACTTGGGAATTGTTATAGACAACAACTATGCAACAATGTGCAATGTCAATCAGCAGTGGCTGAGGCCAGAAAGGTATTGTCATGCATAAAAAAGGGCATAAATTCTCGGGATGAAAATATAATTTTGCCTTTTTATAAATCATTGGTGAGACCACATCTTGAATATACTGGGCAATTGTGGGCACCTGTTCTTAAGAAGGATGTTACGGTACTAGAAAAAGTGCAGAGGCGGGCTACAACATTAATAAAAGGAATGGAACATTTTAGCTATGAAGAAAGGTTAACAAATTTAAACCTCTTTAGTTTAGGAAAATGTTACCTCAGAGGAGATATGATAAAACTATACAAATATATCCGGGGCCAATACAGACCATTGTGTGGAAATCTATTCAAAAACAGGACTTTACATAGAACACAAGGTCATGCGTTTAAACTAGATGAAGGAAGATTTAGTCTAAGACAAAGAAAAGGTTTTTTTTACCGTAAGAACAATAAGGATGTGGAATTCTCCGCCTGACAAAGTGGTTTTATCAGAGTCTGTACAGATGTTTAAACAGCAACTAGATGCATACGTGCCCTCCTCCCACCCAGTACACACACACACACACACACACACTGCATTCTACACACACTCTGCATTATATACACACACACACACTCATACAAACAATCTGCATTCTACACACACTCATACAAACACACACTCTGCATTATATACACACTCATACAAACACACACTCTGCATTATATACACACACACTCATACAAACAATCTGCATTCTACACACACTCATACAAACACACACTCTGCATTATATACACACACACTCATACAAACAATCTGCATTCTACACACACTCATACAAACACACACACACTGCATTATATACACACAGTGTGTGCGTATATAATGCAGAGTGTGTGTGTGTGTTTGTATAAGTGTGTGTGTAGAATGCAGATTGTTTGTATGAGTGTGTGTGTGTGTGTGTATAATGCAGAGTGTGTTTGTATGAGTGTGTATATAGTTCTAAAAATCACAGAATTTCATAGCCCCAAGTTTTACCCTCGACTTATCCACGAGGCATAGCATATTTCACAATTGTTGGTCACAAAACTGCCCTCGACTTATACATGAGATCGACTTATACACAAGTATATACGGTAAGTGCCGAGCAACTGGTGCTTCAGAATTAGCATTCCGAATAGGAGTTTTATGTTTTAAACGAGTGCCACATAATCAACCCTTGCAGTGCAAAGGGTTTTTAAATGGCACTAGTAGCCAACAGGTAAATAGTTTGGATTTTTAAAAATCTGGGCCTGGAGAAGAAGCCTTCGGTCCCAGATTTTATTAATTTGGTCTGGATTTCAGCAATTTGGCAGCATTCAGTATAGGTGAAACCTGGACCAAATTCAGGCCCATTCTGGATTTGATCAACCAAATCCAAAAATGTATGAATACCAACAGCAATGTTTTGATTTCTCAGTCCAAATGGCACCATACAGCCGTGAGTGGTTTTTCTCCAGTCGGTACAGGGTCCTTTTTTTTTTTTTTTTTTTTTTTTACTGATTAACCCTGTAGTTTAAAGATTTAGCAAATGACATCACAATTCAGTTTGGACAAGACAAATACTGGGCAAACACTGCAAATGAAGAGGAGAAAAATACATATTGCCAAATAATTTTTTTTCTTTCTAGTTTTTCTCAATGCTGATTGCCAAGAGCTCATAACAGTGATTGACAGGAAGCTAAGATGGAGACAATCAGTTGCAGGATACAGAGGTTTGGATTTCTAAATTTTATTTAATTTTAACGCTTTATAAACACACATTAATCCCTTATGGACTGAGCCAATTGTTCAAGTTTAGATCAAAACAAAACTTAAACAAAATCTTGTATTTGCGATACTTGTTCAACTGTAATTCACCTCTTTCATATTAAATGTACTGACACTACTTATATATCATTATATATCAAACAGGAATTTCATTTCACACCAAATATGTATATAAGAAACCTAATTTAATATGAATAAAATATAAAAAATGTGATTAATTAAGAAATGTTTTTAGTTTTTTTTAGTTATGCATGGCATTTTAACTGTACATGTCATAATACTGTTAGCTGTTACTGCAATAAAGTACACATCTAGAAAATAAAGATTATTGGCTGCGCCAAAAGACACTGGAAAGATATAATAAAACCAAAAATAGATAGCGGAGATAAAATAATGGTGAAAATAACACCACAATGTGCTATAAACTACTAGGGACACAGTATGTACTTACATATATCAATAAAGATAAGATAGAAATAAGTCCAAATAACAAATGAGCATGTAGAGGGCCAGCTCCACTTGTAGGGACTTGAGTGTGGTGGTGATCTATGCAGATTGTGGAGTTGAAAAGTGGTCAAGTTCTCTTGTTCCAAATGGAGATATGTAGATAAAAAGGGAAAATTCCAATAGTGCAGACTGCAACTTAAAATTACGTAGAAATAAAAACTTCACAGCAGTATTGGACTCACCTATTGGAGAGCTGGAACTAGCTCAGGTATAATTTGCATTCAGTGGCGTCAGTGGTTATGTTTCCTTTGAGACCATATGTTAGCCCAGAAATGAGAATTATCCCTATGATGGCAAACCTTTGGCAAAAGTAGACAACTCAAGGTATTACAAATGGTGTAATGATGTTCAGTCTTTTTTAGTAGTCACTTTGTCACAAACACTGCCAAAGTTAGCTTTTATGTTTGCTTGTGTGTGAAATATGCAAAAAAAATAATTTGAACGCTAATGAAATGGCTAATAAAAAATACTGACATACCCAATTTGCAATACCTTGAGTTGTGTACTATTGCAAATAGTATGCCATCATGGGAGTAATTTTCATTCCTGGGCTACCATATGGTCTCAAAGGCAACATAACCAATCTGGCAAATTGCAATGTTAAAAAAACTGAAATGCAAGCCTTTTATTTGACTCTGTAACTTTTGAAAACATCATAAAACTTGTACATGGGTTGTACTGTTATACTCGGAGACTTCGCTGAACACAAATATTAGTGTTTTAAAACAGAAAAATATAGCACAACAATAATATCATCAGCAAAAAAGCCATTTGTGTGTGAAAAATGCACAAAACAGCATTTCCACAGATCATATCATTGTTTTGATAAGTTTTACTGTTTTAAAACACTAATATATGTGATCAGCGAAGTTTCCTGAGTAAAACAGTACCCACCATGTACAGGTTTTATGGCATCTTGGAGAGCTACTGAGTTAAATATAAGATATGCGAACCAAATTCTCTGGACTTTCTGCCTGGGTTGTCAGGCAGGTCCCCCAATATGTAATTAATAAAATGACTTAATTATGTAAAAAAATACATATGTATTATTATTATTTTTATTTGTATATAGATATACACATATGTATTAAAATACACTTTTAATAATGGTGTATGTGTGTTTATGTGCATAGAAAATTACTTAGATTATGTATATATATATACTATGTATATATATTATGTATGTATGTATATATATATATATATATATATATTTGTAGTCGGGGACATAAGCCGTAAGTGTACTGATTATACCAGAGTATGAAAGTCGGTTGAGGTGTGCCGTAACCGACGTATGAGGTAGGCCTGAAATAAAAGAGGGCCCACCCAGGAATGGTTTATAGAGGGTTGTGGTGGGAGGGATGAACCCGGCTATTCCAGTGCTGAACCAGAGGGGGCCTGAGCTTTTATAGCCGGGTAACCCCTCCCACAACTACAGGCTATGCCTTACTATTTGTAGTCGGGGACATAAGCCGTAAGTGTACTGATTATACCAGAGTATGAAAGTCGGTTGAGGTGTGCCGTAACCGACGTATGAGGTAGGCCTGAAATAAAAGAGGGCAAAAAGGTTGGAGTAAACAATTCATTTTATTTATACACAGATTACATAGCAAGACCTTTGAATGCTGATCTTAGTTCTATTTCTGGTTGTGGAATGTAAGTGGTGTAAACCGCTGATTTCCACCGACCTAATCTTTTAATTATGTGAGATGGTACGCCATGACTAGAGGCTGCTGAAGCGGCTCCGATTCTGAACGAGTGACCGGAAAATCCTGTGGGATTGAGGCCGAGTCGGGTGAACAGAGTTCTGACGTACTGAATGAACTTGGCCGTTGTTAAGGGTAGACCTTGGAGTGTGAGTAGTGGGGTGTTTTGATTGAGACCTGTGAGGGAGGCCAAAAAGGTGTCGAATACTGCGACCGGGCACCACTGATTGCCCGTGGGGTAGTAGCAGATCTTAGTCGGTGGGCCTACTTGGTTAGTTTTTGTGCGACCTAGGCTGAGAACGTAGTGATCTGTGTTTCTCTGGAGATTTGAAATGTAGAGAGGCTGACAAGAAACACTATTGGTAGTGAACTCGTTTGGACGTAGAAACCCATAGAAAGCTAGGTATGCCGCTGTCTTGATAACCAGGTTGGTATGGGATTCGAAAGGTTTGGAGTCCAAAATATTGGAGAGTGAGCGGAACTTGGGACCGTCTATCGGTAGTCTAGACGAGGTAGTGGGTATGTCTAATCTCATTATACCTTTTAATATGGTTTTTACGGGATAGGAAGATATGAAGGGTTTAGTACTAGGGTAGGCACTGATGATATGATGTTGTATACCCGAGAGATATAGTTTAATGGTGTTCAATGCTAATTTTAGGTTAAGGTGGCAGAAAGAAATAAAGGCGATAATGGAGTCTAAAGAATGGGTGTTGGTTAACTGATGGTCTGTTGTGAATTTGGTGTATAAGCTAAATGCTCGATTATAAGCGCGGGATGTGTTTGTGGATAGGGCTGCTCCGGCTAGGTATCTGCTGTGAGATAGCAGTCTTTCTAGTCCAGGATGAGGTCTCGGAATGGAGGGGTGCTGACCGGTCTGGAGTTGGCTGTGGGATGTGTCTTGAAGAAAACCTGTAAGTTAAATCGAGACAATGCATCAGCGGCTATGTTGGTTTTCCCTGGGATGTGGATGCAAGTGATATGGAACTGTAGTGTCGCTGCTAACCAAGTCAGCCTTCGAATCAGTCTCATGATGGTGAGTGAGGAGGATCTACCCTTGTTTATTATGTCACAGGCTGGTTTGTTGTCGGAAAAGCATTTTACCGCTTTCCCCTGCCATAAGTGTCCCCACACTCTTGCGGCTGCCACTATTGGGTAGATCTCAAATAGAGCCGATGTACTCGGAAATGAGGGTAGACCTAGGGTTTCTACCGGCCATGAATCTCTGAACCAGTCATTGATATAGATTGCTGCGAACCCTGTGTGAGCTGCTGCATCGGTCCAGATGATGGGTGAGGAGTCTGATAAAGGTGTAATGAACATGGCTACCCCATTCCAATGAGTTAGGAACCGTAACCACATGAGTAGGTCTGCCCTTGCGTGAATATCTAGCGATATCCTGCTGGAGTCTGTATTGAGCAACGGGAGGAGGTTCAGCAATCTTGAGATAAACGCCCGACCTTGGGGAATGATTTTCATGGCGAAGTTTAACGTGCCCAGTAGGGATTGTAGGTCTGACCTGGTACACGTGTCCTTCCCCAGAAAATACTTTACCATCTCAATGATCTGCTGCACCTTCTCACGAGGGAGACTAGCCTGTAACGTAACGGTGTCTAGGTCGATACCTAAGAACGTGAGTTTTGAAGTAGGGCCTATTGTCTTAGCTTGAGACAGTGGCACCCCCAATGCTGTAAATAAGGCCAACGTTTTCTGGAGACTAACTGGTGCGGACTGAGGTGGTTCTATCGTCAGGAAGTCATCCAGATAGTGCAGAACAGTGGGACAGTGAGTGACATTGAGGAGTAGCCAGCATAAAGTGTCGGCAAAAATGTCGAATAATTTCGGGCTACTTTTTGCTCCGAAGGTAAGGCGGGTGGCAAAGTAATATTTGTTTTCCCATTTGATGCCGTGCACGTGCCACAGGGAAGGGTGAATGGGTAGGAGCTTGAAGGCGTTGGAAATATCGGTTTTTCCTAACCAGGCTCCCCCCCCTGCCCTCAGAATGGATTGAATGGCATCATCTACTGTGGTATACTGCAGGGAAAACTCTTCCGAAGGTATTAACGAATTGATGCTGGGAGTAGGTAAAGAATGAGGAGCGGACAAGTCGTAGATAAGTCTTTTTTTATTGTTGGACTTGCCAGTGGCAATACCTATAGGGTTGGTGCGCCAGCAGGCGAAAGGAGGGTAAACAAAGGGGCCTATGATAAAGCCGTTAGTCAGTTCGGTCTTGAGTAGTGACTGTGTAGTGATTGGGTCAAGGATAGCTGACTGTAAGTTGGGACATTCTAGAACACCAGTGGGGAGTGTGACTAGACCCGTGTGGAAACCTTCAGTGAAGCCCTGAATGAGGAAGTCGACTAAGTGAAGGGAAGGGTGTGCCTGGAGGTAGAATGCCAGGTTGTCGATGCTAACTTCGGTTAGTCATTGTTTGGGGTACAGACGATTGGGGCACATAGTTTTTGCATGTGCCCGGAAGCAGATTGAGCAGACGTGCAGCAGTCTGCAAGAACTGAACCCACAACTTCCTGAATTGAAGTTGTTGCAGATCTGCGCTTTGCCAAGGTATATAATGGGTCTGCCCAACTTGTCCTTCAATCCTCTGTGTTCTGTAGTGGAGGAACCGAAGGTAGCCCGACTAGTGGTAGGAAGGTTAGGATCGACTGGGCACAGGTTGGTGGAGTGTGAGATAGAGGCGCATAGGGCACAGGATGGAGGCTTTTGGCCCGCGAAATGGCGGCAGAAGAGTTCAGTATCCATGTTACTCCAGTTGGTATGAGTGTTAAATTGAGTTATGGATGCTGCCGCCTTGGCCGAAAACGATTTGTGGTAATCATAGAAGGAAAAACCCCCATACTTGTGTCCTAAGTCCACCAACTTGTGCATGTACAAGTCCAATTCCTCCCTACGGTGAGGGGAAGTGGAACAGATTACGTCACGGTAGAGGCCGAAGGCAAGGACGAATTCCGGTATGGTGAGCTTCCGGTTGAGCCTGGGATCTCTGGCTTTTAGCACAACCGAAAGATCGCCGTAGCAATAAGCCTTGTTCTCTACGACATCTTGTGATGCGATTAGCAGAGAAACCAGGTTTATGTCCTTGCCTTCCAGAATGTCTTTGCGTATTGTCGGGGGTACGAAATGTGCAGGCGTGATGATGTGGGAGGATGTGCTTGGTATTGGGTTTATGGTAGTGTCATTACCGTGGGGGAGGAGGACCGGAGTGAGGGTTGGTGCCGGAGTGAGGGTTGGTGTGGGCGAGGTGACTGTCGCCGTCTGGGGAGTTTCCAGTTTATCCAGCCTGGTGCTGATCGTGGTAATTGAGGCCAAGAGGGATGACATCAGACCCTTGATCTCATTATAGTTTTCTGAATGCAGAACTACTCCAGGTTGGGGAGTACAAGCATTAGAAATGTAAAGTTTGTACAGTTCTGCTTTGCGGGCTGTAGCTGGATACGGGACACCCATGCGACGTAGTTCAGCCGCGAGCTTGGGGATGGTCCATGACCGGAGAGCGTATGGGCTGGCTGGTTCTAGGTTCTCGGTGGGAGTGCTTGGGCCGGCCGGAGTGGCGGGTCTGGTAGGGGTTTCAGGTATGGCCAGCTCTTCTTCTTGGTCATGGGATTGAGACATACTAAAAAATGAAAAATAGGGTAAGAGACGGGTTTTGATTCTGAGCGAAGTTGCCTGAGTCAACTGGTGCTAGCTATGCCGAGCCGGCGAAACATTATCTGTCTTATGAGGAAGGTGAGGCCCTACTAATGCCAAGTGGCGAGAGAGGCTCTATCTATGTGGAGGGCCGGTTGGACGAGGGACACCTAAATGACGTGGTGGTAACGTTGGCCTCTCTGTGACTGTAACAAGACAAAGTAGGTTGGCTGTGACTGGTGAGACCCTAGCTGACCACCAAGGGTGGTTGTTGTGAGGCTCTGTCTATGCGTTGGGCCGAGGGGCGAATACCTCCGACGAGGATGGGTGTATGCCTCCCAGTAACATTTTTAATTTACAATAACTTAGCTACAGGCTGTACGCCAGTTGTCACCAGTTGACTGCCCTATATATGTATATATATATATATATATACTGGGTCGGGGTGGAGTGATCGTCGTGCGACCGTACCTATTTGTTTGTTGTACGAGTTTCCAACGTTGGGTTTTGGAGGGATTTATAGATTATTATTATTTCCTTTTCGTCTGTGAAATAAAACATATGGTTAGGGACGGCTAATTGGTTTGGGCTTGAAAATATATATATATTTTTATTTTTTTTTTATTTTTTTTTTTTTTTAAATGGTTTTACCTGTTAACGCTTTAAATAACGATGTTGATTTGGGTGATAGCTTGGACGTCAGGTGGGGTAACAATCTGGGGGTAGAGTTAGAAGTTATCCTTTGTATCCTCTATGTTAAATATCGGTTAAGGATAAAGTGCGGTGAAACTTAAAGGGACACTGTAGGCACCCAGACCACTTCTGCTCATTGGAGTGGTCTGGGTGCCAACTCCCACTACCCTTAACCCTGCAAGTGTAATTATTGCAGTTTTTTTTAAACTGCAATAATTACCTTGCAGGGTTAAGTCCTCCCCTAGTGGCTGTCTATTAGACAGCCACTAGAGGACACTTCCTGCTCTATAGCACAGGTTTTCTGTGCTAGAGCGTCGCTGGACGTCCTCACGCTGTGTGAGGACCTCCAGCGTCGCTCTATTCCCCATAGGGAAGCATTGAAATTCATTTTCAATGCTTTCCTATGGGGTGCGCTAATGCGCATGCGCAGCATTGCCGCGCATGCGCATTAGGTCTCCTCGGCCGGCGGGCGAGATCAGTCTCGCCCACCGGCCGACGTAAGCAGAAGGAGGAGCGGCGGGGGAGGAGGAAGCAGCGACGTGGGACCTGTCGCTGCCTCTGGTAAGTCACTGAAGGGGTTTTCACCCCTTCAGCAACTGGGGATTGGGGGGTGGGAGGGAGAGGGACCCTCCAGTGCCAGGAAAACGGATCGTTTTCCTGGCACTGGAGTTTCCCTTTAAATATTTACCAGTGGTAGGCTAGGAATGGGAGTCCGATGATGGCTCCGAGTATCAGGGGAGTTGTTGAACCAGGATTCGAATTGGGCCAGGCGTGAATCCTGAGGAGATGGACGTATTTGGTTTAAGTCGTGACTTTTATGTGGAGGGCATGACAAAGGACGGGACAACCCCTGACATGGGGTAAGCTAATCCTTACCGAGTGCGTAAAGACAAAAGTTTAGCTTTAAATATCTAATTGTATTATTAATTAATTTTTTTTTTTTTTTTTATTTATTTATTTATTTATTTATTTATTTTTTTTTAAAACACCTGTGTAGGTGATAGGTAACCTCACCCGGTTTTTGGAAATGTGTGACAGGTTCAAGTAAACATTTGAACCAAACATATTACACATGAAAACATTATGATATAATAGCCAGGAGTATAACTTAATAGTGAAATCTGGGGAAAAAGAAGGGGAAAAAAAACCAACAAACATATATACTGCTTATTTTAACATTGTGTCATAATATGTGTGGCCACCAGGGGTCGTCTGTTTCCTTTTTTTTTTTTTTTTTTTGAGAAAGTAAACGGATATAAATATATTTTGTCCACCAGGGGGCGTTGTGAGCTGACATGCGTTTTGTCAGCAAGAAATTTGCAAACACTAATTGCCGGGTGGCCGGTTACCGAACCGCGTTGGAGAGAAAGGGTTTGAGGTCTGCGTGACCAGTGAAACCGGATGGTAAGGAACTGCGGTACCGAGCGGTAGTGTAAGTATAAGGACGTAATTTGGAACAGGTGAGCAAAGTGTGCGTGGATGCCAGGCGTCTGGCTGAGGGTGGTGTGGATGAGACTCACGGTTTCTGGGACCTGGATTAGGTAAGTAAGTGTCCGGATTCAGCAACCGCCGTGGGTCTGGCTGGGGAGGATGGGAGTTCGTCGGGATCCCGGTAGATTGCCGGGCTGGAGCGCTAGACACCGAGCAGAGGGTAAGCACTTCGGACCGGAGTGGATCACGTGGGGACGAGCTCGAACCGGAAGTACAAAGGTTCCGAATGAACCCGGCTATTCCAGTGCTGAACCAGAGGGGGCCTGAGCTTTTATAGCCGGGTAACCCCTCCCACAACTACAGGCTATGCCTTACTATATATATATGTATCAAAATATTACCGGCACTCTTGGGTTTAATTCATCCAATTTATTGTTGGTCAATTCAAGCAAAGTCAACGTTTCTGCTCCCGATCGGAGCTTTCATCAGGACACAAAGAGCATTTAACATTGCAAATAACAAACATATATAGGGCATCTATACCAATCAACACTCACCGTATCAGCTGTATCGTGTATCCCCTGATGTCCGGCGTGGACTAGGCAACCGCTGATACATTCAGCTTTGGTTGCCGCTGTGTAAACTGCAACCATTGGGAGAATATCTCCTTTTAAAGAAAAAGAGCCACCCACTCCTTGGTGTAGGATTTAGTTCATTTTGCTATACCATATAAAAAATATAGAAAATATATTAGGCCTGCTTTACTAAACAGCAGCCTGAGGTTTATCAATTAATGGTTTATCAATTAAATGGCCCAGGGAAAGATGTTAGGTTTGCAAAACTATTTTCTGGTACTCTGCAAACCACGGTAAGGGTCCCTGGGGTGGAGCATTTGGAGAGCAGGGTGGGCCAGTGCTCCAATAGCACTGATCGCTATGTAACAAGGACTTGTATTTAGCTTAGAAGTTCCAGAGAAGTGAATGGAGAACCTGATGGAAGATACCAGGGGCCAAAAATGATTCGGGCGAGCCACTTCATTCAGAAAATTACTGCATCAGATGATGTTGAGGCGTACCTTCTGGCATTTGAATACACTGCTGAGAGGGAGGCATGGCCAGCTGATGAGTGGGCAAGCATACTGGCAACGTTCCTAAGTGGAGAGCCGCAGAAGGCATACTATGATCTAGAACCAGCGGATGCAAGTAATTACAGCAAATTGAAAGCTGAAATACTGGCACGACTGGTGTAACCTCTGCAGTACAGGCCCAAAGGTTCCACTCATGGTCATATTCTTCTGACAAAACAGCACGTTCCCAAATGTTTGACCTCATACACCTCGCACGGAAATTGCTACAACCTGAAATCCATTCAGCTAGCCACATTGTCGAAACATTAGTAATGGACCTTTTTTTGCGTGGTTTACCAGCTGCTCTGCATCGCTGGGTCAGCCAAAGTGATCCCCATACAGCAGACTAACTGATTGCCTTGGTGGAAAGATATGTGGCTGCAGGAGAACTGCTACGTTCTACTTCACAGGAAAACCCCGTCAATCCTAAGCCCAAAGATTCTGCAAGACCTGGTAAGACTGTTCAAGGTTTAAGGGAAGCTGAAGAGCTGCAGCTCTATACACAAAACACCAAGGACAATACATCAGGAACCAGGGGGGCATCCAGGTTTAACAGGCCTGGGAGATGATCTAATTGGTGGTCAGATTATACTGTCAAATGTTTCAAGTGCAAGGAGGATGGTCACATGGCCAAGGACTGTCCATTAAAGGATGAACCTATGGAATGCAATATGGGCAAAGATGAGGGAGCACATTCATTTTTGTTCAACTGTTATGGTGCTGTTTACAATGACTAAGATAATAGCCCTCATAATTGCTGTGTAACTGTGAATGGAAACATTTCTAAAGCATTGCTTGATTCTGGTAGAATGGTTATGTTGGTAGCAGAGTCTATAATACCTTGTGTAAAACCTGATCATGTTCAGAAAATAGGCATTATCTGTGTCCATGGTGATAAAAAGGAATACCCCACTGTGGACGTAAATATTGGAACCCAGTATGGGGATTTAAAGTACCGAGTCGGTGTAGTACCTAGATTAGCCCATGACATAGTGATCGGTAGAGACTTTCCTTATTTCCTAGAATTGTGGGCAGCTGTAGAAAAGTCAGGCCAAAGTTCATCAGAAATTAGTCAGTCTGCCGAGGATAATGTGTTTCCTTTTACCAATATTGACTTGGATTTTGACCACTGTGACAGACAAATAAGAAACAGTAAAAGATCTTGCCCTAAACCAGTATTAATAGAAGATAAACCAGCTCAAACTAGTGAGGGGCCTACTAACACTGCAGACAAGGATGATGACTTATTTGATGTTGGGATCAGTCCGGGTAACTTTAACAGTGCTCAGTGGGAAGATCCCACTTTAGTGACAGCTAGAAATTATATTAAAGTTGTAAATGGGGTTACTTCTCAGCCAGGAGAAGCACTGCCGTTGCCCTATTTTGAAGTACAAAATGACCTAATTTAACGTGTAGAAAAGAAGGATTCCGATATCATTAAGCAGATGTTGGTTCCTCAGACTTACCAAAACACAGTACTAAAGTTGACTCATAGCCACATATTAGGGAGACACTTAGGAGTCGAAAAAACTAGAGAGAATCCTTAGAAGGTTTTACTGGCCTGGAGTTTTTTCTGTGATAACAAACTATTGCTCCTTATGTCCTGGGTGCCAATACAGGGCTCCTTTCAAGACTTTTTGTAGTCAATTCGTACCTTTGCCCATAATTGATGTGCCTTTTGAAAAGATCGCTATGGACTCAGTGGGGCCACTGGTAAAGTCCGCTAGGGGGCACCAGTATAGTCATCTTGGACTATGGAACTTGCTACCCTGAGGACATCCGCTTGCGTAATACCTCTGCAAAGTTAATAGCTATGGAACTTATGTTGATGTTCTGTAGGGTGGGTATCCCTAAAGAAATCCTGACAGACCAGTGGACCACTTTCATGTCCAGAGTGACAAAAGAGTTGTGCAGGCTCTTGCAGGTTAAACATCTTAAAATCTCAGTTTATCACCCACAGACTGATGGTTTAGTAGAGAGGTTCAACAAAACCCTTAAGAGTATGCTACGTAAGGTAATTGATGCAGATGGAAAAAATTGGGATTTCTTATTACCATATCTACTGTTTTCCATTAAGGATGTTCCACAGGCCTCCACAGGCTTCTCTCCTTTTGAATTGTTATATGGAAGACACCCCGGGGGAATATTGGATATAGCTAAGGAGACCTGGGAATAGGAGACTACTCTTCACAGGAGTGTAATTGAACATACATCTCAAATGTAGGATAGAATGGCCACTGTCATGCCTATTGTCAGGGAAAACATGCTGAAAGCCCAACAGGCTCAGAAAAAACAGCTATAACCATAATGCTAGAGTCAGAGTGTTCCAACCTGGAGACAGGGTCTTGGTTCTGGTCCCTACTGTGGAGAACAAAGTCCTTGTGACTTGACATGGACCATATGAAATAATAGAAAAAGTGAGTGATGTCAATTATAAAGTCAGACAACCAGGAAGAAGAAAGCCTGAACAGTTGTATCATATAAATCTGTTAAAACCTTGGAAGGACTGGGAGTTCCTGGTTGCTTTAAAACCTCCAGAACCTGCTATACCAGAACCAGAGGTGGACTTACCTGAGACTCTGTCTGTACATCAGAAGCAAGAGGCCAGGAATTTCATCAGAAGAAATAGAGATGTTTTCTCTGTAATTCCAGGAAAGACTAAGGCGATTAAACATGGCATAATAGCCGAACCAGGGAAAAGGGTTAATCTCAAACCTTATAGAATCCCTGAGGCCCGGAGGGAGGCTATAAATGTAGAAGTTGAAAAAATGTTAACATTTGGAGTGATTGAAAAGTCCCAGATTGACTGGAGCAGTCCTATTGTATTGGTGCCAAAACCTGATGGCACCTGGAGGTTCTGTAATGATTACCGCAAATTAAATGCCATCTCAAAATGTGATGCTTATCCAATGCTAAGAATAGATGAGTTGATTGAAAGACGTGGTAAAGCTCATATCTGACAACCTTAGATTTAACAAAGGGTTACTGGCAAGTCCCTCTCACTGAAAGAGCCAAAGAAAAGACTTTTCAACACCCAATGGCTTATTTCAGTATACCATATTGCCATTTGAGTTACATGGTGCACCTGCCACATTCCAACAAATGATGGATAGAATTCTTAAACCTCATGTTCGTTATGCTGCAGCTAATTTGGATGATGTACTTATCCACAGTGCAGACTGGGAATCCCACCTCTGCGGGCTTAACTGCCAATCCTTCCAAGTGTACGATTGGCTTGGAGAAAGCTAAGTACTTGAGATATTCAATTGGGAGGGTATTAGTTAAACCACAGACTGCCAAAGTGGAAGCCATTGGCTATCCAGGGTACACTCTCTGATGTCCATGGTCGCTCAAACCCATGGGTGTGAGCTTGGGGGGAGGATGTGTGAGAGAAAATGTGGAATGGTTGTTAAGGGAAAATATATAAGGCCTGCTTTACTAAACAACAGCCTGCGGTTTCTCAATTAAATGGCCCAGGGAAAGATGTTAGGTTTCCAAAACTATTTGCTGGTACTCTGCAAAATACGGTAAGGGTCCCTGGGGTGGAGGATTTGGAGAGCACAGTGGGCCAGGGCTCCAATAGCACTAATTGCTATGTAACAGCCAGACCAGGACTTGTATTTACCTTAGAAGTTCCAGAGAAGTGAACTAATTGATACTCACCTGTAACTGGTCAATTAGCAATCAGGCTTTTAAAAGAAGGGATCAGCCTGCTGCAGAGTGAGGGAGAAATAGCCATAGGAATTGTGTGTCATGCATGTATATTTTTTTGTAAATTGGTAAGTGAGAAAGCCACCCAATTCCAGATAGGGATTAGTAAGTGCTCAAACAAGAGTTTTGTTTATTTTTATTTTGAAGCACCTGTATATTTTGCACCAAATAAATTGGGAAAAATTGAGATGGATGTGTCCTGGACTTTGATTACCATAAGATCTGTGACAAAATCCTACCTGTAAGAGGATGTTTGTTACAATATATTTATATATATATATATATATATATATATATATATACACACAGTGGGACCTCGGTTTACAAACGCCTCGTTGAACATAATTTTCGGTTTACACATGAAAATCCACATGAAAATCCATTGAAAATAATAATGGAAGGTTTTCCCAGGAAGCATTGCACCTGGGAGATTTATAGCACCGACCCCTGCATGCTGGAGCCTGTGGGTAGCACGTGGCGTCGAGTGTGGAGGTGTTGGAGCGGCTTTTGCATCAAGTTTTGGAGCCATTCTGGAAATTGTTTGCAGTTGTTTTGGGACTTTTGGGGGCATTTCTCAAGCTGTGGAAATGTAAGGAGCTGAGCTTCGTCGTTTGCATGCCTTTTATTGTGTTTTCTGCATTGTGGGTTGGTTTCAATGCCAGCTCATTTTTACTTTTTTCTGACCTCCAGAACAGATTAATTGGTTTTCAATGCATTCCTATGGGAAACCGCATTTCGGTTTACATATTTTTTGCAATAAGAAACGTCCCAGAGAACACATTAAATTTGTAAACCGAAGTCCCACTGTATATATACATATATATATACATATATATATATAAGCGCTATGGAATCTGTTATATAAAGGGCAATAATAATAATAATAATAATAATATTATATGTGTGTGTATATATATATGTATATATGTATATATATATATATATATACATATATATATAAAAAAAATGAATTCAGGGTGCACTCACAGGACAGTGTAATGGTAATTTAATATTGTGAAAAAACAACAAGTTTAATCCATTAAATAGATCAACGTTTCGACCCTTTCATGGATGTAAACTTGTATTTTTTTTTCACAATATTAAATTACCATTACACTGTCCTGTGAGTGCACCCTGCATTTATATATATATATATATATATATATATATATATATATATATAAGCTATGTACTTTTTTTATTTACTTTATAAACTTTCATTTAACTTTTAAAAACCTTTTTTCAGGCACTAGGGGGACTGGCTGAGAGCTGCTCAAACTATCTTACAATATAGACGAGGTGGAAGGTGAGCGTGAAGTGGAGAATGCACCCACTTATTAAGTGCAGAGAGTGATGACAATTACCCTTGGAGTCCACAGGTTATTCCAAAGAGGTATTTTTAGGAACTTTTTACAGAGCTGAGAGCTGTCCATGAGAATTCCTCTAAGCATATGTTAGCAGTTTGGGTGTGTGCAGCAGACAGGAGAAAGTATTGAATTGTTGTGGGGAGTAGAGTTGTTGAGAGATTTGTAGGTAAGAGTTAATATGTTAAATTGAATCCTATAGGGCACAGGAAGCCAATGTAATGATTGACCCAGGGAAGTCATGGGAAAAGAGCAATGGAAGAGAAATAAACCTTGTAGCTTGATTCATTACATAGAGAGACAGTATGGTTTCTGTACAGACCTATTAGAAGAAAATTACAGTAATCAATTAGCATAATTAGAAGAGCATGAATTAACTCTCTAGTAGCATCTTGTGTAGGAAAAGGGAGGATACAGGTAATGTTTGTAAGGTGGCATTAGCATGACTTGCCTGGATATGAGGTGTGAAGGTGAAGCCAGAATCAAAGATCGCACTTGCAGAGGAGGGACTAATGGTGATTAGTATGATGTGGAAGGTAGATAAGAAGAAGATAAAAAGCTCACTTGTAAAAAGTTTTAAAGAGGACATCCATTTGGAGATGGAAGAGATACATACAAGTACACCAGGTGAGACATTAGGATGGTGTCATTAGCATACAGGTGGTAGTGCAATCCAAAATTATTGATACATCTGCCAAGAGAGGGACAAAAAGGGGGCAAGGACAGATCCTTAGGGGACTCCAACAGAGCCTGGATGGGGAGAGGAGATGTTACTAGAAACTGAGACACTGAAGGAGCATTGGGAGAGGTAGGACAAGTACCATGAAAGGACAGTACCACAAAGGCCAAGGGTTTGAAGAGTTTGGAGAAGGAGTGAATGATCAACATTGTCATATGCAGTCACAAGGTCTAGAAGACTTAGTATGGAGTAGTGGCCTTTGGATCTAGTTGCAATTAGATCATTTGTAATATTCAGGTATACTTTGACACGGGCTGTTACAGGTTCTGTGCCCATGATTGAAGAAGCAGACATAAATCAACTAAAGCCACTGGGAGAAAAAAGCGAAGCCCAGATTGTGAAATGAATTTAAAATAGAATATGTTTTATTTCTAGATATTTTTAAATTGTGACTTGGACCAGTCATAAGGAGGAAGTCACCACTACAGTAACGCTAACATATTTTATGCCCCATTGTTACTTTTTCAAAGACAGCCTGAGAGGGACAGGATAAACTAGAGAGTTAAGATTGCAGATCAGCTGACAGTTGGTGAAGGTTTAGAGAATAATGATTTATTCTGTGTTGCGGAACGTTAAGCTGAGGATGCTGGGTGAGGGTGTTATTGAGAACAAAAGATAGAAGTTGGCACTCTGAGAGAGGAAATGTATTGTAATACAGATTAGACAGCATATATCTGAAAAAAATAAACTGCAACTGCTTGCTTGCACCATCAGCAAATAAAGTATATTTCAAAGATTACTGTTGATATTATTTCTTAATTTAAGGAGGCTGACAATTACTAATCTTAATTATATAAAAACATTAATTATCTGTTAAATTATCATATCTGTCTCCAAAATTAAACTCCTAATTTAAATTGATAGCTTATTATATGCAGTTTCATTAATCTATTAAATTATTGAAAATGCAATTCAATGACTAAGTATTAACAAAAGTACTGAACATTAAGGATGACTGTCCTGCAGAATGTTCCATGCTATAATGACTAGTGTGCAATAAACCAAAACATTTTTTAGAAATAACTGGAAACAGACAATCTACTTATTTTTTTTCTAAATTCTGCTACTCTTTATTAAAAATGTCTAGCATACACTAATTAAGAAAGCAAGAACAATCACATTATTATTTCTAAATAATTAAAAGACTTGCGGAAGATAAATCAAAGTAAAGAAAATAAAAAAGTTTTCTATTTTGTTTTGTTGTTTTTTGTTTTGTTTTTTAAGCAAAAGCAAAGTATGTCTAACAATACATTCTGAAGCTTAGCTAAGGAAGGTTTCATAGTAACTACATTGGCCTGGCCAGTGATGTTCGAAATTAAGATGAGTTTCCTCTCTGAGGTCCCTACAAATCAGTAGTATTGATTTTAGAGAACATTCTGGCTCAACTGTATCTCATCATTCAAAGACTTCTATGTTCTAAATGAGTTTACTAATGAGAAGGAAAAAGCAATACTTTTAGAGATCTTATTTCTGTGTTTTTGTGTAAGATTCTCTGTACCTACACAATTCCTGCCGCAATCATAGTGACTAATGTTAACATTTTACTAATGTAATTTTAGAATTTAGACCTAAAAATTAAAGTAATACATTCTTACAATTTAGTCACAATTTATATGCTGTTATTAGTCATTTATGTTTCTGACATCCCACAAACTATGATTTATTAATAAATACTTAGAAAAGAGAGCAACATATAAAGTAAATAGAAAACAAATTAAATAATTTCTACTTTTTTTTTTTTCCTGGGAAGGCTAAGCTATAGAATTTGCACTTTATTTTGTTAATATAGAACTTTTAGATTCAATGTTTTAGCTCTCAAAATGCTACAAATTAAACACAGTGTTATAATGTCATATATATATACACTGCGTGCAGAATTATAAGGCAAATGAGTATTTTGACCACATCATCCTCTTTATGCATGTTGTCTTACTCCAAGCTGTATAGGCTCGAAAGCCTACTACCAATTAAGCATATTAGGTGATGTGCATCTCTGTAATGAGAAGGGGTGTGGTCTAATGACATCAACACCCTATATCAGGTGTGCATAATTATTAGGCAACCTCCTTTCCTTTGGCAAAATGGGTCAAAAGAAGGACTTGACAGGCTCAGAAAGGTAAAAAATAGTGAGATATCTTGCAGAGGGATGCAGCACTCTTAAAATTGCAAAGCTTCTGAAGCGTGATAATCGAACAATCAAGCGTTTCATTCAAAATAGTCAACAGGGTCGCAAGAAGCGTGTGGAGAAACCAGGACGCAAAATAACTGCCCATGAACTGAGAAAAGTCAAGCGTGCAGCTGCCAAGATGCCACTTGCCACCAGTTTGGCCATATTTCAGAGCTGCAACATCACTGGAGTGCCCGAAAGCACAAGGTGTGCAATACTCAGAGACATGGCCAAGGTAAGAAAGGCTGAAAGACGACCACCACTGAACAAGACACACAAGCTGAAACGTCAAGACTGGGCCAAGAAATATCTCAAGACTGATTTTTCTAAGGTTTTATGGACTGATGAAATGAGAGTGAGTCTTGATGGGCCAGATGGATGGATTGGTAAAGGGCAGAGAGCTCCAGTCCGACTCAGACGCCAGCAAGGTGGAGGTGGAGTACTGGTTTGGGCTGGTATCATCAAAGATGAGCTTGTGGGGCCTTTTCGGGTTGAGGATGGAGTCAAGCTCAACTCCCATTTTCTGGAAGACACCTTCTTCAAGCAGTGGTACAGGAAGAAGTCTGCATCCTTCAAGAAAAACATGATTTTCATGCAGGACAATGCTCCATCACATGCGTCCAAGTACTCCACAGCGTGGCTGGCAAGAAAGGGTATAAAAGAAGAAAATCTAATGACATGGCCTCCTTGTTCACCTGATCTGAACCCCATTGAGAACCTGTGGTCCATCATCAAATGTGAGATTTACAAGGAGGGAAAACAGTACACCTCTCGGAACAGTGTCTGGGAGGCTGTGGTTGCTTCTGCACGCAATGTTGATGGTGAACAGATCAAAACACTGACAGAATCCATGGATGGCAGGCTTTTGGGTGTCCTTGCAAAGAAAGGTGGCTATATTGGTCACTGATTTGTTTTTGTTATGTTTTTGAATGTCAGAAATGTATATTTGTGAATGTTGAGATGTTATATTGGTTTCACTGGTAAAAATAAATAATTGAAATGGGTATATATTTGTTTTTTGTTAAGTTGCCTAATAATTATGCACAGTAATAGTCACCTGCACACACAGATATCCCCCTAAAATAGCTATAACTAAAAACAAACTAAAAACTACTTCCAAAAATATTCAGCTTTGATATTAATGAGTTTTTTGGGTTCATTGAGAACATGGTTGTTGTTCAATAATAAAATTAATCCTCAAAAATACAACTTGCCTAATAATTCTGCACTCCCTGTATATATATTCCTATCACACCCAAATTCTCAGAATAAATGGGAAGATATGCATAAAGTATTAACAACTAAAACAATATTTTTTTTTTATTCCAGCACATTTTGTATTGTTTCAAAAACATTTGTTGATCCAGTCTTTCAGCAATACTGTTAAAGAAAACTGGGGTGTTGTAGTTATTCTCTGCTACTAATTAATTCTATTTAACTGCACACATTAATGTCTATTAACAAGGTGGTGTAAATAGCAGTGAGGCTGCTGAATTTAGCCACAGCTGGAAGTCAGTTTGAAGATCCCAGCATTTAGAATTTGTGCAGTCCTCAAACCAATCAGCTTGGAGGGCTAAGATATGTAAAGAACATTATGATATGTAATACATACTATTTATAGACAAAAGTATAGGGACACACCTCTTAAATATTAAATTCAGGTCTTTAAATCAGACCCACTGCCAAAGGGACCTAAAATCAAGCACCTAGCCATGCAGTCTGCTTTTACAAACATTTATGAAAAAATGGGCTGTTCTGAAGAGCTCAGTGGATTAAAGTGTGGTACTGTTATGCCACCTTTCCAATAAGTTATTTTTTATTTTATTTTTTATATTCTTTATTTTTGTTGTGCGTAGATAACAAACAGTCTTGTGTTGCCCCAACAGCAGAAGCAAGATAAAAAAAAAACACATATCATAATCGGAACAGTGAGACAATCAAGATATCAGCACTATTTTTTGTATATAGACAAGAGAGCACAAGATAAAGCACATGTCAATGAACATTATAGAGATAGCAGGCTATAGTGTAACTGACATTATGAGAGTTATTAACAAGGATGAGTAGTCAGGGTGAAAGCCTATGCTGAGGAATGGTAGATGAGACATAACAGAGGACTATGATGTACTAAACACGCCAGTGTGCTATTATCTAATGACAGGAATAGCTACAGCTAATAATTGCATGCTTGTTTCCACTGGAACTGTGTATCTTAATAATAAAAAGCACTATAACCCTGGAAAGGGGGGAAACAAAGACAATGTGTCAAAAATAAAGAAAAAAAGAAAAACAGGAATGCGAGATGGCCTCTTTAAGCAAAAGACTATCCATCTAAAGTGGTAGGCCTATAGAGTACCACTTCATCTGATTCCCCATTCTGTGAGGCAGTTGTGTTACAGTGTGTAGCCCTCTGCTTAAGTGGACGTTGCAATGGGGCCAAACCCCTAGTGGCTTTCAAACTGGGTGGGCGGACAGCAGTAGGTACCTGTGTTTTTTTGAGTGCGATGTCTGGCGGGGCCCCCCCACAATGAGAGCACAGCGGTACTGTGTCAGAGCGGGAAGATCATCCGACTCTCCCAGCTCCAACTATAACAGGCCGTGGGAGAATTTCTCAGGTTTCTATTGGAGTTAAAATATGAGTTTAGTCTCTTTTTGTGGGTCTGAAAATCATCGTCCAGTGAAGCACACTTCGGCGTTTAAAATAGCTGTTTGGCCAGGATTAGCACACCAAAATCAGCCTAAGAGTCAGTAGCTCGTGTGCTACATGTCTGCTCCGCTTGAGGTTAATGCTCCACCCCCACCTTTCCAATAAGTTAGTTTGTGAAATTTCATCCCTGTTATCTATTCCACAGTCAACAGTAAGTGTTATTATCGGAAAGTGAAAGCATTTAGGAATAGCAGTAACTCATCCATGAAGTGGAAGACCAAGTAAAGTCACAGATCTGTGCATGGTGCTGAGGTGCATGGTGTGTAAAAGTTAGCAACACTCTGCTGATTCCATAGCTGAAGAGTTCCAAGCTTCCACTGGCTTTAATATTAGCACAAAATCTATGTGGCGGGAGTTTTATGGAATTGTTATCCATGTCTGAGCAGCTGCATGCAAGCCTCACATCACCAAGTACAATACAAACTGTCATATCGAGTGGTGTAAAACATGCTGTCACTGTACTCTGTAGCAATGGAAACATGTTCTGTGGATTGATGCTTTTCTGTTTGGCAGTCTGATTGATGAGTCTGGGTTTGGTGGATGTCAGGAGAACTTTACGTGCCTGACTGCATTGTGTCAACTGTAAAATTTGGTGGAGGAGGGATAATGGTATGGGGCTGTGTTTTATGGGTTGGGCTAGGCCCCTTACTTCCAATAAGGGAAATAGTAATGTTTCAGTATACCAAGAAATTTCGGTCAATGCTATGCTTCCAACTTTGTAAGAACAGTTCGAAAGTGTCTCTTTTCTATTCTAGCATGACTGTTCTCCAGTGCATAAAACAAGGTCCATACATATGGTTCAATGAGTTAAGTGTGGAAGAATTTTACTGGCCAGCACAGAGCCCTGACTTCAAATAAATCAAACACATGATGAACTTGAATGGAAACTGCAAGCCACGCTTTCTCATCCAACATCAGTCCCTGACCTCACATATGTTCTACTGGATGAATGGGTGAGCATTCCCACAAAAAAAAACTAAACAATCTTGTGTTATACTTATTGCTGTCTATGTATTTAGAATTCAATGTCAAAGTCCCTGTTGATATAATAGTAAAGAATCCCAAAACATTTGTCCATATAGTGTATATTACTTTGCACAATAATGCCCATAGGGTGGAGAAAGAGGAGAGGAAACTCACCAGCCTTCCCCTGGGTCCCCATGTTACTTTATGTTATTTATCTTGCTATAAGGACTGATTATTCTGAACTATTCTCTGCTACACTGAAAACATTATGTTTGCTGGTACAAATCACCTAATGCGAACTTATGGTACTAGGTACCAGGTAAGACTAAGGTAAGTGAATGTCCAGAAAAACTGAATTTTAAAACACTTAGCCAAAGACTTAGAATGCTTTTATATGATAATGTCCAAATATACCACTGTCATTAAATATAATTAAATTGCATATATCAAACAAGGAGTATCAAATGGATCTTTATGGGAGCAGTGATGAAACCAAGCATTCCACACTCAAATGTATGAGACAAGTTTTGATCAAATTGTACTATGCTATAACACCAAAACATATGAGAAGGGAAGGAGAGAAAGAATAAGACTTTAAAAAAATACTTTGGAAAAATGCAAAGTGAATGTTCTGAGCTTGTCGTTTAACTGTTTCACAACATGTTATGTCTATGTAAGCTAATTACATGTCCTTAGAGTAGACGGGTACAGTTTCGAAGGTATTGTGGACTCTAACTTCCATTACAGCTTTACTTCGCATAGCATTATTTCCATTACTGCCTATTGTGTCCTCATTGTAGGAATCCTTCAGTCCTGTGAATATTCTAACAATAACCCTACATTAACCCTAACACTAAATTCCTAATCCCTCTAGCCTTTACCCTAAATACATATTGATTCTAGGTCACTCACAGGGTGTCATTTCAGTTACTAAAGAGTTACAAAGACAAGCTTTTTGAGAAAGCCATGTCTCAAAGTGGGATTCTGCTGTGCTACTTCTTCAAATGGGATAGAAAAGGCTGTCAAAATGATCTGGTAGAACTCTGAGTGTTATTCAACTATTTGGGTATGTCTGTTTTAGAGATCTGCTAGAGACTTTAATTACTCTGTATAGGGCAGTGGTGGCATGAGAGACATGACTGGGAAGTTAACTTAAATGGTTACACAGTATTTAGGAAGGATAGAAAAAAAATTGGAAAGGTGATGGTGAATGTTTGTATGGCAACCATGAGTTAAAGCCAAATCTTAAGCAAGTGGAATTTGACAAAGAAAACGTGGAAGCTTTATAAGTAGATATCTGTTTGCGGCAAAAGAAGGGACATAAATTATTGGTTTGGATATGTTATAGACCACCAAATGTTAGGAAGATAACCTTTTAGAGCTAATTGGGAAATCTGCAGATCTGGGTTACATGTTAATTATTTGAGATTTTAATTACCTGGACATAAATTTGGGTAGAGGGACAAGCAGTTCTGCAAGGGGAATCAGGTTTTTGAACTGTTAAAGGACACCTTCATGTCACAATCGGTACAAGCACCAATTAGAAAGGGTGTTTGTCTGGATCTGGTTATAACAAACAATGATGATTTTCTGATAAACATTCAAGTAAGGGAGCACTTGGGAAATAATGACCACACTATGATGTCTTTGGAAATAAACTCAAAAAATCAAACGCACAGCGGTATACTAAAACATATCATTTAAAAAAACTCAGTTTCAATAAGATAAGGGCAGCTTTACAACATATTGATCAAAATAAACACTTTAGAGAAAAAGAAAACCACTGAGGATAAATGGAATATCTTCAAACAAATATTTCTCAGTATGTACCACTGGATAATAAATAGAAAATAAAGAAATTGAAACCAATGAAGATTAACGGAAAAGTAAACTAAGAGATTAAAAATAAGAACATGAGCATTTAAAGCATTTAGATCGGACACATTAGATGCATTCTATATGCGATAAAAGGAAGCCAATAATTTATGCAAAAGGCAATTAGAGTGAAATAGAAAATGAGAAATTGATAGCCAAAGATAGCAAAACCAACCCCAATTTCTTTAAGTACATAAATTCTTAAAACACAAACATAAAAGAGCAGCTACATTGAAAACATAGCTGGGCAGAGTTAGTAAATAAATACTAGGAAAAGGCAGAAATGTTAACTATTTTTCCTCAGTATATTTTAAGGAGGATCCCATGGCAAAAGATATGCAAATTATTGCAGAAAAAATTTGATTGGATGACTCAAGACAAGGGGCACAGCTGTTAAAGAAAGTTAATGTAAATAAAGCTCTGTGGCCTGATGGTATTCACCCACGAGTACTTAACGAGCTAAGTGTGGAAATAAACTTTAATCTTTCAAGTTTCTTATTTTTCAGGATCTGTACTGGAGGATTACAGGAAGGCAGATGTGGTTTCTATAATCAAAAAGGTCTCAGAATGTTTGCCTGGAAATTATAGACACGTGAGTTTAACGTCTGTGGCTGGAAAAGTATTTGAAGAATTATAAAGAGATAATATAAAGGAATTAATTGGGATGAACATTGTTATTATTAATAATCAGCATGGTTTTATGAAACATATATCATGTCAAACAAACATAATTACATTCTACGCAGACTTAAGTAGAAGTATAAATCAAGGTGTTGTAGTGGATGTGATCTACTTGTATTTTGGCGAGGCGCTCAATATAGTTCCTCACAGTAGGTAAGTGTTGAAATTTCTTGTTCTTCGGTAGTCATTATAAGTTGCATTTTCAGTTGAATCTGGGGAAACCATATGAAGCATTTGTTGTGTTGAGCTATTTCAATTGCTTTTGTTTGATTTGTTCATTGCAAACACCTGAAAGTCTGTAAACCTGCTTTTTAATGGGGGTTGAAAAATATTGATTGCATTTGTATGTTTTTTCCTTGGCCTAAAACATTGATTGCTATCTTATTTTTTTTGTTTGTTTATAGTGGACCCACATATACATGGATGGGATCTTTTTAGGAGGAAATCACCTACAACCCGATGAGAAGTAATAAAAACATTCCTTTTTGGAGTCCGCAGGACCACAAGCTAACTCTGAAAAATAGTATTTTAACATTTATATTTAGCATGCAAGTTTAAGTATCTGAAAAAATTTACATTTTGTACGTTGGCAAACTGGCAGAGACCTGTCAGTTTTGATAGATTGACATCAAATCTAGACAGTGGTTGCTATGTGATCTGGAGAGAGGGCTTTGGACAGACAAAATAACTCTCTTTATATATTGGGATACAATCAACACTTCAAGCTATTCTTCCTGTATATTATAGTGACAAGAACTAATGCATCAATTTCATATTGTTGGATACGGTTTTCAATTGATTTAATAACTTTGGATACACTTTTAAAATTCTTTAATAATATGAAAAATATTTTTATTTTGTAATATTTAATAATTTCACATATTTTATTTAGTGTGTGTATATATATATATATATATATATATATATATATATATATATATACATTTTTATGTTATAATTTTGTAATAGTTTTTATTGAAAACAAATTTTAAAATGTATCCAAAAATGTTGAATTAAGTGAAAAGCTTATGCAAAAACAGTAAATTAAGGCCTAAATTGGAGTTTGCCAACTCAGAAATTGGCTTGCTAAGTATTTGTAAGTTTATGTGGTTTTATTATGTTTATTTAATTCCTGGATTGTGTGGACTGAGTATTTTTAAATGTCTGTTATATGATACTTACACGAACAATAAAATGAGATGTAATATACTTCTAATTATATGTGAAGGAAAAGGTGGAGAAACAAATGAAGAAGTATGAATACTAGCTGGTGTACCACTTCAGCTAAACTCCTAAGTACCTTGAAGCAATAAACTATGAACTTAATGTGGCAGTACTACTAAATAAGTCTCAGGTGTACAGTCTACATCAGTGTATAAATAATCTAATATACCTGATCAGTTGCCCTTGTGGGTATTAATATGTTGTGAAAACTAAAGGTTATTGAAAGTCAGATTCAGGGACCATGTTAGAAATGTTGTAAGGCCATTTGAAAAACACAATATCTCAAAAAGAAAAATTGAAATACCAGGGTACTGAAGTTATAGAGAGTCACTGGATAGGATATGGTCCCTCTATTAAATTATCAAGGAGGAAAAGCATTTTTTACATTTAAATCCAAAAGATCTATGGGTCTAGATGTAGACTTAAAATTGAATTGTTTACTCTAATTTATATTCCTCCCTTGATTAAAAAGAATATATATATATATATATATATATATATATATATATATATATGTATATATATATATATATATACATATAAAAACTTCCCACGTGTCCCGCACTCACTGCTCCCGGTCTTGTTTGTTGCCCAGGTGCAAACTCCGATATGAAATATATGAAATTTTGTTCAAGTGCACTGTCAGGACTCAATAATATTTCTAATCATGCTGTTCATTAAAGCATCAAGTTTTCAATTCAAAGAGTGTCAACGTTTCAGTCCTCCTAGGACTTTTTTCAAGACAATTTGACACTGTGAGTAATCTCGTTTAAATATACAATGTGATAACATGATTGGAGGGTGAGTGAACAGAAATGAGGTTCAATTAAGTCAGATGTGACGTGTATTTTGTGGCAACATCTTGAATGCAATCATTCAAACCAGATGGGAGTGAATGATTGGAAGAGTGGGTGGTGCTAAGACATTTGAATTAATGTAACCATTATCTACAAATTTACAACTATATACAAAAATGACATAGCTATCCCTATAGAGAGTACGCAAGGACACGGTGGTCAAGGTACATGCACAACACTAAAATGCAGTGTTATTGTCTATCAAATACAAATATTAGAAATATTAAACATATATTTAGACCATGGTCACCGAATCCTAAGCGTTAATAAACATGAGAGATTGGCCTCATTTTAGAGCAAACAATATATAGAAATGTGTCGATATAAAATAATCACATCGTTACCTAAAGCTATCAAACTGAAACATCGTTATTTTTGTATGTGCTAAGTGTTACTTGATGCTAATCTTTAGTCACCCAATATCTATATCACGTACATTCGTATATATGAATAGCAGTCACCCAGGGAATGCTTGTTTGCTGCTAACAGCCAGGGGTGGTGAGTGTGACGGATCACCTGGCAACCCGACTGGGTGCCTCCGCCAATCGCTGCTTCATAGTAGCCTGGAGCACTATAAGCACTGCACCGGACACCATAAGCACTGTAGCCCCTTAGCTGCTGCAGCTTGGTTGGGGTTTCCCTGTCTTCCACCCACCCTGGACCCAACTCCAAAGAGTCTAGCAGGTATAACTGTGTAGCTCTTACAAGAGCTAATGATTATAGCCAGTATAGCAATCCAAAGCAGATATAGCTGGTATAGCTGTTCCCTACAATAACGAGATGAGGCTGCGTGTTAAGGGTGAATAGAACTGACTTTAATGGGACCACACTAGGCTTTTATGACAGTCCCCATGCAAGGGGCACTCCCCCCCCCCCCCTGAACCTGAGAGTAAGCCACAGTAGAAACAAATACACAGTCACATTGGCTCTTAGATCCAAGACACTCCCATACAAACTAGGTCAATCCCTCCTTTGCACCTGGGAGATACTTGAGTCAAGTACTGTATTAACTCAATTATCTTAGGACACAAAAATACACATTTTTATAAAACACCAAAAATACCTCCAAATCATACAAAAACCCCACAAAAGATACATCCCCTAATAGCCCCGATCTGGGTGAACAACATATTCAAAAATCACCCAGATCAGGTCAGGAGTTCAGGAATTTCCTGGAAGTCATAGTTTTGTCCGACTGCAAGCATGGTCTCATGCTCAAAACAGTTCCATAGAATCGCGGCTTAGTGCCGCTGGAGGACTGACCAGGAACCGCAAAGTTTTCATGCTGAAAATAGTTCTAGGGCATTCACGGCTAAGTCCCCCGAAGTCTATTTGCGGTTTTGGTCCATGCAAATGGGTCTTTACAGTTGCTAACCTGGCCTATAGTATTTTGGCAGGAGGCTGGGAAGCAGGTCCCTCCAATAGCCAATGGCGAGGTTCTGTACGCTGTAGTCAGCGATTACGAGGTGTTATCAAGGGGGCCACACAGAGTCTGTCTGTTTGGTAACAGGACAGAAGGGGAACAATTTCATTTGAATTCCATTCGAAAGTCGTACCCTTGACTTATCCACGAGTCATAGCATATTTCACAATTGTTGGTCAAAAAACTTTGACTTATACATGAGATCAACTTAGAGATGAATATATATGGTAAGTCCTTGACTGGATTACTCACCAATGTATGGAAAACATTTTTAAAAAATATTTATAGTGCTTCCATTATCTCTTTGTTGTTATCTTTTTTTATTGAAAATAAGAGAGAGAGAAAAAAACTACACGAATCAGCTTTCAGTAAGCTCCAATATAATTTCTATATACAAATACATACAATTGGTGGAACACTTGGGCGGATCTGTAGGAGAAATATATCACATAGAGTAATATTGTAAAAGGAAACAAACTAATTCAGACATTCAGACATTCTCCCCAGCTACTGACCAAGAGGTGGCTGCTCTTCTTTGCTCCTCTCGCCCCACCACTTGCCCGCTCGATCCTGTCCCATCTCACCTTATTAGATCTCTCTCCACTTGTCTCGTGCCTTCTCTAACACACATCTTCAACTGCTCGCTCTCCTCTGGCATCGTCCCTGCTGACCTTAAACATGCCACTGTAGTACCTATACTAAAAAAACCATCCCTCGACCCATCCACCCCCTCTAACTACCGTCCCATATCCCTGCTCCCTTTTTCCTCAAAGCTTCTGGAAAGACTTGTCTTTACCCGTGTGTCTCATTTCCTCAATTCCAACTCTCTCCTTGACCCTCTTCAATCTGGCTTCCGCCCTCTCCACTCTACAGAGACTGCCCTTATCAAAGTTACTAACGACCTAATCGCAGCTAAATCCAAAGGCCACTACTCCATACTAATTCTTCTTGACCTCTCAGCGGCCTTTGACACCGTTGATCATGCTCTCCTTCTTCAAACTCTTCAATCGCTTGGTCTCTGTGACTCTGTCCTCTCATGGTTTTCCTCTTATCTCTCCCAACGCTCATTCAGTGTCTCCTTTTCTAATGATACCTCCTCCCCTTGCCCTGTCTCGGTTGGAGTTCCCCAAGGCTCCGTCCTTGGTCCCCTTCTATTTTCTCTTTATACTGCCTCTCTTGGCAAACTTATTACCTCTTTTGGATTTCACTACCACCTGTACGCTGATGACACCCAGCTATATCTCTCCTCCCCGGACCTCTCCCCTGCCGTCCTGCAACGTGTCACTGCTTGCCTTTCTTCCATCTCTGACTGGATGTCCTCCCGCTTTCTGAAACTCAATCTCTCAAAAACCGAGCTCCTTGTCTTTCCTCCTCCTAATACTGATCCTCCTCTTTCGCTCTCCCTCCAAGTTTGTGGTACCAACATCAGTCCATCCTTGCAAGCGCGCTGTCTTGGCGTCATACTTGACTCTGGTCTCACCTTTGAGCCTCACATCCAGCATGTTGCCAAATCCTGTAGATTCCATCTTAAAAACATAGCCCGCATCCGCCCCTTTCTTGCACCAGATACTACCAAGGAGCTTGTCCATGCTCTAGTAATTTCACGCATGGATTATTGTAACCCTCTCCTGATTGGTCTCCCCAATAGCCGTACTGCACCCTTACAGTCCGTAATGAATGCTGCTGCTAGATTGATTTTCCTCTCTAGTCGTTTCTCTCACACCTCACCCCTCTGTCAGTCCTTACATTGGCTTCCTGTATGCTATAGGAGTCAATTCAAGGTACTAACTCACACCTATAAAGCACTGAACAACTCTAGCCCCTCTTATATCTCCTCACAGATCCATAGGTATGTCCCTTCTCGGTCTCTCCGTTCTGCCCGTGACCACCTCCTGTCCGTTGTCCGCACTCGTACGGCCAACTCGCGCTTGCAGGACTTCTCGCGGGTGGCTCCCTTCCTATGGAATAGCCTGCCTACCGCCATCAGACTCTCCCCTAGTCTTGCATCTTTTAAGAAGTGCCTTAAAACCCATCTCTTTAGGAAAGCTTATGGCCTCCAAGACTAACCCTTACCTCACATACCTGTCTCTTGCCCTCTCCTAAAGGGCAGCCCACCTATTTGATTGTAAACTCCTGTCCTAATGTGTTTTACACCCCACCTCCTATAGAATGTAAGCTCGTTTGAGCAGGGTCCTCTTCAACCTATTGTTCCTGTAAGTTTATTTGTAATTGTCCTATTTATAGTTAAATCCCCCTCTCATAATATTGTAAAGCGCTACGGAATCTGTTGGCGCTATATAAATGGCAATAATAAATAAATAAATAAATTTAAAATCGAGAGTAAATACTCACAAACATGGAGCCAAATATAATCATAAGGCTCTCATGAGTAGCGCAGGAGGACTCTTGGTCTCGGATGAGATGAGAACATTCGAGACCATGGTTATGAAGGATATTAATAAAATCAAGAAACAAAATAGATACCAACAAAATATGACTGTAAAAGAAAAAAAGATTGTGACGGAACCATCCGTCTGTCCAGTACTCTTGTGGATTCGGCTATTTTGGGCCATCCGTATAAAGGACTGATTTGGGATGTTATAAAGTATGTTTTACCGTTCCAGCCTGTTTCCAGCCGTTCGCCTCGTTTCGTACGAACTCTCTGTCTAACATATGGGTGGCCGCCATTTTGGGACTGTTGCACGTGTTCGCGGCCATCTTGTGTACGAACAGCGGTGTTTGCCTGTGAACGCGTGGAACTAAAAACGGATACCCAAACAGGCGAACACCGCTGAGACCTCCATACACCCAGAAGTTCGTGTTGGAACAACCGAACGACGAGCCATTCGGTAGTTACGTATAATCAGCTATGGGGAATCCAGCGAACTCGGAGACAGTTGTGGATGATAAAGATTTCGTGTGATTTTAACCGGCGAACGGAGACCGACTGCAGGGCCGAAACTTGTGGAACTCTTTTCGTCTAGAAGATCCGTGCAGTCGGTCAAAACTTCAATCGTCCATAACTCCCGAACCCCTTAACCGAATGGGCTGAGATTTGGACAGAGTGTTCCCCTAACCAAGATCTTTCAAGCGGTGCTGGACTCAAGGGTGTACCCCCTGGTTTTGGGGTACATCCATAACTGGGGTGAATTATTGTACAGTTTAATTGTGTTATGTGATTATCTGAGGGGAGGAGAGGTGGGGGTGTTACCCTGTGTATAATTGGTTATTTTCATCCTCCCCCTGGGAGTGCCCTGTGTGTGCCTTTTTCTAATAAAAAGCAGGCTGGATGTTCCAGTCCTCAGATCTTGTTTTGACCCTCAACACGGAGCTTCAGTCTCGTTATTGGGGGGATTCTTATTTACGCTCAAGGACTATTATTGGGAACTTATGCCGTTTGGTGGATATCGTTACTCGAGAGATTACTCCTTCCCCTGGTTATGGTTCGTGGATTGTACAGAATACGAACAAGGACTTGATACGGTGAGAGGGGAAGGTAGACTAAACAGTGACTTACTTACTAAGACAAAATGTGTCTTAACAATTGGTGGCAAGCAACGGGATGAATCCCACAACACAGAAGGAAAGAAATGCAGTATGAACAGTTAAGACGTGCTACTCTTAAGGACATAATAGAACGCCGAGGTCGATCAGCAAGCAATTTAAAGAAACGAGAAATTATTGCTTTGCTAAGGGAAATGGATGCAACACAGGGAACGGAGAACGCTAATGTGCCCAGCAGTTTGGATTTAACACCCGAGGAGATACAATTTAACCGGGCAGTACAAATAAGGCTGGCACACTTTGGCCCCAACCCCTCAGCAGACATTGTGGAACGTGTGCAAGCTGCAGTAACAGCACACCAAGCACTCCAAGGAAGGGGAGCTGCAGCAGCAGAGGTACCCAATAACGATTCCGGAAGGAAAAAGGTACCATTTGCTGCATTCAAAAACTTTATTGAAAATGAAGGAGAGATCGATGGGTTTCTGGCCGATTTTGAGAGGCAGTGTGCCCTCCATCAAGTACCCACAGACCAATGGGTCACCATCCTCTCTGGGAAATTATCCGGCCGGGCTAGTGATGCATTTCGGGCCATCCCAGAGGAGGAGATCACCAGCTACCGGGCAGTGAAGGATGCGCTTCTAGCCAGGTATGCGGTGACCCCAGAAGTTTACAGACGGCGCTTCAGGGAAACCAACAAACAAAGTGGCGATTCGTATATGGAATGGGCCTGCAGAGTTCACCGTACTGCAACCCACTGGATGGCTGGATGCCAAGCAGTATCAGGGGAAGAGGTACTACAGGTATTCTTACTGGAACACTGTTTCGAGAAATTGCCTACCGGGGTTCGGGAGTGGGTCAGAGATAGAAAACCCTCTACCCTACCCGAGGCGGCCCGGTTGGCAGACGAATATACTGATGCTCGCAAACTGGACAGTACCGTGGTTAAAGTTCCGACCAGAGTGGAATACCGACCAGCAGCCCCTCCGATTTCAACAACCTACCAACCCCCAGTGCATCGCAGCCCAGTAGTACCACCGTCCAATAATTATGTACAGCCATCTAAATTTAATGCCCGGGATTATTCCCAACCCATCCGGTGCTTTCTGTGCAAACAGTTGGGACACAAGCGCCCGGAGTGTCCGCTGAACCAAGCTAACCAAGCTCAGTCCTGGAGGAGAGCAGCCAACCCGAATCAGCGACCACCACAGCCTGCTGCTCACTGTGTAGAACAGGAGGAATTCTGGGGTATCTTGCACGAAGCCGACCCGGTGCAAGCCGCCCATCAGGACAATCGCCAGCAACACCGGCAGACTGTGAAACTAAATGGCCGAGTGGTAAATGGACTTAGAGACACAGGAGCCACCATGACACTGCTCCAAAAGAACTTGGTCTCAGAACACCAGCACACCGGAGACACAGTAGCCGTGAGGGTAGCAGGGGGAGCCGTATTCCGGTTACCTGTTGCCCGTGTTCATCTGGACTGGGGAGTGGGCGCTAGACACGTGGATGTTGGGGTTATGAAAGACTTGCCCGCTGATGTGCTTCTTGGTAATGATTTGGCCCCTTTGGTTTCGGCCTATGCTCCAATGGGTCCCTTGGACGTTAACCCAGTGACTACTCGCTCTCAGACCCGTGCCTCTGGAACCAGCCCACCTGCCGAGGAGGCCCAGGTAAGACCCTTTTCCCCGACTGACGCCTTAGCTCAGACCCCCTTACGTTGGGATTCCCCAGAGGAGTTTGGGAGGGAAACCCGGGCAGATCCTACCTTACAAAAGTACAGGGACCGAGCAGACGCTGGAGAAGAAGGGATAGACGGAGAGCGGTATAAGTGGGTGGGGGACAGGCTATACAGAATCCCGAAACCTTCCCAGAAAAAGATAGCCCCTCCGCAGAACCACCAGCTGGTAGTACCCGCGAAATACCGGCAGGAGCTTCTGCGGATAGGGCACGATGTCCCTTTAGCAGGACATCTAGGGTCACGTCGCACAGCCTATAGGATCTCCCAGAATTTCTTTTGGCCCAACTTCAACCAGGCTGTACGGATATATTGCAGTACTTGTGACACATGTCAACGGGTAGGAAAACGGGGGGACCACCCTAAGGCTAAACTATCAGCGATGCCTATTATAGGGGAGCCCTTTTCCCGCATAGCTGTTGACATTGTGGGTCCACTGGCCAGGGCTAGTCCATCAGGCAAGAAGTATATCCTTACTGTAGTGGACTATGCCACTCGCTATCCAGAGGCAGTAGCGCTGTCGAACATAGAGGCAGAGACAGTTGCTGATGCCCTGGTGAGGGTTTTTACCCGGGTTGGGTTCCCTAAAGAGATCCTCTCTGACCAGGGAACCCAATTTACTGCGGTGCTCACCCAGCAGCTGTGGAAAGTATGTGGCATTAAACCCTTGCTTAGCTCGCCTTACCATCCACAGACTAACGGTCTCTGCGAGCGCTTTAACGGTACCCTCAAGCAGATGCTGAGGACCTTTTTGGACACTTGCAGGGACTGGGAGAGATTCTTGCCGCACCTTCTGTTTTCATACCGGGAGGTGCCCCAGGAATCTACTGGGTTCTCCCCTTTTGAGTTACTGTATGGGAGACGGGTCCGCGGACCCCTAGATCTCATCCGGGGACACTGGGAAGGGGAGACCGAGCAAGAAGGGACCCCCATAGTGCCATATGTTCTGGAACTTCGGGACCGCATGGAGAAACTGTCCCTGATGGTAAGGGAGAATCTCCAGGCGGCCCAGGGGAAACAGAAGAGGTGGTACGATCAGGGTGCCTGACAGCGAGCCTTCCAGGTGGGGCAAAAAGTATTAGTGCTCAAACCTGTGAAGGCCAACAAAATGCAAGCCTCTTGGCAAGGCCCGTACAGGATAGTGGCGCAGATCTGCGATACTACCTATTTGATAGCCAGCTGTTCCGACGAAAGGGTCCAGAGATCCTTTCATGTGAACATGCTGAAAGAGTATCAAGAACGACCTGAGAACATTGCAGCGGTATGTGCCCCAGCTGCAGATGACCCGGAGAATTTGTCTCTCCCTGATCTATTAGAAAGGGACCCCCAGACTGACCTCACCTCCCTCGTACAGTTAGGAGACAGGTTAAACCCCACAGAAAAGATCCAAGCAAAACAGTTGTTATGGGAAAAACAAGCAACTTTTTCCCAGGAGCCAGGTTACACCCACCTCGCTATACACAAGGTAGAGACCCCCGGACAGACCCCCTTACGACAGCCGCCCTACCGTATCCCTGAAGCAGTCCGAGATGGAATGCGGAAGGAGATACAGGAAATGACCCAGCTTGGGGTCATCGAACCCTCTGACAGCCCTTGGGCTTCGCCTGTAGTCCTAGTACCGAAGAAAGATGGGACCACCCGGTTCTGTGTGGACTACAGGCGACTCAACGCCCCGGGTAGACGAATTATTGGATCGTATTGCCAGGGGACGTTATCTGACCACCATAGACCTATGTAAGGGCTACTGGCAGATTCCCCTGGCCGAGGATGCTATCCCCAAGTCGGCCTTCGTCACCCCATTCGGCCTGTACCAATTTAGGGTCATGCCTTTTGGGATGAAGAATGCTCCGGCTACGTTCCAACGGATGGTGGATAGACTCCTGGATGGCTTCCAAGAATTTGCATGTGCATACTTGGATGACATAGCGATCTATAGTGGGTCCTGGGAGGAACACCTGGTACACATAGGGGTAGTGCTGGATAAGATCCGGGCCGCTGGCCTGACATTGAAGCCAGAAAAGTGCCATGTAGGTATGGCAGAGGTACAGTACCTAGGTCACCGAGTGGGATGTGGGAACCAGAGACCAGAGCCCGCCAAAGTAGAAGCGGTGGCTAACTGGCCCACACCCACTACTAAGACCCAGGTATTGGCCTTCTTAGGGACAGCGGGGTACTACCGACGTTTCGTTCCTGACTACAGCTCTATTGCTAAGCCCCTGACAGATCTGACGAAAAAGAATTTGCCTAAGCAGGTCCTGTGGTCCCCGGCTTGTGAAGCTGCGTTCCAGGCACTGAAGCAAGCTCTCGTGAATGCCCCTATCTTGGCTGCCCCAGTCCCTAACAAACGCTTTCTCGTTCACACAGATGCTTCCATGTATGGACTGGGGGCTGTGTTAAGCCAAGTTGGGGAAGATGGAGGAGAGCATCCTGTCGCATACCTCAGCCGAAAATTACTACCCCGAGAAGTGAGTTATGCGGCAGTCGAAAAAGAATGTTTAGCCCTAGTCTGGGCATTGAAAAAGTTAAGTCCCTACTTGTATGGGCAAGAATTTTCCCTTGTAACAGACCATAACCCCCTCGTTTGGCTTAACCGGGTCTCAGGCGACAATGGGAGACTGCTGAGATGGAGCTTGGCATTACAACCGTACAATTTCACTATTAGCTACAGACCCGGTAAGCTGAACGGAAATGCGGATGGCTTATCACGACAGACCGACATATCCACCACCTCGTAAGTCCGGACATCCCCAAGTTGACCCGCCACAGGGTCAAGCCGGGTCTGCCGGAGTGTTCCACAAGGGGGGAGCCGTGTGACGGAACCATCCGTCTGTCTAGTACTCTTGTGGATTCGGCTATTTTGGGCCATCCGTATAAAGGACTGATTTGGGATGTTATAAAGTATGTTTTACCGTTCCAGCCTGTTTCCAGCCGTTCGCCTCGTTTCGTACGAACTCTCTGTCTAACATATGGGTGGCCGCCATTTTGGGACTGTTGCACGTGTTCGCGGCCATCTTGTGTACGAACAGCGGTGTTTGCCTGTGAACGCGTGGAACTAAAAACGGATACCCAAACAGGCGAACACCGCTGAGACCTCCATACACCCAGAAGTTCGTGTTGGAACAACCGAACGACGAGCCATTCGGTAGTTACGTATAATCAGCTATGGGGAATCCAGCGAACTCGGAGACAGTTGTGGATGATAAAGATTTCGTGTGATTTTAACCGGCGAACGGAGACCGACTGCAGGGCCGAAACTTGTGGAACTCTTTTCGGCTAGAAGATCCGTGCAGTCGGTCAAAACTTCAATCGTCCATAACTCCCGAACCCCTTAACCGAATGGGCTGAGATTTGGACAGAGTGTTCCCCTAACCAAGATCTTTCAAGCGGTGCTGGACTCAAGGGTGTACCCCCTGGTTTTGGGGTACATCCATAACTGGGGTGAATTATTGTACAGTTTAATTGTGTTATGTGATTATCTGAGGGGAGGAGAGGTGGGGGTGTTACCCTGTGTATAATTGGTTATTTTCATCCTCCCCCTGGGAGTGCCCTGTGTGTGCCTTTTTCTAATAAAAAGCAGGCTGGATGTTCCAGTCCTCAGATCTTGTTTTGACCCTCAACACGGAGCTTCAGTCTCGTTATTGGGGGGATTCTTATTTACGCTCAAGGACTATTATTGGGAACTTATGCCGTTTGGTGGATATCGTTACTCGAGAGATTACTCCTTCCCCTGGTTATGGTTCGTGGATTGTACAGAATACGAACAAGGACTTGATACGGTGAGAGGGGAAGGTAGACTAAACAGTGACTTACTTACTAAGACAAAAGGTGTCTTAACAAAGATTTTAAAGAACATTCAAGACAATAAAGAATTAATTATAAAACCAGCGGATAAGGGTGGGGTTCTGGTAGTTCTCTCCGAGACTTTGTATATACAGGAATCGGAGAGAATTCTATCCGACACCACAACTTATCAAAAATTAACCTCGAATCCAATTAATGAAATCAAAGAACAATTTGCAAATTTCGTACAGAAGGGGCTCGAGAAGGGAATTTTAACTGAGAAAGAAGGCAAATATCTCTCTGTCCCGCACCCCAAAACCCCAGTTTTCTACTATCTTCCGAAAGTCCATAAGAACCCCCTGCACCCTCCAGGCCGTCCAATAATATCTGCAATTGATTCTATTTCATCTAAAATCTCAGAATACATCGATACCCTGTTACAACCCCTAGTGAGCAATACTACAGCACATTTAAAAGACACGATTCATGTCCTTCAGCTCCTAAACACGATTCAATGGAAAGACCAATACCATCTGGTCACCAGTGACGTCACATCCTTATATAGTATTATTCCTCATGAGATAGGTCTTAAAGCAGTCAAGCATTTTTTAACAAAATCCAATTTTAAAGACGATCAAATAGAATACATTTTAGAAGGGATTTTACTAATCCTGACCCATAACTATTTCTGGTTTAGAGACACTTTTTATTTACAGATCCGAGGTACGGCGATGGGCACCAAATTCGCACCCAGTTACGCAAACCTCTTTATGGCTTATTGGGAGGAAGAATGTATCTTTTCGAAGCATTCATGGGTGGCGAATTTGGTGTCCTATCGCCGATATATAGATGATATCCTCCTGATCTGGAATGGCTCCATTGAAGTTTTAGAACAATTTTTATTCTCTCTTAACAATAACGAATGGGGAATTATCCTCACTACGATCCACAGTTCAACAAGTATTAACTTTTTAGACCTTCATATTTTTATAGAAGATAATTTAATTAAGACCAAAAACTTTTTTAAACCTGTTGATGCCAATGGATACATTGATCAAAATAGTTGCCACCACAAACCATGGCTAACCAATGCACCAAAAGGCCAATTCCTAAGAATTAAACGGAATTGTACCAACGACAAAGACTTTTTAAATCAAGCAGGAAAGATAAAGAGCCAATTTATGGAGAAGGGATACGATGACTCACTTCTAACCACAGCGATAGAGGAGGTGAGAAAAATTCCAAGGGAACAACTATTGACCTACAAACCAAAGAAAAATTATGAAAAAACATCACAGAGTGCTCGGTTTATATGCAATTTTACTGGCAACAGCAAAAGAGTCAATAGAACCATTAGAAAGTATTGGCACGTCTTGCAAGACGATCCAATACTTAAGAAAGTGCTACCTACAAAACCTCAGATCATCTATAGGGGGGCCACAAATTTGAAGAAAGCCATAGTCCACAGTAGTAAGGAACCTCATGCACCAAAGCACTTTATGAATCAAACAACAGGTTTTTTTGGATGTGGGTCTTGCCTAGCCTGCAGAAGTACGAAGTGCGGAAAAAGGCATATAACAGAAGTGAAAGAATCTACAAATACCACCTTCTCTATTAAGGATCAACTAACTTGCTATTCAAAAGGGGTCATATACCTCCTGAAGTGTCCATGTAATTTAATATACATAGGAAGGACCATTAGATGCGTTAATGTGAGGGTTTCAGAACACATTAGGAATATTAAAAAGGGACTAGAAACCCACAGCGTCTCTAATCACTTCAAGGTACATCATAACCAAAACCCAGAAAACCTCTTTTTCTGTCCCCTCAAATTAGTGAAAAAAGATTGGAGAGGTGGGGACTATATTAACAAACTAGGGAAGGAGGAAATGAAGTTCATCTTTAATTTTAACTCTTTAATACCACATGGTCTTAATTCAGATTTTGAATTGTGTCACTTTTTTAAATTTATCTTTTAGATCGTTCTTATTTTTAACCCATATTTTATTTATTTTTATATATATATTTTTGCATATGAGAGTTTGAAATTTAGAACATATGTTATTTTGCATATAAATCAATTATTTAAGTATATTAACAGAATATGGTTTTTAATATGGTTGTAGTTATTATTAAGAACAGTTAGTTGTAACAGTATGTGCTATGGACTGCTTTTTCCCATTCAAAATTGTATACTATATAATACAGTTCTAAGAGTTGAAGTTGCTACTATTTTTTCGTTTGAAATTGGATACTGCAATATGTATTTCATCCTTTGACACCATCTGAGTAGGGACGATATACTGGAACGCACATTTGTGACGTCGTGCGTTCCAGGGACGCAAGGGTCGCAACAATTAATGACGTCACCCTGTGCGACCCGGAAATGGAGCGAACGACGTACAATTTGGAACGCACGTTGCGTTCCACGTGCGTACAACGCCGGAACCCGGAAGCTAGGAGCTAAAAGAAAAAACCCGGAAATAGACGCCAGCAAGAAGATATATAAAGTGAAGAGGACCCAGAACATTACACCGACTGAGGAAGCCCCCATAGGGGCGAAACGCGTATCGGCACTGGTACAGAAGCTACCAAAGGTACCATTTGGACTTTCACACGACATATTGGACTTTTAATTTGTTTTCCTTTTAGGACTTTTATGATTGGGTCTGATCTGATTTCAGACAGTACCCATACAGAGATATCCCACATATATTATTTTAACCACTATCAGCACTTATATATAGGTGCTTGTTTTTACAATAAAGAATTGTCCTTTCACAAAGACGTCGTTTTTCATCTATCACCTGCACCAAATACATCAAGAAGCAGGATTGAGGACGTCCTAAAAGAGTCCTCCTGCGCTACTCATGAGAGCCTTATGATTATATTTGGCTCCATGTTTGTGAGTATTTACTCTCGATTTTAAATTAGTTTGTTTCCTTTTACAATATTACTCTGTGTGATATATTTCTCCTACAGATCCGCCCAAGTGTTCCACCAATTGTATGTATTTGTATTTTGATATTTAGAGTGGTATAAGGGGTTCCCACTCAGGTGGTTTATAGCACTGGTTGCTAACACTTTCTCTCCCGCATATTGTGTATTGTATCCTTTTCTCATAATTTCTATATAGTTAGCAGAAAATAATAATTTAAATTAGATTGTTAATACACCCCATAGTGCTTTACTTTTATATATGTGACACCATTTTCATGTATCTAATCCTTTTCCCATTTGTCCCATTATATTTAAAAACACTGTGCATTCAAACATTAGATTATATATAAAGACAAATTATATATTCCTCAATTATAGATTGTCCTAAAAAAATAATATATATTCAGCTTTAGAAGTGCTATGTAATAATTTATTTTGTGATTATCGAATATAGTGATACTATTAATATATATATATATATATATATATATATATATATATATATATATATATATATATATATAATATACACACACATCTTAGCTGTTCCTAGAACTGCACACTCTTATGGACAGCGATCTTGGTTGTCCTACCTGGAATCTGCTGAAGTCGCTCCTCCAACTTGGTGGTCACAGTCCAGAGTGCTCTTATCACAACTGGGCTTATTCTGCCTTCACTTTCCACATCATCTTTAGCTCCTCTTTCAGTCCTTGGTATTTGCCATTTGCCGTCTTCCTGTTATTACAGTCACTAGGTATTGCCACATCCGCCACCACTGCAGTCAGGGCTCTGATAGAGGACCTGAGAATGATGGATATATACCACAAAGGATGGGAGAATATCTATTTACTTATTTCTAAAATATAAACAAATAAATATATAAAACAATATATATGTGCCATCTATTGGATATACCCACCCAGAGCAGAGACTGAACAGTACTGGTAGAACATCTGGGAGAAGGAAGCATCACATAACACTGAGGTCCGGTGATTACTAGATCTAGATGTAGACCACTCAGCGGAAGATATTTAACAATGAGTAGCCCACGTGAAGTGTTGGTCTGCCCCAGTACGTGACTTGATCCACATCTACTGGATAAACTTTAAATGCTGCATGAATGCCTAGCAGCCCAAATGAACCACCTACTAGAAACATGTTCCCACCGTGACTGACTAACATTAGATATGTCCCGAACAGTTCGCCGGGAACTGTTCGCCAGCGAACATAGCTTGTTCGCGGTCGCCGCGGCGGGCGAACATATGCGAGGTTCGGTCCGCCCCCTATTCGTCATGGAGGTGGGAGGGTCTGGGAGGGAGGGTCTGCTGCTGATTGGCTCGAATGTGTCTGCTGACTGTGAGGTACAGGGTCAAAGTTTACTTAATGATGACAAATAGGGGGCGGACCGAACATCGCATATGTTCGCCCGCCGTGGCGACCGCGAACAAGCTATGTTCGCCGGCGAAAAGTTCCCGGCGAACTGTTCGGGACATCTCTAGCAAACATAACACAGAGCAATACTGGTCATGAAGGGAACAACACATTCTAACTACTCTCCTGTCATCTGCCTCCCCACAACATGGATGGCATCATAGCCATCAAGATTGATGGGCATATAAGTCATTGCATAAGCAATATTTAAAAAGGGATTGAAAAAATACACAAAAGGGCCAAAACACCAACTGATGGTAGACCAAGCAGTCACATAAGTTTCTAAGACCAGACAGATCAATCTACACACAGCCTGAATTTACTACAAAAAATCCCCATGACATGATGCCAGAAACATGGATACTGGAATACTTTGTTCTCTACAAGGTCAGCAAGACACTAAGAGTCTTCATCAGTAACTCTATGGGCAAGTGGAAAATAACTCTAGAAGCCAATTCCAGGACAATACCACAGGTGAACATCAAATGTGGCATATACTATGGTGATACGCTATCCCCAATTGCAGCAGCTACCTTAAAGGACCACTCTAGTGCCAGGAAAACATACTCGTTTTCCTGGCACTAGAGTGCCCTGAGGGTGCCCCCACCCTCAGGGTCCCCCTCCCGCCCGGCTCTGGAAAAGGGAAAAGGGGTAAAACTTACCTTTTTCCAGCGCTGGGCGGGGAGCTCTCCTCCTCCTCTCCGCCTCCTCTCCGCCCCGTCGGCTGAATGCGCACGCGCGGCAAGAGCTGCGCGCGCATTCAGCCGGTCGCATAGGAAAGCATTTACAATGCTTTCCTATGGATGCTTGCGTGCTCTCACTGTGATTTTCACAGAGAGAATCACGCAAGCGCCTCTAGTGGCTGTCAATGAGACAGCCACTAGAGGATTAGGGGGAAGGCTTAACCAATTTATAAACATAGCAGTTTCTCTGAAACTGCTATGTTTATAAAAAATTGGGTTAACCCTAGCTGGACCTGGCACCCAGACCACTTCATTAAGCTGAAGTGGTCTGGGTGCCTAGAGTGGTCCTTTAAGCTGTCAGTGAGGAAAGAATATGTGGATAGAGGTCCTGTGGCAGTAACAGTGGCAATAGCCTGCTTATAGCTGTGCTTTGTTTGCAGAACTTGATTCAAGTGCTCACATTTATTTGTAGTATGAGTTTATAACTTACATTTTTGGTGTGCTTAAATATATTGTATTACACTATATGTATGTTTTCTTTTGTTGAGGTTGATAGTGGTACAATGTGCTAAAAAGGACTCCAAAGCAGTGCTGAAGACACCTTGGTTTATTAGTTGCTAGCTGCTACAGCTTGTGGAACTAAATGTTGAAAATATGTATTTTTGTAGGACAATTCTGTACAGTATATTTTAGATATATTTCTTTAAACATTTTGTGAAACAAGTGACTATGTTTATTAATGTAGTTTGTACCTTTGAGGATAGATTTAGCAGAGATGCCACCGAAGTTTGTAGTTTAATGCTTGTTTGTTACTATACAAAGCATTGTTCATTATTTCTGTTATATTAAAATATTAATTTCTTAACTCCTGTCTCAGGACTTAACTATATCATAAGGCAAAACTGGTTCATCATGATACCAATTAGTAAATTGTTAAGTTGATAAATCTGACCTAGAAGGACTCCATCCATAAATTAAGGTATCTATTAAGATGAAGAATTAACTGATATTAATGATCAAGCTATTTTATTATATACAGGTACATATTAAAATTGTTAAAAAAAAAAAAAAGTATCAGCATTCTTTAATACATGAGTCCTTTTCTGCTTTATTTTATTTTTTCAAAGGGAAATGTATTCACGGTGCATCGATTTCCTTATATAAATATTTCTATAGATTGCATGTTCATAAGTATTTAACACCTTCAGGACACATTTTCAGAAGCGTGACTTACAATTTTGGCATTCTTTTATTTATTTATTGTACCAACATATACTATATACTGGTTTGTAAAGGACACATTTGACTATTTGCTGGTTCTGTTGGTTATGCTGATTCCCAGTAAGAAAGGGTCCCTTCAAGCCTGATTGTTCTTTCAGTCGTGTGCAGCAGAGTGATAACCAAGCTTCTCTAATGGTGATGTATAACTTAAGCTAAATATCTAGATAATTAAACTGTTTCCTTAAGCTGAATATGCACTATAGATTTAATGTTATTACTTATTAATTCTCTGTTAATCAATAGAGTTTGTATTGATGTCAGTGTCTTTGCCTTTCTCAAATACTCAATTCACTCATCCCGAATAGGGTTTTGGTGCCTACCCTAACTAGGGTAAGTGATTATTGCTTTTTGATATTGGTGCTTCATGAATTTAATGGTTACGCACAACATACTTGTGTGCTCAATATGTCCCATTTAGGAAAAGTAATTCAAAATAAATCCATTGATGTGATCACAGAAAATAAATTTGCCACACAAAAGTATATATTTATATAAAGTAGATGTAACAAAAACCCCTGTATGGATTTTTAAAAGGCTGTTCGTTAAATCATTCGTCTAAATACACCTAGCCTACTGTTATAATAAAAGCCGCTCGAATTACGAATTTTGTGGTGTGGTCCTCGTTAACCTCCCTGCCTCGTGTAACACCTCTCAACGAAAACTGCAGCGATCTAATTGTTATACAGGGTGGTCGGCGTTCGTTTATGAAAACATGTAGCGGTGGCCATTTTGTTTAGTCGAACGCACTAAGCCGTGTTTGGTCATCGAACGTGTGGAACTATTTTCAGCTACTTTTTCACACGAACACCGCTGAAACTTCTACCTTCTGTGCATTCGGCTAAACCCATATGAACAGGGCGCTATTTCTATGGAACACACTGTCGAACGAGCCGCATCCACTGACATTGAGCTCAAATCGATCCGTTTGTGCAATTTGAACTAAATGTGAATGAGAAGTTAGACCGACCGCACAGCCTGAATTTGTGGAACTGTTTTGGGCAGGAAAACCTGCGTGCGGTCGGTCAAAAGGACTTTAACTTATCTCCCGAACCACTGAACCGATTCAAGTGTATTTTGGATATGTTTGTCCCCAAGTTATGTTGGTTGTAAAAATATAAGTTTTATTCATATTGTATGTAAAATTGCATAAAAGCATGTTTTTATTTAGCTTGGAGATAATTGAGTTGATACAGTAATTAACTCAATTATCTCCCAAGCAGAGGGGAGGATTCTTATTGTAATAAGTGGGTGTGATTATCCATGTGCCTTCATTTGATTGATTGCTAAGTTTACAGTTCCAGTGCCCCACAAGGTCCACGTGGGTGGTAACCTTGCTGGGAAAGTTGTATATAAGCAGGAATAAACACTCATTGGAGTCAGTTCTTCTTCATCCTCAATCTAGAGTTTTGTCTCTTATTGGGGGTAACCAGCTATATAGCTAATCACGCTAGCTCTTGTAAGAGCTCTCTCTCACCTAGAAGACTACTGGATGCTGCGAATACCTCTCACTCAATGGGAGAAGGACACCCTCCAGCAGTGGAAACCTCTCTACTACCCGGGGTAACCGCTACAGTAGACATCACAGGCTATCTACCTAAGGTTATTTTACCCTTTTTATATAGCCATTCAACTGCCAATCTTTGCTAAGCATACATACATTACTGTGTATTTTGTAAAGCTGATACGTGCTGTTCCTGTATAAAACTCCATATTGTATTCAGCAACTTCTGCTAAGTACAACAATACCCCCACTGTATGCCTTTGCCACTATTCTGTGAAGCTACAATGACATATAAAAGACCAGGCTATTTCATTTGTATGATAAGAATTTTCATACATGGATTTATTGGGTCTCTCTCTCCTTTTGGGCCATTATAGCATTTTGACTGTTCAAATAACAGGATTCCATTTGAAAAAGCAGACTCTCCCGGGTATCTTATATTGCATAAATGTTAACAAGCATAGCCCCACTCAGGTGTTAAACATTCCTAGGGGGTGGTGCTTTTAGGAGTTATATAAGGGTTGTATAAATTAGCTTGGCTAATTTAGCTTGGCTACTGATACTATGTGCTGTTACAAAGTGTACTTGAAGATATTCTTAGAGTGATTTGATTCTTCAACTGTCTGAGATCTTTCCTTTTAACTGTTACACATTAGAGTCATCTCTTGGAAAGGTTTTTGAGTTCCTGTTAGTAATTGGTAAGGCATCTGATTTGATTAGTGATATGTTTGCTGTTTGCTGTTGATTGTTTGTTAAGCTATTGTATGTTAACAAGCATAGGCCTACTCAGATGTTAAAGATTCCTAGACGGTGGTCCTTTTAGGAGTTATCTAAGGGTTGTAGAAATTAGCCTGGCTAATCAATGTTAGCTGCTGCTACTAATTGTACTTAGAGATATTCTGGAGATACTCTGGACATACTCGAGGTAGTCTCTTACAGGAGGTGTAAAAAAAGATAGATTTGTTTTCACTTTAATTCACCTAATTAAAATGGCAGACTTAGTTCAGTGTAATAGTTTTTATGTATTTGTTTCACGTTCCAATCTATAGACAATTCTCTATATTACAGCAGGAGAATGTATTTTTAAAGTCTGAGATTTGTAAATTAACCATTAACCAAACTAATGCAGAGGCTTCCTTGGAATGGCAGATTGATTACTGTAGGATCTGGTAGACTTAGAGTTGTGGATAAAAGGCAAATCACAGACTGTGTTTCTACATTCATTTTCAGAACTTTCAGAGTGTAGTGGTTGTATGGAGACAGGCTCGGGAACCTCATTTTAGAAACCACCATCCTCTATGTCTAAGGTGTGCAAGACTGCAACCAATGACAAAAAGGACAAGATGAGGCGTGATGGAAAGCAGTTGTTTTTGGAGGAGTCTATCATAAGAGAGTAGGACAGTAGTGGCTTTGTGAGATGTCTTCCTGAAGCTACTGCTCACAGACACAGAAGACATATTTTTTACTCTGGGTCTATGTCCTATTTTGGAGCATTTTAGCAGGTTAATAATTCAAACTACCCCAAACATGCATACCTTTTTCTTAAAGAAAATACCCCAGGGTTTTTCAAAAATAATATTTTGAAACTTAACGTGGGATATTTTTTTTTAGCTAATTTGTATAAAGTGTAGTGGAAATAAGCTTATTTTTTTACTTTTTCAAACTTTTTTCAAACTTTTTTTATTTCAAACTTTTTTATCTGTAGTTTGATCACTGCAGGCATTAACCCCACAATCGTCATGATCATGTAATCTGGCATTAGTTTTAGTGCATGATGGAAATTCCATCATGGCTCCTTAAGGATTGGACTGAAAATTTCCATCCAGCGTCACAAACGGGATAATTACTATGAATTATGAATGGTAAATATCCTTTAACCCCTTAAGGACACATGACATGTGTGACATGTCAGGATTCCTTTTTATTCCAGAAGTTTGGTCCTTAAGGGGTTAAACTGACTTCATATCATAGTTAACACCTGTTATATTGGTTGTTTTACTATTTTTGAAAATACAAATATATGACTAAATGATTGCTGAAAATGAAGAGGATGAGAGTGAAAATGACCACTGGACAATGAGGATGTAAGATATTCTAAGACTGTAGCAAATTAAGAAAAAGAATGAAAGAAAAAAACAATTAACTTGTAGGAAACTAAGAAGACACTAGATGTGGGTAAAATGCCCTAGGTGCATCCAGCGATGCAATTGATTTATTATTTGTTCTACCTCTTTTCCCTGCCACTGTATATTTGCCAGCTTTTTGAAATGGAAACTTTTGTGAAAACTATTGGAATTTCCTAGAAAGAAAACCATCACTTTTTAGATCACTTTAAAAGTACAATCAAAATATTTAAGACATTTACCTGTCACATATTATAAATATCCTCATTGTGTGTACTTTTAACAACATTCAGCACATTTAAATGTATGGGCTGACACTAGATAAAGTGAAAATATGTTGTAACAAGAGAACAAAATTAAATTGAAGCAATAACAGCTTTTTGACCATTATACAATGAAACTTTATTTCATGTTTTAAAAGCCAAAAATGTAGAAACATGAAACTAAACTTGTTCACTTGAATTTCTCCAAAACATTGTTCCTGAAAATGGTACCTCCTACACTAGTTCACTTGATGGTTTGGCTCATCCAAATATTGTCCAAGAAAAATATTCAGGAAAACTATTTGGATGAACAAAAAAGGATGTAAATCACTGTACTGCCAAATATAAACTGCATTTTTCAGTCATTTGGTTCACAGATCAAGTCAGAAAACATAACCAATAGAGTGTAAAATATGAAGAGCAATACAAATCTATACTGATATATTCAAATGGTATATGTTTATTAAATATATAAATAAAGATGTTTTACTAATACTCTATTTTTCCCCTCTATTGGTAAGCTCACTTGATCGGCGAATAAAATCAAGTTTAGTCCCAGAGCTATTAGTCATCTATTTTTTTCCCTGTAAATGATCTCTTTCGCCATGGACAGAACTCAGAATATTTAATAAAACAAACATGTTTAGTTATACATCCATACGTTTTGGAGATACTGAATTGCAATCCATTCAAAACTGAATAACCAAATCTAAAACCAACTATCTAACAGAAAAAAAAAACCATAAAAGTACCCTATAAAATGGGACCTGTTGTGTATTAAGGATCCTTCAAAATTGGGATAACGCAGGGAGACTTATGTAAGGATGGATAATGCTCACTAAAAAAGCTAAGCAACGGGTGGTCTATTATTAATGAGAATGTAAAGAAACATTTAAACCAACATTCTATATTGAATGAAAGGAACAGAAAAAAACTGTAACAAACATGACTTAACCTAAGGCTAAAAGATAGAAACAAAATTATAAAACTGATAATATACCATAAACTGCTAGTTAATTAGTAAACAGATCTATATAATGCCAGCATGTAAGTGTCTAAGCTAGGGGTAGGCAAACTTTCTCACTCCAGATGTTGTGGACTACATCTCCCCTAATGCTTTGCCAGCATTATGTCTGTAAGAGCAACCGAAGGTGGCCTACCCATGGTTTAAACCAGGGATTATATCTAGTGCATTTGGAGATCAGTCATATAGTCCCTGGAAAAAAACACATTCTATTATGAATCCCTAGTATAGGGCTCTTAGAGAGGTATAAGGTTATAAGTCTCTAGTACAGGATTCTTAGAGAGGTATACAGTTATGGGTATCTAGTATAGAACTCTTAGAGAGGTAAAAGGTTGGATATTGTCATGATTCTAGTGTCTAAAGTCTGGCAGGTGGTCAAAGGATATTCAAAGATATATGCAATGCATGTGTTTTTTGATTGTGACTAAAGCCAGTAGTTGAGAAACTAGGAGTTCAAACACTGTTAGACTGACTAGGAAATGCCAAATGTCATGAATGTATAAAAACAAAAAATAATCCTAAAAGCAACTCAATTGCAGTCTTATCATCTGACACAACTCTAGAATTGCTACAATAATAGATATTGTTACATAGAATCACCTTTCTAAATATTAAACTCTGGTAATTGTTTGCGTGCCTTTAACTTGCAACCCCATCTGGACCTCTGAATGTCAATCTACTGTTGCAGCAACAACTCCACTCTACCTAAAAGTGCTGTGGATGCTTTTGCCACTAGACAAAATTTGCCACCTTACTATTTTATCACTCCTTACTAAATGTGTGCTACTCCTAAAAAAGATACCAGAGTTGCATAACCCTGCCTATATACTTTGGTTCTCCAGACAAGCACAGGAGACCTACTTAACCTAATAAAGTTCCTACCTAGGTAAACACATGCCTAGGGATAGAAGAACATTAAAATACCCAAACAAATGCCTAAGGATAGAAGGGCAACATTAAAACACCCAAAATATTAAATCTCCCATGTGCAAGTACCTAAAGTTAAAACAACAAAAAAAGAAAAGAAATGCCAAACCCACATTTCAGCATTATGCTGTGCTTTTGTCTAGGGCTAAACATGTATAACGATGAACCTCCTACTTAAATACCCATATTCTACAAGGAGGAACCACCACCTTAATTAATGAGGGTAGGAAAAAGGGAAACACCTCAAAATTAAGGTTACTACTAAATATCTGAAAGTGCAAAATTAAGAAGAGGGTGTTTCTTAATTTTGTTCTTTCAGCAGTTTAGCAGATAACTCCCCAAATTGGCACTTTGCAACTTTGTGTCTACCACTTTCATTTATTTCCCATAAAGAATACTATAAATCAATGTAGACAGAAAGGAATACACGTAAACCTGGAGAGTGCACATCCAATATGTACTAGTGCACCTGCAGGATACTAGTATAGAGGTCAGCAGTCCCAAAATTAAAATATAACTTTTAATAATCCAATTAAAAAATTAATAAATATCAAAGACTAAAAAAGAAAAAAAATATATCTACAAATAAGTGAGGACAGAACTCACAAATGTAAGGAGAAAGGAGATATGTTTGCTAGCATCCAATAGTGGCAAAATAGTGGAAATACAGGAGGGAGGGGGTTAATAGAGAAAGTCTAGACTCCAAAGAATCCCCAGCGTGCCCTCTCTTGCCTCAAGCAAAACCCCAAACTAGCAAAATCACTATCTCCTAACTATTGAACTGGACTGATCAGCTAAACGGTGGAGATTGCTGCCTGTTCAAGGAGTAACTGTCCTGACTAAAACACCAAATCGGATAGAGAGATCTCAAGGGGGGTGACCATGTATAAAGAAATATCACAGGAGCGTCCTCCCTAACTATCAATTCCACCCTCACCTCAGTTCATCCCGACGCGCGTTTCACCGACTGGCGGCTTTTCAAGGGAACCAGGTGTAGGTGAGATCGAGATTTAAATATCCCACCCTCTCCTGTGATTGGCCAAAACTAATTGCCAACACGGAGGGAGGGAGCTTGGGTCTCGTCCGTGATTAACCCTTTCAGGGTCAAAAAGAGTATGTACACGGAAGAGACAATATATTTGTATTTCCACTATTTTGCCACTATTGGATGCTAGCAAACATATCTCCTTTCTCCTTACATTTGTGAGTTCTGTCCTCACTTATTTGTCGATATATTTTTTCTTTTTTAGTCTTTGATATTTATTATTTTTTAATTGGATTATTAAAAGTTATATTTTAATTTTGGGACTGCTGACCTCTATACTAGTATCCTGCAGGTGCACTAGTACATATTGGATGTGCACTATCCAGGTTTATGTGTATTTATTTCTATCTACATATATTTCATTCAACAGGGGTTACCCCCCTACTTATTTCAGCAGTTTGATACACACTCTCTATTCCTCTCTCTTTCATTAACGTTCTTTATTAGGTTTCAATACCACCAATACGAATAGGGAGTTGTAATTAAGGACATCTTTGTACTTTATTTACAGCAAATACAACGGTTTTACTAGCGTTGTGTAAAATTCAGCTGAAAAAGTATGACAGACTTTTTAGAACAAGTGATACACCCAGACTTTAGATCTGAAGATGTAGCAAATGTGTTTTCTACTAATCCTCTGGGGAAAGCTACTAATGAACCTAGTGATATAAACCAAGCTTTCTTTGCGATACAAAAATTATACCAAACTCAACTGAGGGTTTTTTGGGAACTAGCTAGCCTGAGGCATTATATAGAACAAAAATTGGTACCAAGGGGCCTCAGACCAGACATCCTACTACCCGACAAAGTTAAAACAGAAGAACAGACTGCAGAGTGGAATTCCATCCTGCTAGACTGTTCAGCCAGGATAATGCAGTTCCTGACCAAGTTAGAACAAGAAAGCTTAGAAAAAACTAATGGAGAGCTAGACAGCGAAATTAAGAAAATCTAAATATTTGACAAAGATCCAAACTTTATAGCCATGGAAACTAAGTTACAAAAAAACTTAGAGAACTTTAAGAGGAACATCAGGCACAAAAAACATTATAAATTTCAAAGGGACTTCAGGGATTTTCAGGAAGGCAATATCTTTAAAAATAAAAGCAAACGAAACTTTAGAAACAGAAATGTGGGCAAAGGGTTTTCGTCCTCTGAGGAAACCGAATGGTCTGACTCAGAAACACACTGGCGTCAGAATAAAAGACCCGGGTTTAATAAAAACAATTATAAATCTCCCACAGGTCAAACCAGAGGTATCCTTAGAAACACTGAAAAAAATATTTCATTTGCAGGCCCTCCCCCTGTAACTGTGCCAGATTCCAGTTCCAGACAAGAAACTCTGTCAAGCTCGTCTCAATCGTCCTTGACATTTTTAGACCAGGAATGGCCCCAACCACAGCGAGAACGACTGAGAGACAGGAAAAAATTAGGCTACAAGACACACAAGTCCAATTATCTATGATCAATGCCCCACAAGAAAATAAAATAATTAACCTGTCCAACTTTGTTTTAAAATCCAGACATGTCTCTCTGTTACAAAAAGGGTTATCCTTTGTACCCACACCCTCTAGGAATATGTTTAATTGGGCTAAGGATGTCAATCTTTTCGGCCGAAAATTAGCCTTGCATGCATTTCATGAAAAAAGAAACCTTAGAATCCTCAAGTAATTAGGCCATTCCCCAGAGAACAATGCAATTTACAGACTCCTCACTGACCTATACTCAGAACAAGAAAAGCTAGAGTCACTAACAGACTGTAAACCACCCAGCTGGTTCACTCCAAACTTAAAAGATTTTCCATGTATTGATTTATTTGTTCAGATTTGCACGAAAGAACTAGAATGTCAATATACCCAACAGCCCCTAACCCCTAATCTAAAGATAGAAGAGAGACAGGCTTTAAAAGAATTACAATCTGCAACAGAGGTGGAGATAAAATCCTCAGACAAAGGAGGAAACATAGTCCTCATGCAGAGAAGCCAGTATACAGATATGTGTATGACACACTTATCAGATGAAATGGCATACCAAACTTTAAAAGAAGACCCCACGAAAGGGTTTCTTAGGGATTTGCAGACATTGGTACAAGGAGCATTAACAGATAAAGTAATCACTCAAAAGAGTATAAATATATTGTGTCCCAGTCGAACATTACTATAGCCACCTTCTACTGCCTCCCTAAGGTGCACAAGGATTTGAGTAACCCTCCCGGGAGACCCATAGTCTCTGGCAACCACAGCTTGACAGAGAGAGCAAGTCAGTTTCTGGATAAGCTGCTACAACCTATAGTACAAAGTCTTAAATCTCATATACGTGATACCAAACAGACCTTGCTGGTATCTGAAAACCTCACAGTGCCTCCTTATACGTCTGTGGCAAGCCTGGACGTGGTGGCACTGTACAACAATATCCCACACGAGAAAGGCCTTATGGGAGTGGCTTACTTTCTTGATAAGACAAAAATGTTCAATGAACTAGAACAACGGTTCATTTTGGCACTATTGAAATATGTATTAACTCACAACTACTTCACATTTAATGGTAAATATTACTTGCAACTCAGAGGCAGCGCCATGGGCTCGTTGTGTGCACCCAGCTATGCGAACTTGTATTTAGGGTGGTGGGAAGAAACGATGGTCTACATTACCCCTAATGAAATCTACACGTCATCCATATTGAAGTGGTATCGTTATATAGATGACGTGTTAATTTTTTGGTTGGGTTCTTTTTCACTGTTCAAGCAGATGGTGGACACCTTGAACGATAATCAAATCAATTTACAGTTGACTCATGTTATACATGAGAGCCAATTGGTCTTTTTGGACCTGATGATCAATATCTTAGATGATGGGCAAATTACTACATCCTTATTTAGGAAACCCACGGCAACCAACAGCTTGCTCCACTGGCAGAGCTTCCACCCCCACCATGTGAAGGCTAATATACCATATGGCCAATACTTAAGAGCCAAAAGGAACTGCTCTAATCAGGAAGACGTTGAGAAGGAAGCCAAAGAACTAAGATCAAGATTTAAAAGTTTAGGCTATCCCAACAGGATTCTAAAGAAAGCCTATCAAAGAACGAAGGCCGTGGACAGATCAGAGAGTCTACATAGACCTCCTAGGAATACTTCCACTACCCCGGGCACTACAAGGTTTATTGGCACATATGATAGGAACTGGAACCAGGCACTTCAGGTGCTGAATAGAAACTGGCCTGTACTTCAATATGACACTAGTCTCAAAAATACCCTTTCCACTCAACCATCTATGACGTTTTGAAGAGCTAGGAACTTGGCGGACCATTTAACACACAGCCACTTTAAACCAGCACAAGCTACCCCCACATGGCTACAAACCAAGGGTCTATTCAAATGTGGCCACTGTAAGGCCTGTGATTTCATTCTACCATCAAAGACGGTGCACAAAAAAAGAACATCCAAAGACGTAGTGATTGATACGTTTATTAACTGCAGCTCTACCAATGTAATATACCTTATGACATGTGTCTGTGGGTTACAGTACATTGGGAAGACATATAAACAACTACGCAGACGGATTCTACAACATGTCAATTCCATTATGAATCCCCATATGGATACTCCCATTGCGAGACATGTAAGACTCAATCATGCCTCCCAAACTAATGTACTCAAATTCCAGGTTATCCAGAGTGCTGTTAAAAGTATCACTGCAGCTTTAGCTGAATTAATTTATCCTTCCCATAGTGAATAGTGAAATTTTTCTTTTATAAAACATTGTCTCTTCCGTGTACATACTCTTTTTGACCCTGAAAGGGTTAATCACGGACGAGACCCAAGCTCCCTCCCTCCATGTTGGCAATTAGTTTTGGCCAATCACAGGAGAGGGCGGGATATTTAAATCTCGATCTCTCCTACACCCGGTTCCCTTGAAAAGCCGCCAGTCGGCGAAACGCGCGTCGGGACGAACTGAGGGGAGGGTGGAATTGATAGTTAGGGAGGACGCTCCTGTGATATTTCTTTTTACATGGTCACCCCCCTCGAGATCTCTCTATCCGATTTGGTGTTTTAGTCAGGACAGTTACTCCTCGAACAGGCAGCAATCTCCACCATTTAGCTGATCAGTCCAGTTCAATAGTTAGGAGTTAGTGATTTTGCTAGTTTGGGGTTTTGCTTGAGGCAAGAGAGGGCACGCTGGGGATTCTTTGGAGTCTAGACTTTCTCTATTAACCCCCTTCCTCCTGTATTTCCACTATTTTGCCACTATTGGATGCTAGCAAACATATCTCCTTTCTCCTTACATTTGTGAGTTCTGTCCTCACTTATTTGTAGATATATTTTTTTCTTTTTTAGTCTTTGATATTTATTATTTTTTAATTGGATTATTAAAAGTTATATTTTAATTTTGGGACTGCTGACCTCTATACTAGTATCCTGCAGGTGCACTAGTACATATTGGATGTGCACTCTCCAGGTTTACGTGTATTTCTTTATGTCTACATATATTTCATTCAACAGGGGTTACCCCCCTACTTATTTCAGCAGTTTGATATACACTCTCTATTCCTCTCTCTTTCATTAACGAATACTATAAATCAATTAACCAATCTGTAGCGGAGAGGTAGTATAATCCACAGTATCTCCGCTTGTAGACAGGAACAGCATATAATAATCCAGGTAGGCAGGTATAGTATACAAAAATCCAGTAGCGTTATAAGAATCCTTCCTTCCCAAGAACTAGACGACACATAGGCTGGGAGTCAACTGAGGTTTATTAAAAGTGGTTCCCCATGCAAGGGGTTTACTGAGTGACTTTGCAGGGGTTGTACAGTAGGGGACTACATGGGGAACTGAACATACAGGACAATTTTCCCACCATGCACTGCTGTACGAGAGGGATACTCCCATAAGAATATACTGTTAAGTGCATTATTCCTTTGTACAGCAGAACCTGGCTTTTCACTGAAAAATACATAACTTGCATGTTATTCGTGACATTTAACCAAATGACATCTGTATAGATAGCTGGGATCTGAGATCATACTTCGGGAAACTACCGCTCAGATCCCAGCACAATTAGCCGAATGCCACACAAAAACATTGTTTAATATGAACACATAAGAAAACACACGAATAAACGGTTTGTATGAAACTACCGAATGACCTGTGGTCCCGAACGGTCTGGAAATCCAGCGGTGTTCGTGCCGTCGAGTAGCCGATTTTAGTTCCAGGCACACGACGACTAAACACTGCGGGGATAAAAGGGGATCGAAGATGGCCGCCGTCGCGTGGTCGGTATCCGAACGGCGACCACCCTGCGAATCAATTAACAGAGGATAGATACACTGTTGCAATCTGTTAATGGGAGCCACATGACCCCCTGTGTGTGGTCTCCGATTCGGTACTTTGTTCGTTTCACGAACAGTGTTGAAAGTCACTGTTCGTGAAACTACCATAGGAATGCTAGCAGCTTTTGCGCCACTAGCATACGAATGCCATCTATCACATAGTTAAGCGAACAACATAAAATAAGCCATATATCCAACAGTCTCTCCAGGGCAACCCTTATACAAAAAAGAATAGTCTTAAGTGGCTAGGTTTGCCACACTATAGATTTTTTTCTATAATTTCTATCTCTTAGAACATATTGCAGTGATATATATTTTTTGTTAGATGCTTTCTGAAGTAGTGAGATTATTTTTTTTAATTATTAAAAAGAATGATGTTAGATATAACTTTCAAGAGGTCATAGATATTGAATTATCTTCTTTCGAAATAGAGTTCTGAATCAGATTTATGATTTCTCTAATAACAGACAATTAATCAATTAGCTTTAATATGCATCACTAAGCAAAGTGTTATCCAGAGGATTTCAGTTGTTTAAAATGGTTAAGATAGAGGTTTAAAATGGTGTGACACAATTTTCCAATGAAGCAAAGATGCGTGATTTAACATTTCTAAGTCGACCCTTTAAAAGGAAAAAAATGCATGTAGTGAACTGAAGAAATCACATTAAACATGTGCTACGGTAAAATTTTCAGTACAGTACATTTTTCAAAATCATCTATATCTTCTCATTAACTGCTATTCATATGGTAACGTTGGGAAAATGAATTTCCTTCGGTGAAGGAGGTGATACGGACTGTGCTAATATATAGTCATTTTTAAAGTATGTCTATTAGTAATTAGTATTTAGTGCCCAACACAAGCATGATTAGGATGTGGGACTCATGAGATACTTATCTAAAATAATCTTTCCCTTCTTATTTCTGACGTATGCCTTACATGTGCTATGTCCATTAAAGGGTTACTTCAAACACTATGACCACTTAAGTGATTGTATTTGTCCCACCCACTCCTATCACTGCAGCTTATTATGGTCTGCATGTCATGTTCACAATATTGTAATAAATCTGCACTAATAGGATATTTGTTCTCAAGATATCTTGTCTTTTTATTTCATTAAGTTCTTTTGAGTGCGATATTGCTATTTTTGTGAGGATATTTAGAATTGGACTAACATTTCTGCCAGCACCAAGAGCTTGGAATATATTTACTGCCACGGTGGAGTAAGTAATTTATATCATGCTGCTTTTGTGACATTTAGTATAGTCATTCTCATTAGTTTTTATCAACAAATATTTTTTTTCCCCTTATTTGGGATAGCGGCACATACCTCTCTTTTGCTTTATTTCATAATAGTGGGGTAACTCAATGTCCACATCTGTGAAACATACCATTTGCTAGCTTGGGAGACTTTATTCAGCAGCAAATCTACAAGTCAACCAGGAAGTGGTCATGATGGTAGGAGCCTGGATGTGCAGTGTTTTATCTTGAAACACTGCACATCCAGAGATATTGGATTCTGGCTAATGTCAGTTCTGAGCATAAATTACTGCATGCAGACAACAGACATAAAAAGAACACTGTATGCAACAAATCTGAACATCTTCCCCTTGCCTGCAATGGGAAACAAACTCTCCCCTCCCTCCCTCCCTCCTACCCATATTAAGCTCCCTCGCACCCACATTCACTCCTTCCTTTCTTCCTTCATTCCATATTGGTGTTATAAAAATAAAATAATTCTCAAATCAACAGCACATGGAGAGACAAAACAATATAAAAACAGCCAGGTGCAAACCATATAAGCACTCCCTCAAGTGCTTTAAATATTCAAATGTATATAGGATATAGAATGCACACCATAACAATCTCAAAAAAATATTTAAATTTTATTATGTACAAAAAAGTACCAGAATGTAAACATATAAGAAAAAATAAATATAAACAAAGTAACAGAAGTAAAGGCAGATACAACGTTCCGGCACCAACTGGCTGCCTTTATCAAGGGTACCTTTATCAACGGTACCCTTGATAAAGGCAGCCAGTTGGTGCCGAAACGTTGGGGGGGTTTGGTGACTCGTGTTTCTGTCTGAGGCTTGTAAGGATTTTTGTGGTAATTTATTACTATTATTTTATTGTATCTGCCTTTACTTCTGTTACTTTGTTTATATTTATTTTTTCTTATATGTTTACATTCTGGTACTTTTTTGTACATAATAAAATTTAAATATTTTTTTGAGATTGTTATGGTGTGCATTCTATATCCTATATACATAAAAATAAAATAAAACACCCAACTCCCCCCTCCACCTGTCATAAGATAAAGCCCCAAACTGCAGAGCAATGGATTTTACAAAGGAAATAAATGTATTACCAGGCCTTAGAATGACTGGACTTAACATTAGACAGAGAAAAAAATGAAGTCAGTAAATAAAGTAAAAACCAAAGTAAAAGTTACCTGCACTCTCTCCTAAATCCCCATGTATATTTAAACAAATGGAGGTAATTTAGTTACTCCAATGGCCATTGGAGGGAATGCCCGCCTGCCAACGTCAAGGCAGACCCCCCTAGGCGGGTCCTACACTGACCTTTCACCTTGCTTCCTTGAGCCTCTGGCAAAGATATCTCTAATGAGACAGAGAGGGGTATTTTTTATATACACCCCTATATATACACCCCTATATATTATTAAGCCTTAATAGGGAACATATGGGATGGGCGGCAGCATTGTAACATAGCTGTGTGATACAAAAAATTAATACAAATACAAAACTCCTGGGCGGCAGCAATGTATGTATTGGGGCTGATGTGTACTGTGAAGTCAGTAAATAAGCCTAGGTCAAGGTAACGAAGAGACAGTGAAAAGAAGAACTAACCAAAGTTGGTAAAACAAGTAGGTAAACAAGACAGGCAAACTGAGACAAACTCAGAGTCAGGAGCAGAGCCAAGTTCACTACCAAAATATAACACAATGAATCAAGGAATACACTAAAGGGTGCTGGAAAAAACCCACAATAGGACAAAGCAAATATGGTCAGAAAAGTTTAACTACTAAGTGATACTTTGAGATTAGTACATGTGATGCCTACACCCCCAAAATGTACGAGAATGGGGCGCCGTACTGAAGTGGACAAATTAGAGTCCAGATGCATCCATTTCCCCTTTAAGAATCAGCTGGCACTGCGAGCAGTGTTTACTACTTTAAGGGATGGGCTGCGCAAATCCATGTGGCATTCGGCGCGTGTGGCCCCATCAGAAATCTCTTCCCTGCTGCAGGAACAGCTCAGGTGTTCTGCGTGCTCAGCCTGAACAGAGGACCCCAGCCTGCTTGAGGACTGGGTAAGAAACACTACACCACTTCCCTTCCCTCTACAGCCTGACATATAAGTTTTGCAAACAGTAGTATAGTCACTATCAGCAAGTTAGATCATGGTGCTTGACATGTTTTGCACCATACAAGGAGCTTACTCATAAGCAGTTGTATAGCTGAGCACAACTGAACTTATAAACTGGCTCTAAGTTTTGGGAATTCATTTGACAATACAGGAATATATTTATCAAGAAAAAAAGAAGTACTATTCTGGGTGAAAAGTGCTAACTGTTCATAGAGTATCTATTGATTCCTTTGGTGACTGGTGCTTTTTTAGTATAGTGCTCCCTCAATTGCACCTGAATTAAGATAAGATAGGTCTCCAACAATATTCTTAGTCTTCATGCACATTGTACTAAATATACCAGGGCCGTCTTATCAGTATTATAGGCCCATGGGCAAAGCAGTGCATTGGGGTGCCTACATAACCACTGACAGGTACTAAAATGAAAATGTAAAATATTGATAAAATTAAGCTTATATCTAATGGTACCTCCAACATAATCAGTGCTTCAATATTAAAAAAAAACGTGCTGTACAGCTAAGACTAATCCACACAAATGTTTAGTAGGTGGCAGTGGGAGGCAACTTACATGGACTGTTAAAAATATTAGAAGAAATTTATTATAGCTTGATTTCGTCATGATTATGTACAATTTGTACATGTATGTTGTTTTCACTAAGGTCAAGATATGTACTCGCAACAGCAAGATAGCATGTAGAGATAACAGCTGATACTGATTTGATTAATCCACCTAAACATTCAAATAAAGAGGGTTTGAAGGTTCTGAATTAATGTCCAGGAATAATATACTAAAAAAGTTGGCAAATCTGTTGAGCCCCTATGCTTGTGGAATCCCCAGAGCCCAGCTTGCCCATGCATTAAGACAGCCCTGATATATACTAAACAATCATGTTTGAACCATGAGGTGCAGATGTGGGGAGGGGGTGGGGGGTAAGATCAGAACCAAGGAGGTGTGTAATACAAATGTACACACTGAACATGTGACTCATGACAATATTAAGTGTATGCTAACAAAACGGGGGGAACTAGAGACAATAGAATGCACTAAGCAGTATGATATACCAGAAACATGATGGGATAAGGCATGCAAGTGGTTAGTTAGATTAAATGGTTACACATTATTCAGGAAGCATGGAAAAAACAAGAAAGGTTGGGGGGTGCATTTGTATTTGAGTTAAAGACGAATTGAAGGTAGAATGGAATGAATGTGGAAAGTGATGAGGAGAATGGAGAAAAATTGGGAAAATTCAAGGGTAGATATCTGCGTGGGGCAAAAGAAATCCATTATTTGTTGGGATATGTTATAAACCACCTAATGTTGATAATGTTGACGAAGAACATCTTTAATTGTTGGAGATTTTTATTACCCAGACATAAATTTGGATAGACGGACTATTAGTTCAACAATTAGAAAGGATGCTTTTCTGGGTCTTTTGACAAACATTCAAATAAGCGAAGCAGGAATAGGGTGATTGTGCACACAATGGTAGATCGTTTTTCTTGGTAAAATTACAAGATAACTATATACTGCAAACATAAAAAGCCATCATAGGACAGTATGTATGTACAGAATAAAAGATGAAAAGTAACTTGGAACACTCACAATCATTAGAGCCCTTATAAGTCGTCTCTAAACTGTAATAGTGATTTCATTAATCAGATGCAGGTGTAGAGATAAATTTAGGTCCCCCAGAAGGTGATGATATTCCTCTGAGTAGAAATTCAGGAACCAGATGCAAGATAGGTATGTAACCTTTTATTCCTATTGGAATAAAAAGTAATCAAAAGCAAGCAAAAATGCGTTGATCGGACAAGTGGATGTTCGGGTCCGGCGGGTTCGGCCGAACTTTGAAAAAAAGTCAGGGTTCGGGCTCGAACTTGACCCCGAACTTGACCCCGAACCTGAACCCCATTGAAGTCAAAGGTGACCTGAACCTTTGGGCACAAAAATGTCTCTAAAAATGTCCTGGAAAGGGCTAGAGGGCTGCAAAAGGAAGTAAAATGGGGGTAAGAGTAGGACAAGTGCCCTGCAAACAAATGTGGATAGGGAAATCACTTAAAATAACATAAAATACCTAAAAATTTAAAATACAGATGAGCCATAAAATAGCACTAGATGGAATCTTTGATTTTAGCTTTGGAAGAACATAAATCAAAATCTAAAGCATGGCTGTCAGGAGAATCACCAGAATGATCCATTTGAGAGAGTGTTGGAGTGCAGGGTATTCTCTTTCATTGTTCAAACTGAGCTCAACTCCTGATGCATGGAGAAAAGGCCTTCACAAGCCTCTGCTATTGTGTACCTAGTTTAAACTAAGTGACCCATAGGTTGAGGAGGCGGTGACCATGGCGGTGTAGGTGGAAGCGGCGGTGGAGGAGGTAGCCAACACTGTTTATTTTTTTTATTTATTTTTTTTTTTATTGGGGTAGCCCCCAAAATATTGGGACATATAAAAAAAGAAAACAAAGAATAAGTGCACTTGAGTATAACAATGTGAGGCCGGTATAAATGTTTATTCTACACAAGGTACAGACAAGTCTGGTGGGATCCATGCCTGGTTTATTTTACAAAATGTGAGCTTGTCCATGTTGGCTGTGGACAGGCGGCTGCGCTTGTCTGTGATAACACCCCCATGCCGTGCTAAACACACATTCAGACAATACACTGGCTGCAGGGCAGGCCAGCACCTCCAAGGCATAAAGGGAAAGCTAAGGCCATGTGCCCAATTTGGAGACCCAGAAGATGAATATGGCAGACCCATCAGTCAGTACATGTAGGCGTGTGCACACGTACTCTTCCACCATGTTGCTGAAATGCTGCCTCCTGCTAAGATGTTCTATATCAGATGGGGGTGCTGGTTGTTGTGACATGCTGACAAAGCTTTTCCACATTTCGGCCATGCTAACCCTGCCTTCTGAGGTGCTGGTGGTACCCCAGCTGCATTGGCGACCTCCTCCTCTGCCTTTGCCTTGTGCTTCCACTGAGCCCCCGGTGTCAGTTGGGAATGCCCTCAGCAGCGCGTCTACCAGCGTGCGATTGTAGTAGTGCATCTTCCGATCACGCTCCAGTGAGGGAATTAAGGATGGCACATTGTGCTTGTAATTGGGATCCAGCAGGGTGGCCATATAGTAATCAGCACAAGTTAGAATGCGGGCAACTTGGCAGTAGTTGCGCAGGCCCTGCGGCATGTAGTCGCTCATGTGTGCCAGGCTGCCCAGAGGCAAGGACAAGCTGTCCTCTGTGGGAGGTGTATCGTCTGTGTCCTCCGTAGTGATGTACCGAACTGTCCGCCGGCGAACAGTTCCCGGCGAACTTAGCGTGTTCGCGTTCGCCGCGGCAGCGTACTTTGACAGTTGCCACTCATATCTGGTGTCTCTATAGCGTGCTTTTAAAACCAAAATTTTGTTTCCACTGTAATAGAAGAGCAGTTCCCTGCCTGCCAGCTTCTGTGTGAGGTTTACAGTGGATAATGTGCCCTCTTGCCCAGTGCCACCACTCATATCTGTTTTTACAATAGCTTAAGCTTTAGATTTAAAATAAATATTTTTTTTTCACTGTAATAGAAGAGCAGTTAGTTGTCTGCAAGCGTCTGGGTGTCAGGCCTCCTTCAGCGTGTTCTCTGCAGACCTGTCCCAGCGTGCTTTGACAGTTGCCAATCATATCTGGTGTCTCTTTAGCGTGCTTTTACAAAGAAAAAAGGTTTCCAGTGTAAGCTAATAGCAGCCAGTCAGTGTCCTTCAAGCGGCTCTGTCAGGCCTTCCTTCAGCGTGTGCACTGCACAACCCTGCCAGCGTACTTTGACAGTTGCCACTCATATCTGGTGTCTCTATAGCGTGCTTTTAAAACCAAAATTTTGTTTCCACTGTAATAGAAGAGCAGTTGCCTGCCTGCCAGCTTCTGTGTGAGGTTCACAGTGGATACTGTGCCCTCTTGCCCAGTGCCACCACTCATATCTGTTTTTACAATAGCTTAAGCTTTAGATTTAAAATAAATAATTTTTTTCACTGTAATAGAAGAGCAGTTAGTTGTCTGCAAGCGTCTGGGTGTCAGGCCTCCTTCAGCGTGTGCTCTGCAGACCTGTGCCAGCGTGCTTTGACAGTTGCCAATCATATCTGGTGTCTCTTTAGCGTGCTTTTACAAAGAAAAAAGGTTTCCAGTGTAAGCTAATAGCAGCCAGTCAGTGTCCTTCAAGCGGCTCTGTCAGGCCTTCCTTCAGCGTGTGCCCTGCACAACACTGCCAGCGTGCTTTGACAGTTGCCAATCATATCTGGTGTCTCTTTAGCGTGCTTTTACAAAGAAAAAAGGTTTCCAGTGTAAGCTAATAGCAGCCAGTCAGTGTCCTTCAAGCGGCTCTGTCAGGCCTTCCTTCAGCGTGTGCACTGCACAACCCTGCCAGCGTACTTTGACAGTTGCCACTCATATCTGGTGTCTCTATAGCGTGCTTTTAAAACCAAAATTTAGTTTCCACTGTAATAGAAGAGCAGTTGCCTGCCTGCCAGCTTCTGTGTGAGGTTCACAGTGGATACTGTGCCCTCTTGCCCAGTGCCACCACTCATATCTGTTTTTACAATAGCTTAAGCTTTAGATTTAAAATAAATAATTTTTTTACACTGTAATAGAAGAGCAGTTAGTTGTCTGCAAGCGTCTGGGTGTCAGGCCTCCTTCAGCGTGTGCTCTGCAGACCTGTGCCAGCGTGCTTTGACAGTTGCCAATCATATCTGGTGTCTCTTTAGCGTGCTTTTACAAAGAAAAAAGGTTTCCAGTGTAAGCTAATAGCAGCCAATCAGTGTCCTTCAAGCGGCTCTGTCAGGCCTTCCTTCAGCGTGTGCCCTGCACAACACTGCCAGCGTGCTTTGGCAGTTGCCAATCATATCTGGTGTCTCTATAGCGTGCTTTTACAAAGAAAAAAGGTTTCCAGTGTAAGCTAATAGCAGCCAGTCAGTGTCCTTCAAGCGGCTCTGTCAGGCCTTCCTTCAGCGTGTGCCCTGCACAACACTGCCAGCGTGCTTTGACAGTTTCCAATCATATCTGGTGTCTCTTTAGCGTGCTTTTACAAAGAAAAAAGGTTTCCAGTGTAAGCTAATAGCAGCCAGTCAGTGTCCTTCAAGCGGCTCTGTCAGGCCTTCCTTCAGCGTGTGCCCTGCACAAACCTGCCAGCATACTTTGACAGTTGCCAATCATATCTGGTGTCTCTATAGCGTGCTTTTAAAACCAAAATTAGTTTTTCACTGTTATAGATTGAATAGCAGTTACTTGTCTTCAAGCGGGTGTGTCAGGCCTACAGTGTGTGCTCTGCAGAACTGTTACAGTTCACATTGCCAATCATATCTGGTCTCACAGTAGCTTGCACGCATAGTACCACTAATCCCCCCAAAAATGACAGGGAGAGGCAGGCCACCCCGCAGGGGCCGTCGTGGTCGTGGTGCTGTGATTCCCTTTTGCCCTAGAATAATGCCCAGTTTTCAGAAGCCACGTACCCTGAACTTGAAAAGTTCTGAGGACATAGTTGACTGGCTAACACAGGACACCCAATCTTGTACAGCCTCCGCTCGGAACCTTGACGCACCATCCTCCTCCAGCTTAGCTTCAGGCACCTCTCAAGATACCACTCACACACCTGCCGCCACCACCAAAACTAGCACCACAGCCACTTTACTTGGTATGTCAGAGGAGTTATTCACACACCCGTTTGAAGAAATGAGTGATGCGCAACCATTATTGCTAGAGGATGTAGATAACAGGGATATGTCTCAGGCAGGCAGCATTAACCACATGGAGGTACGGTGTGATGATGATGATGTTGTACCCGCTGCTGCTTCCTTTTCTGAGTTGTCAGATACAAGCGAAGCGGTTGATGATGACGATGCGTCCATGGATGTCACGTGGGTGCCCGCTCGGCAAGAAGAAGAACAGGGCGAAAGTTCAGATGAGGAGACAGAGAGGAGGAGGAGACGAGTTGGAAGCAGGGGGGGGGTCGTCGCAAGGAGCTAGTGGCACAGTCAGACAGCATGCATCAGCACCCGGGGTCAGCCCGACAGCACGCCAATCAACGCATGCTGTGTCCACCACCAGAATGCCGTCTGTGCAGAGCTCAGCAGTGTGGCATTTTTTTTGTGTGTCTGCCTCTGACAACAGCGATGCCATTTGCAACCTGTGCCAAAGGAAACTGAGTCGTAGGAGGTCCAACACCCACCTAGGTACAACTGCTTTGCGTAGGCACATGATCTCACATCACAAACGCCTATGGGATCAACACATGAGTACAAGCAGCACGCCTACTCTAAGCCGCCATCCTCCTCCTGGTCCAGCATCTTTAGCCACGTCAACCACTGCTGTCCTTCTTGCCCCCTCTCAACCATCCGCCACTCCGTCTCCCGCCTTGAGCAGTTCCTGCTCATCTGCCCACAGTCATGTGTCTGTCAAGGACATGTTTGAGCGTAAGAAGCCAATGTCACCAAGTCACCCCCTTGCCCAGCGTCTGAAAGCTGGCTTGTCCGAACTATTAGCCCGCCAGCTTTTACCATACAATCTGGTTGAGTCTGAGGCGTTCAAAAAATTTGTAGCTATTGGGACACCACAGTGGAAGGTACCCGGCCGGAATTTCTTTTCACAAAAGGCAATCCCCAACTTGTACTCGATTGTGCAAAAGGAAGTCATGGCATGTCTGGCACACAGTGTTGGGGCAAGGGTCCATCTGACCACTGATACCTGGTCTGCAAAGCATGGTCAGGGCAGGCATATCACCTACACTGCGCATTGGGTAAACCTGCTGACGGCTGACAAGCAAGGAATGCGTGGCATTGCAGAGGAGTTGGTGACACCGCCACAAATTGCAGGCAGTCCTGCTGCCACCTCCTCTACTCCTCCTACTCCATCCTCTTCCATAACCTCCTCGGCTGAGTCCTCTTGTGCTGCTGCGTCTTGCTCCACATCAACGGCACCCCCACGCTCCCCAGGTACTATTCCACATCCCGGATTCGGCAGTGTCACGCCGTCTTGGGTTTGACTTGCTTGAAAGCAGAGAGTCACACCGGACAAGCACTCCTGTCCGCCCTGAACGCACAGGTGGAAAAGTGGCTGACTCCGCAGCAACTGGATATCGGCAAAGTGGTGTGTGACAACGAAAAAAATTTGATAGCGGCATTGAAGTTGGGCAAGTTGACACATGTGCCGTGCATGGCACATGTGTGTAATCTGATCGTACAACACTTTGTGCATAAGTACACAGGCTTACAGGATGTCCTGAAGCAGGCCAGGAAGGTGTGTGGCCATTTCAGGCGTTCCTACACGGCCATGGCTCACTTTGCCGATATCCAGCGGCGAAACAACATGCCAGTGAGGCTTTACAGGACAGTGTGCTTCTCCACGGGACATGTTAACTCACGGGCAGCTGGCTCATCAAGGAACCAGAGCAGCTTGAACGAGGTGACCTTGCTCGGGTCCCAGGTGTGCGGTTCCTAAAATGGCTGCCATATACACGTCCACTGATAGGAGACGCGGAAGGTATTAAACTGATATGAACAATACTCCACTCCTATCAGTAGGTCCGTCCCATTGTGATTTATGCCCCCCACCCACCGCGCAGGGATGGGGGCCGGGGGGAGGAAAGTAGGCCCCCCCCATTGTGATTTATGGCCCCCACCCACCGCGCAGGGGTGGGGGCAGAGGGGGGGAGGACAGTAGGTCCCCCCATTGTGATTTATGCCCCCACCCACCGCGCAGGGGTTGGGGAGGACAGTAGCTCCCCCCAGTGTGTATCATGGGATTTGAGGACAGGTGTCAATCCATACCTGCCAAGTGACCCTATGTAGGGGGAACAGTCTCTATTCTGCTCTGTGTCAGTGTGTATCATGGTCTCTGTGGACGGGAAACAGTCTCTATTCTGCTCTGTGTCAGTGTGTATCAGGGGCTTTGAGGACAGGTGTCAATCCATACCTGCCAAGTGACCCTATGTAGGGGGAACAGTCTCTATTCTGCTCTGTGTCAGTGTGTATCATGGTCTCTGTGGACAGGGAACAGTCTCTATTCTGCTCTGTGTCAGTGTGTATCAGGGGTTTTGAGGACAGGTGTCAATCCATATCTGCCAAGTGACCCTATGTAGGGGGAACAGTCCCTATTCTGCTCTGTGTCAGTGTGTATCAGGGGTTTCGAGGACAGGTGTCAATCCATATCTGCCAAGAGACCCGATGTAGGAGGAACAGTCCCTATTCTGCTCTGTGTCAGTGTGTATCAGGGGTTTTGAGGACAGGTGTCAATCCATATCTGCCAAGTGACCCTATGTAGGGGGAACAGTCCCTTTTATGCTCTGTGTCAGTGTGTATCAGGGGCTTTGAGGACAGGTGTCAATCCATATCTGCCAAGTGACCCTATGTAGGGGGAACAGTCCCTATTCTGCTCTGTGTGAGGAGGAGGAACGGGAAATGAGCAGCTCGGCATCCAACCTTGTGCAAATGGGGTCTTTCATGCTGTCGTGCCTGTTGAGGGACCCTCGTATAAAAAGGCTGAAGGAGAACAACCTGTGCTGGGTGTCCACGCTACTAGACCCCCGGTCTCTATTCTGCTCTGTGTCAGTGTGTATCATGGGCTTTGAGGACAGGTGTCAATCCATACCTGCCAAGTGACCCTATGTAGGGGGAACAGTCTCTATTCTGCTCTGTGTCAGTGTGTATCAGGGGTTTTGAGGACAGGTGTCAATCCATATCTGCCAAGTGACCCTATGTAGGGGGAACAGTCTCTATTCTGCTCTGTGTCAGTGTGTATCATGGTCTCTGAGGACAGGGAACAGTCTCTATTCTGCTCTGTGTCAGTGTGTAATAGGGGTTTTGAGGACAGGTGTCAATCCATATCTGCCAAGTGACCCTATGTAGGGGGAACAGTCCCTATTCTGCTCTGTGTCAGTGTGTATCATGGTCTCTGAGGACAGGTGTCAATCCATATCTGCCAAGTGACCCTATGTAGGGGGAACAGTCCCTATTCTGCTCTGTGTGAGGAGGTGGAACGGGAAATGAGCAGCTCGGCATCCAACCTTGTGCAAATGGGGTCTTTCATGCTGTCGTGCCTGTTGAGGGACCCTCGTATAAAAAGGCTGAAGGAGAACAACCTGTGCTGGGTGTCCACGCTACTAGACCCCCGGTCTCTATTCTGCTCTGTGTCAGTGTGTATCATGGGCTTTGAGGACAGGTGTCAATCCATACCTGCCAAGTGACCCTATGTAGGGGGAACAGTCTCTATTCTGCTCTGTGTCAGTGTGTATCAGGGGTTTTGAGGACAGGTGTCAATCCATATCTGCCAAGTGACCCTATGTAGGGGGAACAGTCTCTATTCTGCTCTGTGTCAGTGTGTATCAGGGATCATTAGGATAAGTGTCAATCCATATCTGCCAAGTGACCCTATGTAGGGGGAACAGTCCCTATTCTGCTCTGTGTCAGTGTGTATCAGGGATTTGACTATCTTTATTCAGATTCAAAAATTACAATTCCAGGAAAAATGTAACAAACATTTACAAGAACATGTTATGCACATCATAGAAACAACGTGAACCTCTTTAAAGCCACAAACTTAAGACAAAAAATACGTACACACAATGTGTAAGGGTTTGAAAGAATATTCAGAATCCTTACATATTTACTTTATCGTTTGTTTGATTTTTGTGAACCATATATAAACTACAAGCAGCGTGAAAACTATAAAAACTCAAGTGGCCATGCTGATCAAATTAAATAGTATGCTTTACACAGCGTATAAGGGTGATGTCACAGCACAACGGTAATCTAACAGGGGAAGAGGTGAAAGTCATCCTCCCCCTCCCACGACCCCGCCATATCTGCCAAGTGACCCTATGTAGGGGTAACAGTCTCTATTCTGCTCTGTGTCAGTGTGTATCATGGTCTCTGAGGACGGGGAACAGTCTCTATTCTGCTCTGTGTCAGTGTGTATCAGGGGCTTTGAGGACAGGTGTCAATGTTAGGTGATTTCTGCCCTTTATGGATTAAAAGCAGACTCTGCATCAACTGTGTAATTTTCCATGGGAGTTTTGCCATGGATCCCCCTCCGGCATGCCACAGTCCAGGTGTTAGTCCCCTTGAAACAACTTTTCCATCACTTTTGTGGCCAGAAAGAGTCCCTGTTGGTTTTAAAATTCGCCTGCCCATTGAAGTCAATGGCGGTTCGCGCGGTTCGCCGGTTCGCGAACATTTGCGGAAGTTCGCGTTCGCCATTCGCGAACCGAAAATTTCGGGTTCGCGAAAACACTAGTCCTCCGTATCCCCCCAGCCATGCCCCAGTGATGTCCACTAGCTGCGTTGGGTGCCACCCTGCTGTGAACATGATTTCTCCTCCTCATCATCATCCTCCTCCTAATCCTCTAGAACTGTGCCCTGGCTGGACAATTGTGTACCTGGCCTATGCTGGTGCAGGAATCCACCCTCCAAGTCACTTGTGAATGACTGGCCTCCTCTTCCTCCTGTGCCACAGCCTCTTCCATCATCGCCCGAAGCGTTTTTTCAAGGAGATATTGGCTGAGAATGTTGTCATCGGCACTGGCCATGTTGGTGGAGTACTCGAAACAGTGCAAAATGGCACACAGGTTTCGCCTGGAGGCCCACTCATTGGTGGTGAAGTGGTGCTGTTCCTCAGAGCGACTGTCCCGTGCGTGCTGCATCTGAAACTCCACTATTGCCTGCTGCTGCTCACACAGTCTCTCCAGCATGTGGGCACGTCGCATATGAGGTGGTGAGCGGGAAGGCCAAAGTTACGCTGCAGCACAGACAGACGAGCAGCAGCACGGTGAGAACGCCGAAAGCGCGCACAGACGGCCTGAACTTTCTGCAGCAGCTCTGATATATATGGGTAGTTTTTCAGTAATTTCTGCACCACCAAATTCAGCACATGCGCCAGGCAAGGGATGTGCGGCAAACCAGCTAGGCCCAGATCTACTACGAGATTTCGCCCATTATCGTACACCACCAGGCCGGGCTTGAGGCTCAGTGGCAACAACCACTCATCGGTCTGTAGTTCCATGCCCGTCCACAGCAGGTGTGGGGGTTTTCCAACAAACATATGAGTTTTAAAACAGCCTGCTGTAGTTTCCCCCTGGCTGTGCCGAAGTTGGTGGTGAAGGTGTTACACTGCCTGGATGAGGTGGTGGTAGAGGAGGAGGAAGCAGAGTAGGAGGAGGAGGCAACAGGAGGCAAAGAGAAATGCTCTGCAATCCTGGGTGGCAGAAGGACATGCGCCAAACTGCTATCCGCCTCAGGCCCAGCTGCCACTACATTTGTTCAGTGTGCAGTTAGGGAGATATAGTGTCCCTGCCCGTGCTTACTGGTCCACGTATCTGTGGTTATGTGGACCTTGCCACCAGGGCCGGTGCTAGGATTTTTAGTTACACAGGCGAAGATGCATTTTGGCGCCCCCAACCCTCATTAAAAAAAAAAAAAAATGCATCTTCACCTGTGTGTCTTTCCTCCCAAGAAACAGGCACACAGGCATCATTTTTCAGTCACACAGTCAAAGTCATACAGGTACACTGTCATACAAAGACAGAAATAATCATACAGAGACATACAGACACATACAGTCAGAGACATACAAGCAGAGATATACATGCATACAGAGACATGCAGGCATATAACGACATACATGCATACAGAGGCATACCGTCATACAGACACATACATACAGACAGGCATACAGAAACATACATACAAAGACATTCAGGCACATACATACAGACATACAGGCATAAATAAACATACATACAGAGACATACAGGCATGCAGACACATACATACATACATACATACAGGCATACAAAGACATACACACATACAGAGACATACCGTCATACAGACACATACAGTCAGAGACATACAAGCAGAGATATACATGCATACAGAGACATGCAGGCATATAAAGACATACACACATACAGAGACATACCGTCATACAGACACATACATACAGACAGGCATACAGAAACATACATACATACAAAGACATTCAGGCACATACATACAGACATACAGGCATAAAGAAACATACATACAGAGACATACAGGCATGCAGACACATACATACATACATACAGGCATACAAAGACATACACACATACAGATACCTGCATGCATACAGAGACATAACGTCATACAGACACATACATATAGACAGGCATACAGACACATACATACAGAGGCATACCGTCATACAGACACATACATACATACAGAAACATGCATACAAAGACATACAGGCATACAGAGACACACACATACGTACATACAGAGACATAAAGGCATACAGTTACATACATGCATACAGAGACATATATACAGACATTCAGAGACAAACATACATCCAGTTACATACATGCATACAGAGACATACAGAAACATACGTACAAGACATACAGACACATACATACATACAGAGGCATACCGTCATACAGATACATACATACAGACAGGCATACAGAAAAATACATACTCACACACACACACACAAACTCACAGACACATAGTCGAACACACCCACTGACAGACACACACACACACACACTGACAGACACACACACACACACACTCACTGACAGACACACACACACACTCACTGACAGACACACACACTCACTGACAGACACACACACACACACTCACTGACAGACACACACACACACACACACTCACTCACACACACTGACAGACACATACTCGAACACACACACACTGACAGACACACACACTGACAGACACACACACATACACACTGACATACACACTCACACTCACATGCACACACACATACACACACAGTAATTAATTATCTAAATTAAATTTACATTTCCCACCCAGCCTCCCTACCTGGAGTGCTGGCGTGGGTCTTTCATTGGTGGTCCAGTGGGGCTGCTGGGAGGCGTGCGGCTGAAGTGGATTAGGAGGCGGCGAGGGAGCTCTGATCTCTCTGACCGGCTCCCTCGCAGGCTGTTTTCTGATGCCGCGGGAGCCGGAATATGACGTCATATTCCGGCTCCCATTCCGGCTCCTGCGGCATCAGCAAAAGGCGCGCGAGGGAGCCGGTCAGAGAGATCAGAGCTCCCTCGCCGCCTCCTAATCCACTTCAGCGCCGCTCCGGGGATCCAGGAGGTGACCAGGCAGGAGGGAGCACTTCCCTCCTGCCGGTCACTGTAATTTTGCGCCCCCAGAGCCGGTGCGCCCTAAGGCGGCCGCCTGTACCGCCTTATGGACGCGCCGGCCCTGCTTGCCACAGATGGCGTTGCACAGTGCACACCCGATTTTGTCCACCAATTGGTTGTGCAGGGAAGGGATGACTCGCCTGGAAAAGTAGTGAAGGCTGGGAACCACGTGTGGGACAGCCACCGCCATCAGGTTTTTAAAACTGTCCGTCTCCACCAGACGGAATGACAGCATTTCAAAGGCCAGGAATTTTGAAATGCTGGCATTCAGGGCCAGGGATCGTGGGTGACTAGGGGCGTACTTCCTCTTTCTCTCCAGTGTTTGGGAGATGGACAGCTGAACGCTTCCATGGGATAGTGTGGAGATGCTTGAGGACAGTGGCGGACGTGGTGGCGTTGCTGCCACAACCTCTGTTTGGAGGAAGAAGCCGAGACAGCAGCAGAAGAGGAAGCAGGAGGAGCCTATGACCTTTCTTGGTTTTTGAGGTGCTTACTCCACTGCAGCTCGTGCTTTGCATGTAGATGCCTGGTCATGCAGGTTGTGCTCAGGTTTAGCACGTTTATGCCTCGCGTCAGGCTCTGATTGCACAGTATGCAAACCACTTGTGTCTTGTCGTCAGCACATTGTCTGAAGAACTGCCACACCAGGGAACTCCTTGGAGGTGGCTTTGGTGTGCTTGGTCCCTGGGTATGGTGGGTAGTAGCAGGTGTAACGTCTAGGGAACGGCCGCTCTGCTTTTCCACCCTGCTCCCTCTTCTGCTGTGCTGGTGCCTCCATGCAACCATGCGACCACTTCCTCTCCTTGCAACAGGAGCTCCACCAACAGCAGCTGCACCATGACCAGGGCCACGTCCCTTATTTGATGCTCTCCTCATTCTTTGTGTTCACCGACCAAACTAACAGATGTTTTATGTCAGGCGACAATGTAACCACCAATAGTCAACAATTTCTTTTTAGTTTTTTTAGTTTATTGGACTGCAAGAAATGCACCGCAGAATTTTTGAAAGTGCAATGTAACCACAGTATTTGACGGTTCTATTTGACTTTCAGATATAAACTGCAGGCACCAAATTGACTTTTTAGCACCTAAAGAATTCAAATGTTTAAAACTGCAATATAAGCATAGTATTTGACGGTTCTATTTGACTCTCAGATATGAAGTGCAGGCACCAAATTGACTTTTTAGCACCTAAAGAATTTGAATGTTTAAAAATGCGCTGTAAGCACAGTATTTAATGGTTCTTTTTGACTCTCAGATATGAAGTGCAGGCACCAAATTGACTTTTTAGCACCTAAGGAATTTGAATAATTAAAACTGCAATGTAAGCACAATATTTGATGGTTCTATTTGACTCTCAGATATGAAGTGCATGCACCAAATTGACTTTTTAGCACCTAAAGAATTTTAATTTTTAAAACTGCAATATAAGCACAGTATTTGTCGGTTCTATTTGACTCTCAGATATGAAGTGCAGGCACCAAATTGACTTTTTAGCACCTAAAGAAATTGAATGTTTAAAAAAGCGCTGTAAGCACAGTATTTAATGGTTCTTTTTGACTCTCAGATATGAAATGCAGACACCAAATTGACTTTTTAGCACCTAAAGAATTTAAATTTTGAAAACTGCAATGTAAGCACAATATTCGACGGTTCTATTTGACTCTCAGATTTGAAGTGCAGGCACCAAATTGACTTTTTAGCACATAAAGAATTTTAATTTTTAAAACTGCAAAGTAAGCACAATATTTGATGGTTCTATTTGACTCTCAGATATGAAGTGCACGATCCAAATTTACTTTTTAGCACCTAAAGAATTAGAATTTTTTAAACTGCAATGTAAGCATAATATTTGACGGTTCTATTTGACTCTCAGGTATGAAGTGCAGGCACCAAATTTTCTTTTTAGCACCTAAAGAATTAGAATTTTTTAAACTGCAATGTAAGCATAATATTTGATGGTTCTATTTGACTCTCAGATATGAAGTGCAGGCACCAAATTGACTTTTTAGCACCTAAAGCATTTGCATTTTTAAAACTGCGCTGTAAGCACAGTGTAACAGCTACCCAGGGTAGAGAGGTGTATCTGCCGTTGGAGACGTCCTTCCTCTGGGCAAGATCCTGGGCTGTAGTGAAGAGGCGAAGTCCCATCCGCTGGATCCCTCTAACAATGGAGAGGCAGAGCTCTGAAAAGAGCTAGTGATTAAGCTGATAATTCCCTTTCAAGAATGAGACACAGCTACGTTTTAAAGGGTGAAGAAGAACTAACTCCACTGAGAATTTATTGCTGCTTTTATGCAGGATTTTACAGGTTAGACACCACCCACTGGACCTTGTGGGGCACCAAAAATGCAGTTACAGCAACCAATCACAGGTGGGGGCCAGGGGGGAGGACATTAGGTCCTGCCCCCTCATTCTAATTTAGGACCACAGGCTGCTCACTGTTTACCAGACATGCCCCTACTCGCAGTATAGTGAGTAGGGGCAAAATTTACTAATACTAAGTAATGTTTACTTAGTATTAGTAAATGTGGCTGAAATACCTAAATTGGTCCGTGGGAATACCGTGGGAATTAGGGAGTTATCTACCAAGCGGCTGCAAGACAAGTTCTGAAGTTCCAAAGTTGCCGAAGATCCGAAGTGTCAAAATGCCGAAGTTCCGAAGTGTCGAAGTGCCGAATTGCCAAAGTGCCGAATTGCCGAATTGCCAAAGTGCCGAATTGCCGAATTGCCGAAGTCCCGAATTTCAGAATGCCGAACCGAACCGAAAATGTTTCCCATGCACATGCCTATACTCAATTATCTCCAAGCTGAAAAGTTACACTTTTTAGGCATTTTTATAACTTGATTTGGTATGGTACAGGAATAACACTTATATTTTTATGCACAGAACAACTTGGGGAGAAACACATTCAAAATTCGTGCAAATCCGTTTGGTAGTTCCCAAGATATTAAAACGTCTCTTTGTACCGACCGCACGCCTGTGGGTATGCCCAAACAGTTCCATAGATTCCGGCTGTGCGGTCGGTCTTCTATTATGTCCATTGAAATAAATTTCAAATGAAAGTTTTCACGAATCAGTTGTGGATTGTGTTATGAATCCAGAATACAGCAGCAGAGGAAAGCTGCTACATTTGTGACAGTAAGAAAGCGGCACTTTAGTGCAAGTGTTCCCAATTGGTGGGAACTAGAGTGTGTCTGCAGTCCCAGGAGGGCATAACCCTTGTATATATACAAAGAAATAATGAAAGAACGTGAGCCCAAGCTGAAAACAGCTTCAGGAGCACTAGGGAAAGGTGCTGCAGGGACGATTCTACCTGATATGGCAAACTTAAAAAATCAACTTTATTGTGGGCACCATAGCGAATATATGATCCCAATAAAAAATATATACAAATAGAGAAAGGAAACTTAATATACCACAACACCTATGAACCAAATGGGGAAAACAGTATAGAATAGGTTGTACCTATAGAAAGATATAGAGAGCCTATACATAGAGCTAGTCGAACCTGTAGAAACCAGCCCTGCTGTATACTGCCTTTCAGTAGAGACACTCTATATGGAGAGGCTGAAAATGTATACGCTTAGGCTAGGAATCAGGTACTAAGCAGCGTAGAAATATGCTCTTTATGGCAACTGCCTATATGACAGGGATAAATGAGTGTGTAGGAAAGGAGAGACAGAGTATCTCTTTTGCACTTAGGAAATTGTGACAGAACGAACTTGATCCAAATAGACTGGGCAAATGCTGCAGAGCTTAATAAGAACGAAAGTTGCAACAAAATATGCTTGGTCTAAGTAGTGGATCGCTGTAGGTCAACAATAGAGAACACTCAACCCTGTCTTTTAAAGGAACTAAATGTTGCTTTTAAAAGAGTCTAGTCTCCGCACTGAAGACACTCAAAACAGCTGGCGGTAATACAATCTTCCGTATAGGGAGAGAGGCTAGTGGTTGCAGTCTGTAAGGAGGAAGAGAATTCTACATCTCAGTGTGTAACATTGCTACTGACTGGTGCCAATACCTAAGGAGCCCTCCCAGCCTTGCTGTAGAGCTTGCAAGTATAACAGCTGGAGAGAAAACGCTCTCCTATGTATGGAGAGGAGCTAATGGTTAGTAGGGAGACACAAATATATCTATACTTTGGAACGTAAAAATGCTACAAGTAAGTGCAGCAACATTGCCTCCCCACTTGCTGTCTCGCTTGTAGTCAACCGCTGGAGAGACCTCTCTCACTTGTGTAGATTTGTGACAGTCTGAGTTCACATACACAAGCAGTCATTGCACTGGCTAGCTGAGGGTCCTTATTACACGGCTCCCCTTTGTGGAACACCCCGGCAGATCCGGCTTGATCCTTTTCGGGTAAGCCTGGGGATGTCCGGGCTGCTAGGATGGTATAAGTTCTGTCTGCCTGGACAGTCTGTATGCGTTTCCGTTGTTCTTGCCAGGCCGGTACTGGATGGAAAAGTTATAAGGTTGGAAGGCCAAACTCCATCTCAATAGCCGGCCATTGTCTCCTGCCACTCGGTTTAGCCAGACCAGGGGATTGTGGTCGGTGATGATGGTGAATTCTTGTCCATATAAATAGGGAGTGAGTTTCTTTAGAGCCCAGAGTAGGGCCAGGCATTCCTTTTCCACTGCCGCGTAGCTCAACTCCCGAGGTAACAGGGTGCTCCACTCCATCGTCCCCGATCTGGCTTAGAACTGCCCCCAGTCCGTACATGGAAGCATCTGTATGGACGACAAAACGCTTGTTAGGGACGGGGGCAGTTAATACAGGAGCGTTGATCAAAGCGTTCTTTAGAGACTGAAAAGCTGTTTCACAGGCGGGAGACCACAGGACTACTCTGGGTAAATTCTTTTTAGTTAAGTCTGTCAGGGGTTTAGCGATAGAGCTGTAGCTGGGCACAAATTTCCTGTAGTACCCTTCAGTCCCTATGAAAGCCAGTACCTGGGTCTTGGTGTGGGGTGTGGGCCAATTGGCTACGGCCTCAATCTTGGCTGGTTCAGGGCGCTGCTTCCCACACCTAACCCTGTGTCCCAGGTATTGGACTTCGGCCATGCCCAAGTGTCATTTCTCCGGTTTCAGAGTCAGGCCTGCGGCCCGAATCTGATCCAGCACGGCCTCCCCCCATGTCTCACTATAGATCGCAATGTCATCCAGGTACGCACAAGCGAAGTCCTGGAAGCCATCAAGGAGTCTTATCACCAAGCGTCGAAAGGTGGCTGGGGCATTCTTCATCCCGAATGGCATAACCCTAAATTGGTATAAGCCAAACGGGGTGATGAAGGCCGACTTGGAGATAGCTTCCTTGGCCAGGGGGATCTGCCAGTATCCTTTGCACAGATCGATAGTGGTCAGGTAACGTCCCCTGGCAATGCAATCTAATAGCTTGTCCACTCGGGGGAAATCGGCTAAGCATCTGTTATGGTACGGGACCGGGTGGTCCCATCCTTTTTGGGTACTAGAACTACAGGGGATGCCCAGGGACTGTGAGACAGTTCTATGACCCCCAACCTAAGCATTTCCTGAATCTCCTTCCTCACCCCTTCCTTAACTGCCTCTGGGATTTGGTAGGGGGCCTGTTGTAGGGGTGCTTGTCCGGGGGTTTCTACATTGTGGGTCGCTAGCGTAGTGTACCCTGACTCGTGGGAGAAGGTTAACTCCTTTTCAGCTAGCAATTGTCTGAGCTGGCCCTTTTCGGCGGGGCTTAATCGCTCCCCTAGCTGAACGGTACTGAGCAAACTACCTGGCGTAGGAGCAGCTAGTAGACTGGGGATAGGTAAACTGTCTGGGTCTTCTGTTGTGGGGCAACAGGTAGCTGCTATGTCCTCTGTTCTTTCCTGATACGCCTTCAAAAGGTTAACATGGAAAGCTTTTTGGATTCTCTCATCCTTATCACAATTATATACGTGGTGTCACAAACTTGTGCTACCACCCTGTAAGGACCTTGCCAGGAGGCCTGGAGCTTATTCCCTTTTACCGGTCTAAGCACCAGTACCTTCTATCCCACCTGGAACGTCCTATGTTGGGCCACCTTGTCGTACCACTGTTTCTGTCTGCTTTGGGCCGCATGGAGGTGATCTCTGGTCATCCGGGCTAACTGTTCCATATGGTCCTGCATTTCCAGAACATATGGTACAATAGGGACACCCTCATGTTCCATTTCCCACTCCCAGTGCTCCCGGATGAGGTCGAGTGGTCCCCGTACTCTCCGTCCATAGAGCAGCTCAAAGGGGGAAAACCCAGTAGATTCCTGAGGCACCTCTCGATAGGTGAACAAGAGGTGCGGCAGGAATCGCTCCCAGTCTCTGTACTCGTCTGCAACTGCTTCAGGGTACCGTTAAAATGCTCACAGAGACCGTTCATCTGGGGGTGGTAAGGGGAGCTGAGAAAGGGTTTTATACCACAGACCTTCCATAACTGTTGGGTTAGATCTGAGGTAAACTGTGTCCCCTTGTCAGATAGGATTTCTTTCGGGAACCCCACTCTGGTGAATATTCCGACTAGGGCACTGGCAACAGTGTCAGACTGAATATTCGTCAAAGTGATGGCCTCCGGATAACGGGTAGCGTAGTCCACCACGGTAAGGATGTATTTCGGATACGAACTGCAGGCACCAAATTGACTTTTTAGCCCCTAAAAAATTCAAATGTTTAAAACTGCAATATAAGCACAGTATTTGACGGTTCTATTTGACTCTCAGATATGAAGTGCAGGCACCAAATTTACTTTTTAGCAACTAAAGAATTAAAATGTTTAAAACTGCAATATAAGCACAGTATTTTTTTTTTTTTAATTCTTTATTTTTCGTGCAACAAGATGTACAAAACACGCCTGTGGTGCCACGACGGCATGCACTGGTACAGTAAAGCACAATTTCATCATGACAAAGTACAGTCGCACATTTTGGTAATACAGGGTGTAAGCTTATGGTCATTAACAATAGGTATAGTAAATCTGCAATCGTGGTATGCTTGTCACTGAGTAATAAGGTAAAATAAGAATAAAAAAATACTAAATACTAAATACAAAATAAAAAGAACTTTGTTCCAAATGCAATATTGTTGCGTATCATCCTAATATGCGCAGTGATATAAGGGGTGGTCTGAGGGGACACATTTGTGCCATGCTATGGGTTTTTGTTATCTCGCTTTTCTGCTTAACCCCTTAAGACCAGAGGGCGTACTATTACGTCCTTTTTAAAGCGTCTCTAAACGCCGGAGGGCGTAATAGTACGCCCTCCGTTTTTTTTTTCACTTACCCGGTCGCCGGCGATTCCACGCCGGCGATCGCGGTTGGGGGGACTCCCAGGGAGCCCCCCGCGGCACGTCTGCCCTCTTCAGCCCCCCCGGGCCATGTGAGAGTGAGGTCCTTGCGAGGACCTCACAATCACATAGCCGGGATAGCTGGCTGGTGCAATGCCAGCAGGGGGACTAACTGTAATGACAGTTAGTCCCCCTGCTGGCTGAAAATCAAATTAAAATAAGTTAAATAAGTGTAAAAAAAATATATATATACTTAGATCATATATATATTATATATATATGATCTAAGTATATATATACACATATACACACATACACATACACTGTCTAGGTGTATTTTAATATTAATATATATATAATTATATATATATATATATATATATATATATATTAATATCAAATTACACGTAGACTGATACTGATTAAATATATATATATATAACTATTGTTATATGTATATTTATATATAATATAAAAATAAATAAATATGTAAATACGTAAAAAAAAAAAAATACAAATAAAATATTACAAAATATATAGATGTGTTTTATTTCGTTCTAACTGTATTTTGATATTAATATATATATATATTTATATCAAAATACACGTAGAACAAAATAATATATATATATATATATCTATATACATAAATATATACGTATATATCACTATATATATACCTATATATAAATAAAAATATTTAAAAAAAATTATATATATATATATACGTATATATACACATATGTATATATATATACATATATTAATTCTACACATATATTTATGTAATAATTTTACATAATTAGGTATCCTAATTAATTACAATTAGCGGGACCTGCCTGACTACCATGCCGAAAGTATAGGGAATTTAATTTGCTAGCACTATATTTAACCCTATAACTTTCCAAGACACCATAAAACCTATACTCGAGAGACTTCGCTGAACACAAATAATAGTGTTTCAAAACAGTAAAATGTATCACAACGATGATATCGCCAGTAAAAGTGACGTTTTTTGCATTTTTCACGCACAAACAGCACTTACACGGACAATATTATGGCTGCAATACTTTTTACTGTTTTGAAACACAAATATTTGTGTTCAGCGAAGTCTCCCGAGTACAACAGTACCCTTCATGTACAGGTTTTATGGTGTTTTAAAAAAATACAGCGTCAAATATAAGGCTTGTGTTTCATTTTTTCACATTCAAATTCGCCAGATTGCTTACGTTGCCTTTATGACCCTATGGTAGCCCAAGAATGAAAATTACCCCTATGATGGCATACTATTTGCAATAGTAGACAACCCAAGGTATTGCAAATGGGGTTTGTCCAGTCTTTTTTAGTAGCCACTTAGTCACAAACACTGGCCAAAATTTGCGTTTTTTGCATTTTTCACACACAAACACTAACGCTAACTTTGGCCAGTGTTTGTGACCAAATGGCTACTAAAAAAGACTGGACATACCCCATTTGCAATACCTTGGGTCGTCTACTATTGCAAATGATATGCCATTATGGATGTAAATTTATTTCCTGGGCTACTATACAGTCTCAAAGGCAACATAACCAATCTGGCGAATTTCAATTTCAAATGTAACACGCTATATTTGACCCTGTAACTTCCCAAAACACCATAAAACCTGTACATAGGGGGTACTGTGAGACTTTGCTGAATACAAATATGTGTATTTTATTGCAGTAAAAGCAAACAGTATTATGACATTGACAGTTAAAATGTCATGTAGAACTAAAAAAAAATAATCTTATTTTCTCCCATTTTTTTCATATTAAATTATGTTTCATAGCTAGATATTTGATATTAAATGAAAGCTCTGTTTCCCCTGAATAAAATGATATATAATAAGGGGGGGGGGGGTGCATTTAATATGAAAGAGGTGAATTACGGTTGGACAGACATATAGCACAAATGCCAGGTTTTGTTTACATTTTGTTTCGTTCACAACTTGTACATTTGGCTGCGGTCTTAAGGGGTTAATTGCTCAATTATCCATCCTACCTGTTATTATTCACATAATGCCCAAGCAGGCTGACCCCCTTATGAGAGTATCGTCAGATATGCCATATTAACTTAACAGAGTGGCAGCACAGCATGTGGGTCAAAGGTTTGTTTTTATGTAAGAGATGGGTATATCATGTAAGGTAATCATGCTTGTATGAGCCTGTCATCAATGGTACATGCCAAAAAGAACGTCGTGGGTACAACAGATAGTTTTGTAAGCACAGTATTTGACGGTTCTATTTGACTCTCAGATATGAAGTGCAGGCACCAAATTGACTTTTTAGCAAATAAAGAATTTGAATTTTTAAAACTGCAATATAACCACAGTATTTGACAGTTCTATTTGACTTTCAGATATGAACTGCAGGCACCAAATTTACTTTTTAGCACCTAAAGAATTCAAATGTTTAAAACTGCAATATAAGCACAGTAGTGATGTCCCGAACGGTTTGCTGGCGAATAGTTCCTGGCGAACATCGCTCGTTCGCGTTCGCCACGGATGGTGAACATATGCGCTGTTCGGTCCGCCCCCTATTCGTCATCATTGAGTAAACTTTGACCCTGTACCTCACAGTCAGCAGACACATTCCAGTCAATCAGTTGCAGACCCTCCCTCCCAGACCCTCCCACCTCCAGGACAGCATCCATTTTACATTCATTGTGAAGCAGCATTCTTAGTGAGAGGATAGACAGTGAAGCTGCTGCTGATTTGATAGGGAAATTAATAGCTGGGCTAGTGTATTCAGTGTCCACTACAGTCCTGAAGGACTCATCTGATCTCTGCTGTAAGGACAGCACCCCAAAAAGCCCTTTTTAGGGCTAGAAGATCAGTCTGCTTTTTTTTTCTGTGTAATGTAATTGCAGTTGCCTGCCTGCCAGCCTGTGTGTCAGGCTCACAGCATATACTGTGCACACTTGCCCAGTGCCACCACTAACTCACTGGTGTCACAATAGCTTGCATTTAAAAAAAAAACAAAACTTTTTTGACTGTAATATAATATCAGTCAGTTTCCTTCACGAGTGTTCGTTTCAGGGCCTGCCCAGTGCCACCACTCACTCACTGGTGTCCCAATAGCTTGCATTTAAAAAAACTAATCGTTTTGGACTGTAATATAATAGCAGTCAGTTTCCTTCATGAGTGTGCGTTTCAGGGCCTGCCCAGTGCCACCACTCACTCACTGGTGTCCCAATAGCTTGCATTTAAATAAAACAAAACTTTTCTTGGCCTGCCCAGTGCCACCACTCACTCATATCTGGTGTCCCAATAGCTTGCAATTAAAAAAAAAAAAAACTTTTTGGACTGTAATATAATAGCAGTCAGTTTCCTTCACGAGTGTGCGTTTCAGGGCCTGCCCAGTGCCACCACTCACTCATATCTGGTGTCCCAATAGCTTGCATTTAAAAAAAACAAAACTTTTTGGACTGTAATATAATAGTAGTCAGTTTCCTTCACGCGTGTGCGTTTCAGGGCCTGCCAGGGCACAGTGTCACACCAGTGCAACTCATATCTGGTGTAACAGTAGAGTACATTTAAAAAAAAAAAAATGTGACTGTAATAGATTGAATAGCAGTTAGTTGTCTGCAAGCGTGTGTGTCAGGCCTACAACGTCTACTCTGCCAACTTCTGCCAGTGCACAGTGACACTCATATCTGTTGTCACAGTAGCTTGCACGCATAGTACCACTAATCGGAAAAAAAAATTGCCCTAGAATAATGCCCAGTGTTCAGAGGCCACGTACCCTGAACTGGAAAAGTTCTGAGGACATAGTTGACTGGATATCACACAACACCAGATCTTCTACAGCTTCCGCTCGGAACCTTGACGCACCATCCTCCTCCAGCTTAGCTTCGGGCACCTCTCAAGTTACTACTCGCTCGCTCGCCTGCCGCCACCACCAACACTAACACCACAGCCGCTTCACTTGGTATGTCAGAGGAGTTATTTACACATCAGTTGGAAGAAATGAGTGATGCGCAACCATTATTGCCAGAGGATGTAGATAACAGGGATATGTCTCAGTCAGGCAGCATTACACACATGGACGTACGGTGTGATGATGATGATGTTGTACCCGCTGCTGCTTCCTTTGCTGAGTTGTCAAATACAAGTGAAGCGGTTGATGATGACGATGCGTCCGTGGATGTCACGTGGGTGCCCGCTAGAACAGAAGAAGATCAGGGGGAAAGTTCAGATGGGGAGACAGAGAGGAGGAGGAGGAGATGAGTTAGAAGTAGAGTGAGGTCGTTGCAAGGAGCTAGTGGCACAGTCAGACAGCATGCATCGGCACCCGGGGTCAGCCAGACAGCACGCCAATCAACGCATGCTGTTGCCACCACCAGAATGCCGTCATTGCAGAGCTCAGCAGTGTGGCATTTTTTTTGTGTGTCTGCTTCTGACAACAGTGATGCCATTTGCAACCTGTGCCAAAAGAAACTGAGTCGTGGGAAGTCCAACACCCACCTAGGTACAACTGCTTTGCGAAGACACATGATCGCACATCACAAACGCCTATGGGATCAACACATGAGTACAAGCAGCACACAAACTCAAAGCCGCCATCCTCCTCCTGGTCCAGCATCTTCAGCCACGTCAACCACTGCTGTCCTCCTTGCCCCCTCTCAACCATCCGCCACTCCATCTCTCGCCTTGAGCAGTTCCTGCTCATCTGCCCACAGTCAGGTGTCTGTCAAGGACATGTTTGAGCGTAAGAAGCCAATGTCACAAAGTCACCCCCTTGCCCGGCGTCTGACAGCTTGCTTGACTGAACTCTTAGCCCGCCAGCTTTTACCATACAAGCTGGTGGAGTCTGAGGCGTTCAAAAAATGTGTAGCTATTGGGACACCGCAGTGGAAGGTACCCGGCCGAAATTTCTTTGCACAAAAGGCAATCCCCAACCTGTACTCGATTGTGCAAAAGGAAGTAATGGCATGTCTGGCACACAGTGTTGGGGCAAGGGTCCATCTGACCACTGATACCTGGTCTGCAAAGCATGGTCAGGGCAGGTATATCACCTACACTGGGTATTGAGTAAACCTGGTGACGGCTGCCAAGCATTGAATGCATGGCTCTGCAGAGGAGTTGGTGACACCGCCACGACTTGCAGGCAGGCCTGCTGCCACCTCCTCTACTCCTCCTACTCCATCCTCTTCCATAACCTCCTCGGCTGAGTCTTCTTTTGCTGCTGCATCTTGCTCCACATCAACGGCACCCCCCAGCTCCCCGTGTACTATTCCACATCCCGGATATGGCAGTGTCACGCCGTCTTGGGGTTGACTTGCCTGAAAGCAGAGAGTCACACCGGACCAGCACTCCTGTCCGCCCTGAACGCACAGGTGGATCAGTGGCTGACTCCGCACCAACTGGAGATCGGCAAAGTGGTTTGTGACAACGGAAGAAATTTGTTGGCGGCATTGAATTTAGGCAAGTTGACACATGTGCCGTGTATGGCACATGTGTGTAATCTGATCGTACAACGCTTTGTGCTTAAGTATCCAGGCTTACAGGATGTCCTGAAGCAGGCCAGGAAGGTGTGTTGCCATTTCAGGCGTTCCTACACGGCCATGGAACACTTTTCTGATATCCAGCGGCGAAACAACAGGCCTGATGAGGGGGACGTAACAGGGTGTCGCAGCTGCCGGCCCGCCGCATGATATTTAAATCCCTAGCTCACCCCAGTACCTTGTCGTGGTTTCCTGTTCCTGGTTTCCTGAGAGTGCTTTATCATTGTGAATCTGATTTCCTGGTATCCTAATCTTGTCTTTCCCCTGGTTATTTTGAATTCTGGTTTCCCTGACTTGTCTTGTGTAAACGGTATGGAGTATTTTCTGGCTTCCTTGACCTCGGCTTTCCCTTTGACCATTCTCTGTCTCTAGCATATTAGTCCGGCCATTCTAAGGTCCGGTTTACGCTCTGTCCTTTTATTTTCCCTTTCTTGCCTATGTATATGTTTATGGACTGTTTGCGGTTGTTTGCGGTGCGTTAAACGTGGAGTTTGGTCTGTCACTGTGAAGCGGGCGTAACCCTTACACTACCTGATCGATACAACATCATACCTGATGTTTTTTTTTTTTTTTTTTTTTTTTTTTTGGTGTTTTCCAAAGTTTATTGGTAATTTTACAATACAAATGTTTAAACAGCCCCCCGTGGCGTTTTGAAGTTCATCCCGACAGTTGGCTGGGTGACTTGCAGGTTGGATAGGCCGCCAAAGTCCAACAACTTCAGCATTTCCTTGGTGTCAGGGTCCACCTCAATAATCTCCTGGTCAAGGGCAGATACCTCTGGGACATAGTTATCCCTCCTCTCTCTTTCCTCCTCCTGCAGTTTGATGGAGATGCCTCTGACAGGGCCTCTCTGGATGCGCTTCATCAGATGTGTGACATACCCAGCGATCTTATTGCGGAGTTTCTTGCTTGGGATGATGGCAATCTCTTCACACACACGCTTGTTGGTATGGAAGTCATTGCCCAATCGGGTGTAGTATTTTTCAATTATGACCCGAGCGGCCTTTTTCACGGTCTTTGTCCTGACGCGTCCCATGTTGGACCGAGCTGGTAGAAGAGCATACCTGATGTTTTAAAGCACGTTATTCCAAACAATTTAGGAATGTTAGTTGATTTATGCCCTTCATGGATTAAAACCAGACTCTGCATCAACTATGTAATTTTTCATGGGAGTTTTGCCGTGGATCCCCCTCCGGCATGCCACAGTCCAGGTGTTAGTCCCCTTGAGACAACTTTTCCATCACTATTGTGGCCATAAAGTGTCCCTGTGGGTTTTAAAATTCGCCTGCCCATTGAAGTCTATGGTGGTTCGCCCGTTTGCCCGTTTGCGAACATTTGCGGAAGTTCACGTTCGCCGTTCGCGAACCGAAAATTTTATGTCCGCGACATCACCAAAGCACAGTATTTGACTTGACTTTTTAGCACCTAAAGAATAAAAACTTTTAAAACTGCAATGTAGGCACAATATTTGACGGTTCTATTTGACTCTCAGATATGAAGTGCATGCACCAAATTGACTTTTTAGCACCTAAACAATTAGCATTTTTAAAACTGCAATGTAAGCACAATATTTGACGGTTCTATTTAACTCTCAGATATGAAATGCAGGCACCAAATTGACTTTTTAGCACCTAAAGCATTTGAATTTGTAAAACTGCAATGTAAGCACAATATTTGACAGTTCTATTTGACTCTCAGATATGAAATGCAGGCACCAAATTGACTTTTTAGCACCTGAAGAATTTTAATTTTTAAAACTGCACTGTAAGCACAGTATTTGACGGTTCTATTTGACTCTCAGATATGAAGTGCACGCCCCAAATTTACTTTTTAGCACCTAAAGAATTAGAATTTTTAAAACTGCAATGTAGGCACAATATTTGACGGTTCTATTTGACTCTCAGATATGAAGCGCAGGCACCAAATTTACTTTTTTTTTTTTTAATTCTTTATTTTTATTGTGCATTTGATTACATACATACTTACTCACAGTGCCACGACAGCGACCATGAGCAGTTCCATAACAATCAGTGGCATAGCAGAGAGATTGCACATTTAATATTTTTTTAGATGTAACAGGCTAACAATCGTTAAGTTTCCTACTTAGTACACATGTTGCAGTAGGATATTACTGTTAGCTGTATTGTGACTAATGTGTACTAAAGGTATGTTCCTGACAGTGGCTTTGGAGTAGCTTTTTGGTACCTGGCATGTGTAAAGCTCGTTGGCGCTATCTGCTCTGCGGGCATGTGGGCTATGGGATTAACCCGCCTATGGTTTCATGAGCTAGTCTGAGAGGTGTTGAGCTGAGTGATGCAATGTAGTGAGCAGCAATGCTCTCTTCCCTCCATTGACATTACAGAAAAGTGTATGTTGGGAGTTATCTAGGTACCAGGTATGTTACACCCCGTCTGTTAGCCATTTAGGGTGAATTGCCGTTTTGTTTCCATTTGGGACAGACGGGGGGGGGGGGGGGGAGAAAGTGAGGTGAGTAGCCTGATGTGCAGCTTTCTTGTGTGCCAGACTGGTGTACTGCTATTATCTTGTACTGGTTTATAGACATTTTGAAACACAAAATTAAGTAAACTGAAGTAATAGTAGGCAAATTGAGCAAAACATTCGAATAAACAGGAGAATCGTAAGGAGATAGTTCCATAGTGGTGAGATCAAACAGTCCCAGCCAAACTCTTGTTGCGGTTTACGCAGCCCTTAGAGCTATCATGTCGGGTTGTCGCCCGGGAAGCTGTGTCCGGCCCGTTGCGGACAAAACAAATTTACTTTTTAGCACCTAAAGAATTAGAATTTTTAAAACTGAGCTTTAAGCCCTGCAGCCTTTCAAAACACGCCATTAAATTGCCGAACACCGAACTCCAATCCGAACATACACTGACATGTCTGTGTTCGGGTTCGGGGTCCAAAAAACGTAATGTTCGCTCAACTCTACTGTTGACTCTAAATCTATTCATAAACAGGACTATACATAGGACACAAGGTCATGCATTTAAACTGTAAGAAAGGAGATTTATTCTGAGGAAAGGATATTTTATGGAAAGAACAATAAGAATGCTGACTTATCTACTCAAAGAGGTGGTTTTTATCAGAGTCTGTACAGATGTTTAAACAGCCGCTGGATGAATACTGAAAAAACATAATATTGATCCAAGGAGAGATCTGACTGCCATTCCGGGGTCATGAAGGAATTTTTCCTAGTTTGTTGCAAAATTGGAAAGTGCTGAAAACTAGATTTGTTTTACCTTATTTTGGTTCAACAGCAAAAACAGATGTGAGAAAGGCTGAACTACATGGACAAGTGTCTCTTTTCATAGTTGCATAGAAAAGACATGTGTCCATCAAGTTCAGCCTTGCTCACATTTGTTGTTTGCTGTTGATCCAAAAACCCAGTTTGAAGCACTTCCAATTTTGCAACAAAATAGAAAAAAAATCCCTTTTGACCCCAGAATGTTAGTCAGATTTATCATTGGATCAAGAAGCTATTACACTACAGTTGAAAAATAATTTCAGCCTATGTAACTAGGTTTTTATTTTTCTATTTTGCTATTTACAACCTATATGTGTGGGGCTTACATCCTTTTCTCCATTTAATTCATTGCAACAATAATGACTACATGGTACATGTACTGGTAGCCAGTACCAATAGGTAGTGTGTAGGAGTGATTAGGTAGTGAGATAATAGGTAGGAACAGTCAGTAAGTGATAAAGCAAATTGCATTACACTTCCCTAAGCTTATACATGTTAAAGCTAAGCAGGAATTCTGTCTCTTACCTGCCATTCCTGTTGTGCTATTCTCTCTGAAGAAATGCTTTTATTGTAGACAAACTCTAGTGCTTTATTTCATAAGTAGATAGGTGGTAAGATTTATACACAATGTTATATATTTATAAAACAAGTTAAAATGTGATTTGTAAGTGTGTTTTTTTTATTCCAGCAGACCATTTAGCTTAGTTATCTACAAAAAAGCAATACTACTTTTGCTGTAACATTATTTCAAATTGTTTTGTATAAGTAGAAAACCAGCCTAGTTCTTTTTTTGAGTTTATATGTGCTTTGCATATAGGCCATTCATTTTGTGACATAAGCTTTAGTGTAACTAATCTTGAATTTAATATTATACACCTAGGTGTATACCAGTGTATGGTCAACTCATTTTCATTCATTTCTAAATGAAATAAAGTAGACAGGGATCTAGTAATTTATTTCAACTTTCTGTTTCAAGGAAAAAAAATAAAGTATATTTTTAAAATCAAGAAATTACTCCATATTTAACATCTTGACCTTGTCATTTTTCTGTGTTGTTTCAGATTTTATGCACACATATTTGATTTCACACTTGCTTCCTTCCTCATCTGTTTTTCCCACATATATTTCAGCAAGCTGTTTTTCAATAATTAAAGTAGAACCCCCTTGGTCTGCATTAGTTTGTCTGCCAACACACCCAGAAAATAATGATTTATCATTGCACTAGGCAGACTTTAGAGATTGGCCATACTGTGACATCTGTTATATGGGTTATTTTTTGACCATGCAAGTACAGAATTTAATGCCATGCTGTGGTGTGACCATTTTGTAGCAGACTGACAGAACTACCACATAGCAGCTTATGTCATGCTTTAACATTAAACAACAGTCTTGCAGCATGGGTACAATATAGGTCAGTCACTTCACCACAACATGCATTGTAGAAATTGTGCAGATGTTGCAATGTATAATTTGTATCTTTAGGTCTCTGCACAATTGAAACCTTAGTAATAGCTTTTATTGTATACATACATTAACACATATTTCACTATTTTAGCTATTTCTATTTTTTTAGCAACTCACATTTGATATATATATATATATATATATGGAATAGTGATGTCCCGAACGGTTCGCTGGCGAATAGTTCCTGGCGAACATAGCGTGTTCGCGCTCGCCACGGATGGCGAACATATGCGATGTTCGGTCCGCCCCCTATTCGTCATCATTGAGTAAACTTTGACCCAGTACCTCACATTCCAGCCAATCAGCAGCAGACCCTCCCAGACCCTCCCACCTCCTAGACAGCATACAATTTAGATTAATTCTGAAGCTGCATTCTTTTTTTTTTTAATTATTTTTTTTGTGTGTTTGTGTTTATTACACATTATCCTCCATAGCCAGTAACCTGTGTTTATTATACATAATCCCCCATAGCCTGTAACCTGTGTTTATTATACATTATCCTCCCATAGCCTGTAACCTGTGTTTATTATACATTATCCTCCCCATAGCCAGTAACCTGTGTTTATTATACATTATCCTCCCATAGCCAGTAACCTGTGTTTATTATACATTATCCTCCCATAGCCAGTAACCTGTGTTTATTATACATTATCCTCCCATAGCCAGTAACCTGTGCTTATTTTACATTATCCTCCCATAGTCAGTAACCTGTGTTTATTATACATTATCCCTCCATAGTCAGTAACCTGTGTTTATTATACATTATCCCCCACAACCAGTAACCTGTGTTTATTATACATTATCCCCCCATAACCAGTAAAATGTGTTTATCATACATTATTCTCCCATAGCCAGTAACCTGTGTTTATTATACACTATCCTCCCCATAGCCAGTAACCTGTGTTTATTATACATTATTCTCCCATAGCCAGTAACCTGTGTTTATTATACATTATCCTCCCATAGCCAGTAACCTGTGTTTATTATACATTATCCTCCCATAGCCAGTAACCTGTGTTTATTATACATTATCCCCCCATAACCAGTAACCTGTGTTTATTATACATTATCCCCCCATAGCCAGTAACTTGTGTTTATTATACATTATCCTCCCCATAGCCAGTAACCTGTGTTTATTATACATTTCCCCCCTAGGGCCAGTAACCTGTGTTTATTAAACATTATCCTCTCATAGCCAGTAACCTGTGTTTATTATACATTATCCCCCCATAGCCAGTAACCTGTGTTTATTATACATTATCCCTCCAATAGCCAGTAACCTGTGTTTATTATACATTATCCCTCCCATAGCCAGTAACCTGTGTTTATTATACATTATCCCCCCATAGCCAGTAACCTGTGTTTATTATACATTATCCCTCCCATAACCAGTAACCTGTGCTTATTATGCATTATCTACCCCATAGCCAGTAACCTGTGTTTATTATACATTATCCCCCACAACCAGTAAACTGTGTTTATTATACATTATCCCCCCACAACCAGTAACCTGTGTTTATTATACATTATCCCCCCATAGCCAGTAACTTGTGTTTATTATACATTATCCTCCCCATAGCCAGTAACCTGTGTTTATAATACATTATCCTCCCATAGCCAGTAATCTGTGTTTATTATACATTATCCCCCATAGCCAGTAACCTGTGTTTATTATACATTATCCTCCCATAGCCTGTAACCTGTGTTTATAATACATTATCCTCCCCATAGCCAGTAACCTGTGTTTATTATACATTATCCCCCCACAACCAGTAACCTGTGTTTATTATACATTATCCCACCATAACAGTAACCTGTGTTTATCATACATTATTCTCCCATAGCCAGTAACCTGTGTTTATTATACACTATCCTCCCCATAGCCAGTAACCTGTGTTTATTATACATTATTCTCCCATAGCCAGTAACCTGTGTTTATTATACATTATCCTCCCATAGCCAGTAACCTGTGTTTATTATACATTATCCTCCCATAGCCAGTAACCTGTGTTTATTATACATTATCCCCCCACAACCAGTAACCTGTGTTTATTATACATTATCCCCCCATAGCCAGTAACTTGTGTTAATTATACATTATCCTCCCCATAGCCTGTAACCTGTGTTTATTATACATTTTTCCCCTATGGCCAGTAACCTGTGTTTATTAAACATTATCCTCTCATAGCCAGTAACCTGTGTTTATTATACATTATCCCTCCATAGCCAGTAGCCTATGTTTATTATACATTATCCCCCCATAGCCAGTAACCTGTGTTTATTATACATTATCCCTCCAATAGCCAGTAACCTGTGTTTATTATACATTATCCCTCCCATAGCCAGTAACCTGTGTTTATTATACATTATCCTCCCATAACCAGTAACCTGTGCTTATTATACATTATCTACCCCATTGCCAGTAACCTGTGTTTATTATACATTATCCCCCACAACCAGTAACCTGTGTTTATTATACATTATCCCTCCATAGCCAGTAGCCTATGTTTATTATACATTATCCCCCCATAGCCAGTAACCTGTGTTTATTATAAATTATCCCCCCATAGCCAGTAACCTGTGTTTATTATACATTATCCCTCCCATAGCCAGTAACCTGTGTTTATTATACATTATCCCCCACAACCAGTAACCTGTGTTTATTATACATTATCCCCCCATAACCAGTAACCTGTGTTTATTATACATTATCTCTCATAGCCAGTAACTTGTGTTTATTATACATTATCCTCCCCATAGCCAGTAACCTGTGTTTATTATACATTGTCCCTCCAATAGCCAGTGACCTGTGTTTATTATACATTATCCCCCCATAGCCAGTAACTTGTGTTTATTATACATTATCCTCCCCATAGCCAGTAACCTGTGTTTATTATACATTATCCCTCCAATAGCCAGTAACCTGTGTTTATTATACATTATCTCTCATAGCCAGTAACTTGTGTTTATTATACATTATCCTCCCCATAGCCAGTAACCTGTGTTTATTATACATTATCCCTCCAATAGCCAGTAACCTGTGTTTATTATACATTATCCCTCCCATAGCCAGTAACCTGTGTTTATTATAAATTATCCCCCCATAGCCAGTAACCTGTGTTTATTATACATTATCCCTCCCATAGCCAGTAACCTGTGTTTATTATACATTATCCTCCCATAACCAGTAACCTGTGCTTATTATACATTATCTACCCCATAGCCAGTAACCTGTGTTTATTATACATTATCCCCCACAACCAGTAACCTGTGTTTATTATACATTATCCCCCCATAGCCAGTAACTTGTGTTAATTATACATTATCCTCCCCATAGCCTGTAACCTGTGTTTATTATACATTTTCCCCCTATGGCCAGTAACCTGTGTTTATTAAACATTATCCTCTCATAGCCAGTAACCTGTGTTTATTATACATTATCCCTCCATAGCCAGTAACCTGTGTTTATTATACATTATCCCTCCCATAGCCAGTAACCTGTGTTTATTATAAATTATCCCCCCATAGCCAGTAACCTGTGTTTATTATACATTATACTCCCATAGCCAGTAACCTGTGTTTATTATACATTATCCTCCCATAGCCAGTAACCTGTGTTTATTATACATTATCCCCCCATAGCCAGTAACTTGTGTTAATTATACATTATCCTCCCCATAGCCTGTAACCTGTGTTTATTATACATTTTCCCCCTATGGCCAGTAACCTGTGTTTATTAAACATTATCCTCTCATAGCCAGTAACCTGTGTTTATTATACATTATCCCTCCATAGCCAGTAACCTGTGTTTATTATACATTATCCCTCCCATAGCCAGTAACCTGTGTTTATTATAAATTATCCCCCCATAGCCAGTAACCTGTGTTTATTATACATTATCCCTCCCATAGCCAGTAACCTGTGTTTATTATACATTATACTCCCATAACCAGTAACCTGTGCTTATTATACATTATCTACCCCATAGCCAGTAACCTGTGTTTATTATACATTATCCCCCACAACCAGTAACCTGTGTTTATTATACATTATCCCCCCACAACCAGTAACCTGTGTTTATTATACATTATCCCCCCATAGCCAGTAACTTGTGTTTATTATACATTATCCTCCCCATAGCCAGTAACCTGTGTTTATTATACATTTCCCCCCCTAGGGCCAGTAACCTGTGTTTATTATAGATTATCCTCCCATAGCCAGTAACCTGTGTTTATTATACATTATCCCTCCCATAGCCAGTAACCTGTGTTTATTATACATTATCCCCCCATAGCCAGTAACCTGTGTTTATTATACATTATCCCTCCCATAGCCAGTAACCTGTGTTTATTACATTATCCTCCCATAGCCAGTAACCTGTGTTTATTATACATTATCCCTCCCATAGCCAGTAACCTGTGTTTATTATACATTATCCTCCCATAGCCAGTAACCTGTTTTTATTATACATTATACTCCCATAGCCAGTAACCTGTGTTTATTATACATTATCCTCCCATAGCCAGTAACCTGTGTTTATTATACATTATCCCTCCCATATTCAGTAACCTGTGTTTATTATACATTATCCCCCCATAGCCAGTAACCTGTGTTTATTATACATTATCCCTCCATAGCCAGTAGCCTATGTTTATTATACATTATCCCCCCATAGCCAGTAACCTGTGTTTATTATACATTATCCCTCCAATAGCCAGTAACCTGTGTTTATTATACATTATCCCTCCCATAGCCAGTAACCTGTGTTTATTATAAATTATCCCCCCATAGCCAGTAACCTGTGTTTATTATACATTATCCCTCCCATAGCCAGTAACCTGTGTTTATTATACATTATCCTCCCATAACCAGTAACCTGTGCTTATTATACATTATCTACCCCATTGCCAGTAACCTGTGTTTATTATACATTATCCCCCACAACCAGTAACCTGTGTTTATTATACATTATCCCCCCATAACCAGTAACCTGTGTTTATTATACATTATCTCTCATAGCCAGTAACTTGTGTTTATTATACATTATCCTCCCCATAGCCAGTAACCTGTGTTTATTATACATTGTCCCTCCAATAGCCAGTGACCTGTGTTTATTATACATTATCCCCCCATAGCCAGTAACTTGTGTTTATTATACATTATCCTCCCCATAGCCAGTAACCTGTGTTTATTATACATTATCCCTCCAATAGCCAGTAACCTGTGTTTATTATACATTATCTCTCATAGCCAGTAACTTGTGTTTATTATACATTATCCTCCCCATAGCCAGTAACCTGTGTTTATTATACATTATCCCTCCAATAGCCAGTAACCTGTGTTTATTATACATTATCCCTCCCATAGCCAGTAACCTGTGTTTATTATAAATTATCCCCCCATAGCCAGTAACCTGTGTTTATTATACATTATCCCTCCCATAGCCAGTAACCTGTGTTTATTATACATTATCCTCCCATAACCAGTAACCTGTGCTTATTATACATTATCTACCCCATAGCCAGTAACCTGTGTTTATTATACATTATCCCCCACAACCAGTAACCTGTGTTTATTATACATTATCCCCCCATAGCCAGTAACTTGTGTTAATTATACATTATCCTCCCCATAGCCTGTAACCTGTGTTTATTATACATTTTCCCCCTATGGCCAGTAACCTGTGTTTATTAAACATTATCCTCTCATAGCCAGTAACCTGTGTTTATTATACATTATCCCTCCATAGCCAGTAACCTGTGTTTATTATACATTATCCCTCCCATAGCCAGTAACCTGTGTTTATTATAAATTATCCCCCCATAGCCAGTAACCTGTGTTTATTATACATTATACTCCCATAGCCAGTAACCTGTGTTTATTATACATTATCCTCCCATAGCCAGTAACCTGTGTTTATTATACATTATCCCCCCATAGCCAGTAACTTGTGTTAATTATACATTATCCTCCCCATAGCCTGTAACCTGTGTTTATTATACATTTTCCCCCTATGGCCAGTAACCTGTGTTTATTAAACATTATCCTCTCATAGCCAGTAACCTGTGTTTATTATACATTATCCCTCCATAGCCAGTAACCTGTGTTTATTATACATTATCCCTCCCATAGCCAGTAACCTGTGTTTATTATAAATTATCCCCCCATAGCCAGTAACCTGTGTTTATTATACATTATCCCTCCCATAGCCAGTAACCTGTGTTTATTATACATTATACTCCCATAACCAGTAACCTGTGCTTATTATACATTATCTACCCCATAGCCAGTAACCTGTGTTTATTATACATTATCCCCCACAACCAGTAACCTGTGTTTATTATACATTATCCCCCCACAACCAGTAACCTGTGTTTATTATACATTATCCCCCCATAGCCAGTAACTTGTGTTTATTATACATTATCCTCCCCATAGCCAGTAACCTGTGTTTATTATACATTTCCCCCCTAGGGCCAGTAACCTGTGTTTATTATAGATTATCCTCCCATAGCCAGTAACCTGTGTTTATTATACATTATCCCTCCCATAGCCAGTAACCTGTGTTTATTATACATTATCCCCCCATAGCCAGTAACCTGTGTTTATTATACATTATCCCTCCCATAGCCAGTAACCTGTGTTTATTACATTATCCTCCCATAGCCAGTAACCTGTGTTTATTATACATTATCCCTCCCATAGCCAGTAACCTGTGTTTATTATACATTATCCTCCCATAGCCAGTAACCTGTTTTTATTATACATTATACTCCCATAGCCAGTAACCTGTGTTTATTATACATTATCCTCCCATAGCCAGTAACCTGTGTTTATTATACATTATCCCTCCCATATTCAGTAACCTGTGTTTATTATACATTATCCCCCCATAGCCAGTAACCTGTGTTTATTATACCTAAACACATGTTACTGGCTATGGGAGGATTAATGTATAATAAACACAGGTTACTGGCTATGTAGGGGCTAATTTATAATAAACACAGATAACCTGTGTGTGGCAAACCTAGACACTTCTGGACTATAATGTATGAAAGGTTGTCTATAGGCTGTATTGTGTGCTATGTATATTTTGCTGTGTATTAAGCTAAGGTGGTTCGCATGCTGGCAGCTGTAAGCTACCAGCCTGCAGGTACTTCGTTCGACGAACAGCGACTATCCGGGCTGTTCATCAAGCGAATAAGGGCCCCCCTGGTCGACCACACACTCAGAGTCGTGTGGCACTTGTTAACCGATTGCAACATTGTTGCAATCGGTAATTAGAGGCTCTCCTAGGTGGCCGTCGTTCGACTACCGACCATGCGGCGGTCGGCCATCTTGGATCCTCTATTCTTCAGCGGTGTTTTGTCGTCGAGCGCCTGGAACCGAAAACGGATACTCGACGACACAAACACCGCTGGACCGTTCCCCTAAGTACGATCGACAGATTGAGGCGAACTTTAATGTAGAACCTTATTTGTTGCGGCGTTCGGTCATTTCAGCTGGGAGCTGAGCGGTATTCTCACAAAAGATGCGCTCAGACCCCAGCTATCTACCGAACGTTCGGTCATGTTAATCTACCGAATAAAACTCAGAAATTGTATTTTAATGTAAATTGTCAGTTCTGCTGCACGAGGGGATAATCCACTTAACCGTCCATTTTAGTGGGAGTATCCTTCTCATGCAGCAAGGCCTGTTGGGAGAATTATACTGCTTGATGGGATAAATCCCCTGAAACATCTGTGCGGAAACCCCTTGCATGGGGAACTGTATAAATATGCAAGCTTGTGAATAAAGCCAGTTAGTTGACTCCCAAACTGTGTTTCGTCCGGTTATTGGGAGGATTGGGATATTGCCTTACTTTTGAGCGCTGACTGTGTATTTACCTGTTATACCAGCGGAGATCGTGGATTTTAATATTGCACTCCGCTACACTGTGTTTATTATACATTATCCCTCCAATGGTTGTGGGCACCATGGTCTATGTCCCGTATTGTCTGGAGCTGTCCACATAATAATAATACAATGAATAACCAGTTTTGCGGCACTTATTAGTGTTTATAGAAAGTACTGTAATTTGGGTACTGAAAAGGGGTATAGGAAAAATAGTAATGATTTGGGGTTGATAAGGAGACACACTCCTGTGATAGTCTGTATCAACGATGCTGTTCTTTTCCAATAGTTTTGAATAACTGGGGAGAGCCACCAGAGTGAAAGAGTGCCTTTAGATTGGAGGTATCTCCAGCACATATCTGAAGATGAAAAAGCTATGGATTTGAGTCGGGGTAGTGCCTCTTCAAAACTTCTTAGCTCTGTTTTGAAGTCTATGACAGTTACTTTTGTTTTAATGAACCTGTCAGAATCATTGCAATCAGCAATATGTCAATCAACATTTCTCCCAAATTTCATACTGCTGTAGATCCTGTCTCTGCAAGTATAATATAGTCCACCACACTTTCATTTTGCACCCTTAAGAAGGAACATTAACTCAGTGTACAAACTAATTATTCAGCGTTTTCCCTTGTCTGCATAATAATCTCTCAGTATTTGAAGCACTTTTAATCATATGCTTCCTTCATAATTAACCCCTTAAGGACCAAACTTCTGGAATAAAAGGGAATCATGACATGTCATACATGTCATGTGTCCTTAAGGGGTTAAAGGGTCACTGTAGGCACCCAGAGCACTTCAGCTAATTGAAGTGGTCTGGATACAGTGTCCCTATAGCCCTTAGTGCTGCAATGTTAAACATTGCAGTTCCAGAGAAACTGCAATGTTTACATTGCAGCACTAAATCAGCCTCTAGTGACTGTCACTAAAGGGCTTCCTGGTTTGAAATTGACCCTTTGTCCGGTATCTGGTGCTGGACGTCCTTACGCTTTGCATGGAGACATCCAGCATCAGAATTTTCCCCAAAAGAAAGCATTGATTTAATGATATTCTATGGGGAGGTCTAATGGGTGTGCGCCATGTGCCACGCATGCACGTTAGATCCTGCTCTTGCGGGATGAGGAGGAGCTTCGACCCAGCGGTAAGGGAGTAAGTAAATAAGTAAAGGGAGTGTAACAGATCGCCTGGCACCCTGACTGGGTACCTCCATTGAAGGATGCTCCTAGCGCTTCCGGAAGGTTCCAAGCACTCTAGCAGACACCACAACCACTGCAGGCCGATCCTCTCTTCCTTCAGAGCTAAGTAGGAACAAGCTCTTAAAATAACTTAGTAGTGATTATAGCAAGGGAATATGCAGAGCATAGCAATCCCTTGTATCAGATTCCCCCAATAAGAGACGGCACTCCAAATTGAGGGTGAAGTAGAACTGAAGCTTTTAATCAAACACTCTGCTTTTATGCCCATTTTACAAACATAGTACCGCCCACAGGGTTTTGAAGAACAAACCAATCAATACATTACAACACAGCTAAACAATCCCATTCATACCAGCAGAAATCCTCAACTCTGCCTGTGATACAATTACTGAACACAATGGGCTAACATAATTATCACAGGCAGGAAAATACACAGTTTTGCACAATATTCATAACTTTAAAATATACAACACATTCACATTTTCAGGATCAGCATACTCCAAATACAAAAATGTGTCAAAATCATACAAATTGGTCCAGTGGTTCAAAAGATAGAAGGAAGACCTATTTGACTGACTGCAAGCATGGCTTGGGTGTGGTAAGCCAACTATCTCCAGCATACAGAAAATATTTCCATTTACAACAACAGCAAAAACACACAAAAATACATAATTCCTATCATGCTGAACAGAACCCCCACATTTAACCTATCCCCAGATATCTTGGATCTGAGTGCTCACTATATCCGAACAGCGCTCAGATCCCACAAACCCAGTCAAATCACCATGAGGTTAAAGTTTAGCAACAAGTTTCAACTGGTCTGGCAGGGTCCCTGGGCCAACGCCCTGCTGGAGGACAATAGACAGGAAACGGGATAGGGGCACACCTTCTCATGTATTCAAAGAGTTAGAAAAAGTGTTTCAAAATCCAATAAGCCCAAATAATGCTTACACAGGGCAAAGTCTCCCACGGGCCATAGTCAGAAGGCAGGAGGCGGGCAAACAGGCTTCTCCAATGCCCAGTGGCGAGGTTGTTTCCGCCACAGGGAGTAAGTAAATAAAGTGTTTTTAATCCTTTACTACCAGGGAGGGGAGAATCGCAAGGGAGGGGGAGAGGCAGGGAGAGCGATAGTGGCAGGAATAAAGCGTTGTATTCCTGGCACTATAGTATTCCTTTAAAAACAAACTTTTACCTAAGAATGTAATCAATTCTACATATGCTTCCTCGATCAAACATTTATTTTCATCCTTATCTTGAGCATCTGTAGTTTCAGTCAGGATGGTTTCTCTGAGATACATCCCAAGAATTCGGTCTCCCATAGTTTGTAGCTCTTTTAATCTATTTCAGAGCAAAGCGTGCTTTCTTGGTTTCCTGCATCCTTCTTGGTCCCATAACCTGTTGGCAGCTGCATTTAAAGGGTAGAATAACCGAGCAGTAATATATAATGATGGTGGAAACACACCACACACACACTGTGCTTCTCATCTCCAGACTCAACAGGATGAGAGGCAGGCAATAACTTTAGTCACATTATTGACATTAACATACTGAGAGCACTTCGGCATAATAGCTCAATAGTGATGATTTACAGCTATATAACGAAGTGCACACCAATACTGTAAAAATAATTATTTTTCACTCCAAAAATCCAAAGTTTATGTATGTTGAGGAACTCTGACTGTGTTGTTGTCATGCTTACTTGTTATGGGGCTCTTCCACTCCGGCATGGCAAGCATCGCAAGCACATATTCAGAACATGCTAATGACATTGTGAGTGATGCAAAATCGTTGCTTCTTCAGGATCGCTCTATGGGTGCTCCTCTCTTTGGGTCCAATCAAAATAAATGCAGACTACTTTAACCCATGTATTTCTTGTCCCAATCGCCAAGGACCCAATGTTCTGGTTCTTGCTTAGCCCATCTGTTACATAGTTACTTAGGCTGAAAACAGATTTGTGTCCATCAAGTTAAGCTTCCAAAAGAAGGCAGAAAAATGCACTGTGTGGTTTTATTTTTATGTGTGTAGACTGTCTATGATAAGTGAGTGTGTGTATGTGGGTCAGTAGCAGTATGTAGTGTATTCTTAATTTTAGCATTTTTAGGCTTTTTGGCTCACCTCCTTATCTAGTGCATTTGAGCTTGGCAGTCTCATGTGTCATGCAAAGTCACGGCATGCATGCCATACGTTGCTGGCCTTTACTGTATTTTATGTGTAAACTTGATCTGTTTCTTATTTCAAGAGGGATACATTTTATTTAATCTCTGCACTGTGACTTGTACAGCACTGGAACTGATAAGAGTCATACTCCAGGGCAGCTGCCTAAAGAAAGCATTGATTTAATGATATTCTATGGGGAGGTCTAATGGGTGTGCGCCATGTGCCACGCATGCACGTTAGATCCTGCTCGTTGCGGGATGAGGACTGGAACTGATAAGAGTCATACTCCAGGGCAGCTGCCTAAATCGCCTTAGGGTACACTACCATGTCAGGTCTTGACCGAGGACCCGACACAGGAGGGGACCTGGCGGCTTGCCCATAATGCTGCTGGGTTCGAGGCCCCTCCTGCCAGTCTGCCCATGAGAGAGCCAGCCTTCAGTCTGCAGCTTCGCTCTGAGTGAGCTGCAGACTGAAGTGTCTCACGATCTCCCGCCTGTCAGAGCATTGCCACGGGTTACGAGATTTACCATGTGGTCTGCAGCTCACTCCCGGTGGAGCTGCAGACCAGAGAGCCGGACCACCGGAGAGAGAGGGCGCCCACAGGACCACCAGGGAAGGTATTTATGAAACCCTTCCACCATCCACCCTCTACCCCCTTTTACTACCCCCTATCCCCTGTTACTGCCCCTCCATACCTCACCCCAGTTACTACCCCCTACCTCCTGTTACTGCCCCTCCACCCCTTACCCCCTGTTAATACCTCCCTACCCCCTGTTACTGCCCCCCACCCCCTGTTTCTGCCCTTCCACCCCACCCCCTATTACTACACCTTACACCCGTTACTGCCCAACCACCCCCATACCCACTGTTACTACCACCTACCCTGTTACTGGTCCTCCACCCCTACCCCCTTTCAGAGCCCCTCCACCCCTTTCACTGTTCCTCTACCCCCCTACCCCATGTTACTGCCCCTCCATCACCCCTAACCCTATCACTGCCACTCAACCCCTAGCCCCTACCCCTTAGTTACTACCCCCAACACCCTTTCACTGCCACCCCACCACCTGTCACTGCCCCTCCACCCCCTAACCATGTTACTACCCCTCCATCCCCCTAACCCTGTCACTGCCCCCTCCACACCCTATTTACTACCTCCCTAACCCCCTACGCACTGTTACTACCCCCTACCGCCTGTTACTGCCCCTCCTTCCCCCTACCCCCTTTCAATGCCCTTCCTTACTGCCCCTCCTGCCCCCTATGCCCTGTTACTACCCCTACCGCCTGTCACTGCCCCTCAACCCCCTACCCTGTTACTGCTACTCCATCCCCTCTACCCCTGTTACTGTCCCTCCACCCCTACCCCCTTTAATAGCCCCTACACCCCCCTACCCCCTGTCACTGCCCCTCCACCCCCTGCTCCCTTTCAAAGCCCTCCACCCCTCCTAGCCCCTGTCACTGCCTCTCCATCACCCCTAACCTTATCACTGCCCCTCCACCCTTACCCCTACCCCCTAGTTTCTATCCCTCTATCCCCTGTCACTGCCCATCCACCCCCCACATCCTGTCACCCCTCCACACACACACCCTGTCACAGCCCCCCCCTACCACACACACAGCCCCCCCCCCCTACCACACACCCAGACACCTACTCATAAATACATACACTCACACACAAGGAAACTTTCGTTTAGACACACACTTTCATGCACAAACACAGGTAGACAATGCATACCCTGCTTTCGGTGTTAGTGGGGGCCTCATGTTTGAGTTTCGCCAAAGGAATCACAAAGTCTAGAGCCGCCACTGTAAGATTGTACTTACAGGATAAGGTAATAAAAAAAAAAAGCTCCAAGTTGGAGCACTTTATTCTGTGAGAGTAATATTTTTTTTTAAGCAATACTACACTATTTTATATTTTATTTTTATAGAATTAAGTTGTATTGTACTATTTAGCAGTTTAGCAGCAAAACAATTAGAATGTTTACAACTGCGCTGTAAGTGCACTATTTAACACTTCTATTTGACTCTCAGATATGAAAAGCAGGCCCAAAATTTACTATTTAGCAGATTAGCACCCAGAAAATAAGAATTTTTACAACTGCGCTGTAAGCGCACTATTTGACGCTTCTATTTGACTCTCAGATATGAAGAGCAGGCCCCAAAATGTACTATTTAGCAATTTAGCAGCAAAACAATTAGAATGTTTACAACTGCGCTATAAGCGCACTATTTGACGCTTCTATTTGACTCTCAGATATGAAGTGCACCCCACTAATGTACTTTTTAGCACCAAAAAATGTTACGTTTTAAAACTGCAATGTGACAGCAGTATTTAATGCTTCTATTTGACTCTCAGATATGAAGTGCACAACACTAATGTACTAGTTTGCAGAATTCTTTCCTAATCTGTCCCTGAAAGCGACAGCATCCTGTCCCTACTCTAATAAGAGCTCATGTGACGTGCAGCGCTACGTGACTCCAGCTTACATATAGAGGCTGGGTCACATGCTGTACTGGCCAATCACAGCCATGCCATTAGTAGGCATGGCTGTGATGGCTTCTAAGGGCACACGAGTCAAACGCTTGTTGATTGGCTGCCCTGCAGCCTTTGAAAACACGTTATTAAATCGCCGAACACCGAACTCCAACCCGAACATACAGTGATATGTCCGTGTTCGGGTCCGGGGTCCAAAAAACGTAATGTTTGGTACGAACCCGAACTTTACAGTCTGGGTTCGCTCAACTCTAGTCCCAACCATAAATCATAAAGTTTCTTCCAATCTTGCATCTTGCATCTTTCAAACATGAAGTGATCTTTCCTCCATTCGTAATGGTATTTTAAAAGTAAGAGTTTAAGTTGTGCTTGTGGAATGTTTATTGCCATGGCCTGTGTTTTGGATATGTTAAACTTGTAAAGATAGTTTGCTGTAAGTTGTATATTGATAATACATATAATAGAGGTGATAGGGAGCAACCCTGGCGCATGCCATTGGTGATGGGAAATGCACCAGAGGTAAATCCCGCATTAGTGATTCTTGCTGTGGGTGACCTATACAGAGTTTGAATAAGATTAATGAACTCAGTGGGGAAATCAAATTTATGTAAGACCGCGTTTAGAAATTGCCAGTAAAGGCGATCAAAGGCCTTTTCTGCATCTAATGATATGAAAAGGCCTTGGTTGTTATCTTTATGTAGACTGTGCTTTAGATTTAACACCTTTCGTGTTCCATCTGTTCCTTGCCTACTTTTGATGAATCCTACTTGATCTTCATGCACTATTCTTGGTAATAAAGGAGCTAGTCTGTTGGAATAGATTTGTGCTAACAATTTAATGTCTGTGTTTAGCATTATTGGGATATACTGGGCGCAGATTTTGACCTTTGTTTGGTATTTTCCCTGGTTTTGGAAGTGTGATTATGTGTGCTAGTTGCATTTCTGCTGGTGTTGTTTTTGCGTGTATCATTGCCGCAAATGTTTTTTTTCAGTTGGGGTGGGAGTTTGTGTGAGAATCTCTTGTAATATAGGTTGGTAAAGCTGTCAGGCCCTGGGGCTTTCCCAAATGGGCAGATGTTTGATAGCATCCAGTATTTCTTGTTCTGTTTTTGGTTGGCTTAAGATAGTTTTTTGTATGTAAGGACATAAGTTTTGGTTGAGTTTGTTTTTTGATATGTGCTGTTTGGCTTATGAGTACACCTCTGATGACTGTTTTGTGTGCTTGCCACAGGGTCGTCAGTGGTAAATTTGGTTTTGTGTTAGTGGTGAAGCATTGAGTCAATTATTTTTCGAGTTGTGATGCCAAGGTCCTATTCTGTAGTAGAGTATCATTCAACCTCCATGTTCCCTTGCCTCTAAAGAGATATTCATCTGCTATGGTTACCATAACTGGGGCATGGTCTGACCATATTATGTTGCCTATTGTTCATTCTGTACCCCATTTTTGGCAGGTATGGATATAAAAGCTGCTAACCAGGTGTGGCATTACTTACCTCCACCGAACCGCGCAGATCCCTCCCTGCCGCGCGGTCCACGCGACCGCACGGCACACTGAAGGAAACTCACCTCCCTTGATCCTAACCAACCTCCTTCTGCCACATGGTCTGACTGAACTACACAACCGCGGACAGGACATCTATATATAAATGTGAATGTGACGGCATTCCCACTCTTAAAGTGACCATGACATAATTGCAATACTAATCTGTTTAGAATCACAGAACATAGGTAAGCCTATTTACGGCTTGTTTTAGCCCCCATTTATTGCTCTGTCGTGGTTTATGTTAGAACCTTGTTTAGTGCTCCAAGTGATTCTATTGTGATTTCCGGTGTTTGACCTTTCCTACATATTTGACTTATGATTTCTGGTATCCTTACCCTGGCTTTGTCTTGACTCTGATTATTCTTGTCTTGTCTTGTCTTATTCTTGATTTCTTCTTGACCCTGATTCTTGCTGTTTAGTTACGTTAAGTCTGGCCATTCTAAGGCTCGGAAATACATTTTTTGGATCCACCGTTTGTGGTTTCCTCTTTCCTGCGTGTTGGGTTACGACTCCCATGACATTACAATAGGGCCAAATGGACCCTGCAGGAATGGAAGTTACACAGAATCCTTGCCATGCTAAATTTTAGGAGATGGACCATAGAATGGACCAATTTGCTCAGGCCTTCCAGACCCTGTGAGCCCACCTCTCTCCTGAGAACCTTCCACTTATGCCTACTCAGCCTGTGCCCATGGTGATTGAAGCATCTGGTCAGAACAGTATGACCACCAGCCTGACACCACCTCCTAGATATGGTGGCAATCCTAAGACCTGTCAAGGGTTTATAAACCAGATAGAGTTCCATTTTGAAATGTCTCTGATGTCTTTTATCACTGAAAGGTCCAAGGTCAGGTTATTTATACACCAGTTTACCAACAAAGCCTTGGAATGGGCTAATCCATTATGGGAGGCAAACAAGGACTTGGTTTATGATTACAAGACTTTTGTAAGAGCCTTCCATAAAGTGTTTGATCGACCTGGCAGAGAGATGAGTGCAGCTAAATCTCTTATGAGGATTAAGCAGGGAAACAGATCCATTGCGGATTATGGGCTTAGTTTCCACAATTTTGCCTCTGAGGTGGATTGGACCAATAGTGGTTTAACTTGTGCATACTTGGAGGGGATTAATGATAACATCCTAGATGATGTGGCAGACATCTAGAAGACCTTATTGATTAACTAATCAACATTGATAATCAACTAAGGGAAAGAGCCCAACAGAGGACTTATGTTAGATGTCCTACTGTTACCATAACCCCTAAAGCCTCAGTTCCTGATGTTCCTCCTTCTACAGATACTGTGCCCATGCAACTAAGGGTGACAAAATTGTCTGAGGCAGAGAAACAGTATAGGAGAAAGGAGGGGCTATGCCTAAATTGTGGCCAGAAGGGGCATCTTAGATTGACTTGTCTAATGCGTCCAGAAAAATGTTGCACCTAAGGTCGCTCAGGGGACCGGCCTTGGGTGTGACATCAGAAACCCCTTTACCACCTCATAAAAGACTACTTGGGGTGAGAAGTCTATAGACATTTTAGCGCTTGTAGATTATGGAACAGCTGACAATTTTAAAGGCAGGGATTTTGTCAAGGGCCATTCAAGGGCCATTTACCACCTCTAAGAAAGAAGGAGACACCCTTGGATATTGAGGTTATAGATGGTTATATTCTTCAGTAATCACCCATGAGACCGAACTGGTGAGTATGCGTTCTGGTCTGTTATACTGGATTACCCTTAGTTATGTCTACACAGCCCCACTATTGATTGGAGACAGGGTGAGATCATCTCATTGAGTGATATGTGTCAGGAGATGTGTATAAAAAAGGTCACTCCTGTTCTTCTCATTAATGTACCTATAGAGGGTTGAATAAGATCACAATCAAAAATGCGTATCATATTCCCTTTATTACGGAGCTTTTTGACAGGTTAAAAGGGTCCTCTGTCTTAACCAAGCTGGATCTGAGGGGTGCATACAACTTTGTATGCATAAAAGAGGGGCATCAATTTATAACAAACTTACCGTAATTTTCTTTTCCTGGCTATTTATAATGGCAGCATGACTTATGGGGTAGCTCCTCCCTTAGCAGTCACAGGACAGGAATTAATTAGATTAATTAATTAGACTGATGGGTATAAAGAGTCCCTCCTCCCTTTACGCCTCAGTCCAATTATAAAGCTGAAAAATAAAAGAATGGGCGGGAACCCTGATGCTGCCATGAGAAATAGCCAGGAAAAGAAAATTACGGTAAGTTTGTTATAAATTTTCTCTATTCCTGGCTAATCATGGCAGCCTCACTTATGAACAGAATTCCGTGGCAAGGCTAAAGTCCTTGAGGCTTTCCAGGAGATGTTCCCTACAGACACCCCGATCAATGTCCTCCTCCAAATTAGCGAACCACACTCTTAAGGCCCTGGAGAGAGTGGTCAGTTCCACTTCCGGATGAAGGGCGGAGCCCAGAGCCAAGTAGGCTTTAATCAAAATCTCCATCCATACACTTTTCCATAGGCTCCCTGAGATATGCCATGGAGTCAATAGGCAGCGTAGTTGTCTTTGCCATATGAATTACAGCAGCGTCAATCTTAGGAACTAAATTCCATAGGCAGCAGTCCATGGCAGAGAAAGGATAAATCCTTGTGAATTTGTTTTTCAAGGTGGATTTCCTTACTGGCTTATTCCATTCTTGAAGGATCATGTCCCTGATCGAGGAATGCACTGGGAAGGTAGGTCAGCCTCTCTAAATTCAGATTTTTCTTCCGTGAGATTAAGAGAAGGGTAATAAGTCTATCAATAGACTTCGAGTCAAGGGACCTGGAGGTATATTCAACTTCCTCCTCACCATCATCTGAGACCTCCCACACATTCTCCAGAGTTGGAAGACTGAGGTTCCGCTTACTTGGACCACTAGACACCGTGATAGACTTAAAGCCCTCAGCAATAGCTTGGGAAATCCAGAGCTTATGGTCGTCCTGTGGGGAACCCCTACTGGGGACATATGCCGCTTCCAATAAGCATTCCCTGCAAAGGCTCCTTCCATGCGGAGCAGGTGACGAACAATTAATGCATGTATTGGTCTTTTCCCTTGATTTCCTTGCTGCAGAATCCAGATGTTTGCTGGGGCTGAAATGAAGCCATATATGACATATATTACAGGCTTAGTTTCTCACTCTTTTTAACAATCCCCCCATTAAAAAATTAATGGCTCACCTATGTTTTCTAGAGAGGGATCTTGCAGAGGCAGAGGGGGAATCCATACTAAAAAAGGAGAATTGGAGGAAACTAAAACACATGTCCCAGTAAAAAATGACAGCAGCAAACTGACCAGCAAATGCCCAGAAAGAAGAAACACAAGAAGAAACAAGGAATCCTACCTGATAACAACCAAACCACTCCAGGCAGCCAAGCACAGAGCAAAGGAGCAGAATCTGAGCACACAGGATCAGTTTTTTCCAACCAACAGCTGACCCAGCGAGCAGGCAGAAAACCAGGATGCCTCAGTTTAAATAGCGCCGGGGAAACCACCGATCCACGCATGCGCAGACCGCTGGAACGCACGCCATGCGTTCCAAGCGCTCGCGGCAGAAATACACATCACTTCCGGTTTCGCCGGCCTGGCCGCGATGTCACTTCCGCCTGCTGGAATGCACAATGCATTCCAGCCAACAATGCAGAGGCAACCAGGGAACCATAGGGGAAATTAACGAGCAAAACAGCCACAGCAGTAATACTGCAAGTCCCCAGGAAACCACCAATGAACAAAAGGAAGACATACCCTGCACTGGGTCCCCCCACAGGAGGACACCACTCCAGAATGGATCCCAAAGATCTGCCACCAAGGTAAGGGGGGGGGGGATTTTAGACCCCAATTACTAGAGGAAAGCCAAAGAACCAGGGGAATTTTTAAGGATGACCAACCCCATCTTTGTTAATTACCTGTAGCCGTGTTTCCCTCAGAACACCAATTTAAATCCCACGCAGCAGTCCAGTACATACACTGAACCTAACCGAGTTAGTCCTGCTTATGGAGGCTGTTTACTGGGTCCTTCAAATGAAGAGAGGCTGAACTTCATTTGGAACAAACCCACTACAAATGCAGGAAGGTGGCCATAAAAAAACAACAACTTTTCAAAAGTCCTGTAGAACTTGCTAAGGGCAGGAAAAAAGACTGAGGTGTAAGGGGAGGAGGGACTCTTTATACCCATCAGTCTAATTAATTTATCTAATTAATTCCTGTCCTGTGACTGCTAAGGGAGGAGCTACCCCATAAGTGATGCTGCCATGATTAGCCAGGAAACCACCTTTAACACCAGAAGTGGGCATTATGAATATGCAGTCATGCCTTTTGGCCTATGTACTGCACCGGCAGTTTTCCAAAATTGTATCAATGATGTCCTTAGAGACTTCATACATTCATTTGTGATAGTGTACTTGGACGATATTCTGATATATTCCCCTGACCTAAGTACACATCACGTACACATCGCTAAGGTCTTATGAACACTTCTTGACAATGGTTTATTATCACATATCCTTCGTATCCATGTGGCAAAAATGGAGATAATTACCTTCCGAAGATCGAGGGGAGTAAGACTCGGTGGTCTTCTGCCATGATGCCTGACTTGTGCGGCATGCCGGTGCACACCAGCCACTGCGGACCCATGCAATTATATAGCCCCACGTCTTTCCACGGTAAAGACGACGTCGACATGCGATGATGTAACGCAAAAGACACACACGCACGTTTTGGGGTCAAGGGCTAGGTACAGCCATCGGATCTGCAAGAGGGTTATTTAAACTCACTTATTCCTTAGCTCATTGCCCTTTCGTGGTTTCCCTTAGATGTTTATCCGAGAGTGTGTTGCTAATCATGTTTTTCTGTTTTTTTACTTTGGCTTTGTTTTGATTTTCCTGACTTCTGGTACCCTTGATTTTTGGCTTTTCCTTATCGCTGTGTCTCATTCTGTGTCCCTGACCTCGGCTAGTTTTCTGACTATTCTCAGGCACGCTAAGTCCGGCCATTCGGGCCCGGTAAGAAGTTATATAAGTCGGCTCTCTACTTTGAAGACACATAGGGTATTCCCAGTAAAGGGCTCTTGTGCAGATTGGTCCCACCATCAAATTTCGTCTGGATATAATCAGGAACCAGGATAAGTAGAAAGTAAAATACTTTATTCACAATAAAATAGTTTTTTTGTGTTTTTTTATCTTTTGTTTTTTTTGTGTTTTTTTTATCTTTTATTGTGAATAAAGTATTTTACTTTCTACTTATCCTGGTTCCTGATTATATCCAGACGAAATTTGATGGTGGGACCAATCTGCACAAGAGCACTTTACTGGGAATACCCTATGTGTCTTCAAAGTAGAGAGCCGACTTATATGGCTCTCTAAAGTGTGAGTGCTTCATATTACTCTTTTTATGATTATTGGGATTTTATATATTGCCCTATGAAAGTTGTTTATCTTTCAGAATTCACTATACATCCATTGTGTGCGCAAAACCTCCTTTCTTTTTTCCAATTCTTTACATGTAAGTGTTTTTTGGTGACAAAAACACGGGTTGGTTCGTTTGACGCACTGGGATTTTATGTACATATTTGTATAGCGCCATTTCACCTATTTTCTGTGCCGGTAAGAGGTTACCCTTAGTTCTAGGGTGTGATACTATTCTGCGTTCTGGGTCAATATAATCCTGACATTTATATTTTAAACTAAAGAAGTGTTTGGTTAATCATGAAGAAGTACATTTTTCATGTTATGTCATCTCGGCCTGTGGATTCAGTATGGATCCCAAGAAGTTGTCAGCCGTTGTTGAGTGGCCTTTGCTTCAGGGATTAAAACCTATCCAAAGGTTCATAAGTGTCGCCAATTATTATAGGAGGTTTATAAAGAATTTCTCTACCATTATCGCCCCTATCACGAATCTCACTAAGAAGGCTGCGGACCATTATGTTTGTCTCCTTGAGGCAAGGGAAGCCTTTCCCAGCCTAAAAAAAGCTTTTCTTTCCTATCTTTAGACATCCTGACCCTTCGCTTCATTTTGTATTGGAAGTAGACAGGGCCGAACTGGCCCACCGGGATACCGGGACAATCCCTGGTGGGCCGCGGCACCTGGGCCTGTCTGACAGCCCTGTCAGTCTCTCTGCAGCATTTACCTTAATTTCGGCCGCATGCCCCACCTCCGCACACAAGCCACGCCTCCTGAACATAGCTCCACCTCCCTCACGTAAGCCCCGCCCCCAGACACGTGGCTCGCCGGAAGGAAGAGGCTACAAAATGGAAACTTCACCTACCAGGTAAGCTTCAGCCATGACAGTGATTGTGTGTGTGTGTGTGTGTCTGCTAGTGAGTGAGCTTGCCTGTGTGTGTGTGTGTGTGTGTGTGTGCCTGCTAGCGAGTGAGCTTGTCTGTGTCTGTGTGTGTGTGTGCCTGCTTGTGTGTTTGTGTGTAAATGAGCTTGTGTGTGTGTGTGTATGCTTGCTAGTGAGTGAGCTTGTTTGTGTGCAGGGCCGGTGCAAGGATTTCTGCCGTCCTAGGCAAAGATCCATTTTGCCGCCCCTTCATGTCACTCACTGACAGACACACACACGCTGACACACATACACTCACTTACTGACACACACACACAGAAACTCACTGACAGACATGCACTCAATCGCTGACAGACACACACACACAGACACTCACTGACAGACATACACACAGACTCAGTGACAGACATACACACTCACTCACTGACAGACATACACTCACTCAATGACAGACAAACACACACACACTGACATGCATATACTCACTCACTGACAAACACACACAGACACTTACTGAGAGACACACACACACACACACTCACTCACTGACAGACATTCACTCACTGACATACACACTCACACAGACACTCACTGACAGACATACACTCACTCACTGACACACACACTCACTGACAGATATACACTCAGTCACTGACAAACACACACATTCGCTGACAGACATATACTCACTCACTGACACACACACACACACACTCACTGACAGACATATACTCACTCACTGAGAGACAGACACACACACAGACAGACACTAAGTGGCAGACATAATCACTCACTGACAGACACACACACACTCATTAACAGACATTCACTCATTGACATACACACTCACACAGACACTCACTGACAGACACACACTCACTGAGAGATATGCACTCAGTCACTGACAGACAAACACATTCACTGACAGACATATACTCACTAACTGAGAGACAGACACACATACACACACACACAGACAGACACTCAGTGACAGACATACTCACTCACTGACAGACACACACACACTCACTGGCATACCTATACTCACTCACTGAGAGACAGACACACACACACACACAGACAGACACTCAGTGACAGACATACACTCACTCACTGACAGACACTCACTGACAGACACTCACTGACAGACACAGACACTCAATGACACACACACACACAGGCAGACACTCAGTGACACCTCCCTAGGATCCAGTGTGGGGCAGCTCCTCACTCCTCCTGCCTGCCGTTTAGGAGGCTGGGGCCGGAATGACATCATATTCCGGCTCACAGCATCACAGAGGGCGCGTGAGGGAGGAGTGAGAGGCTGCAAGAACAGCCTCCCTTGCCGCCTTCTCCTTTCCTCTCTCCTCCGGTCACCGGGATTTGATGGCAGAGCAGGCATCTGTGATCAAGACAGGGTGAGCGCACCAGGAAATTCCCGGTGGGCGCCCCCAGCAGACCAGCGCCCTAGGCGAATGCCTAGTTCATCTAACGGTGGCACCAGCCCTGTCTGTGTATGTGTGTGCCGGCTAGTGAGTGAGCTTGTCTGTGTGTGTGTGTCTGCTGGTGAGAGAGCTTGTGTGTGTGTGCCTGCTAGTGAGAGAGCTTGTGTGTGTGTGCATGCTAGTGAGTGAGCGTTTCTGTGTGTGTGTGTGTGTCTGCTAGTGAGTGAGCTTGTCTGTGTGTGTGTGTGTGTGTGTGCCTGCTAGGGAGAGAGCTTGTGTGTGTGTGTGTGTGCCTGCTAGTGAGTGAGCTTGTCTGTGTGTATATGTCTGCTAGTGAGAGAACTTGTGTGTGTGACTGCTAGTGAGTGAGCTTGTGTGTGTGTGCATTCTACTGAGTGAGCTTGTGTGTGTGTGTGTGTGTGTGTGTGTGAGCTTGTCTGTAGTAAGCTTGTGCGTGTGTGTGAGCTTGTCTGTAGTAAGCTTGTGTGTGTCAGAGCTTGTCTGTAGTAAGCTTGTGCGTGTCAGAGTTTGTCTGTACTACATTTGTGTGTGTGTATGCCAATAAGCTTGTCTGTGCATGTGTATCAAAGAGCTTGCGTATGTCAGTGAGATTGTCTGTGTCTGCATGTGAGTATGCTTACTGTATAATTAAATGTTTGACTCTGAAAGGAATATTTTATATTAGAAAAAACAAACATATATATTGACCAATAATATGTAAGGGGCTATGTCTTGCCACCCCAGACGATTGAGTCATATATAAATACATATTATAATTTGGCATAGATTTTTTTCCAGGGCTGCTTTGTATCCCCAGTCAGGCCCTGGAAGTAGGTGGGAGTATTAGCTTTTCTTTCCTAGCTCTTCTCCCCTGATCATCCTTTGCACCCGTGTGGTTTCTTTTCTAGAAAACTCTCGCAGGCAGAACGGAACTATGACATTGGCAATAGAGAACTATTGGCCATTATTGTAGCCTTAAAGGAGTGAAAACATCTCCTAGAGGGTTCCCAAGATCCTATCATGGTATTGACCGATCACAAGAACCGCTTGTACCTTGGAGAATCTAAACAGATAAATTTCAGGTAGGTGAGATGGTCTCTCTTCTTGTCCAGATTTAATTTTATAATCACTTATAGACCATGCAATGCCAAAGCTGATGCTTTTTCCAAGCAATTCAATGTGAGTGAAGAGGAGAAGCCAGAGGAGTCTTGTATCATTCCTTTGGCCACAAGGATTATTTTCCATATCCTCTTTATTGTTAAGCCACATCATAGCTACTCAATTTGAGTCACCTAAAGACAAGCCTAGTGATAAACTGTTTGTTACCCCTACTATCAGACATGAAGTTATGTCCTTATGTCATGACAGCAAACTCATGACTTCTGGTGACCTTCCCTAGAAAAGGATATAAAGGACTATGTGCTTGCTTGTGACAATTGTGCAGCCAACAAGACCATTCACTGGGTGCCATGTGGATTGCTCCAACATTTACCCATACCCTCTAAACCCTGGTCCAACTTGTCTATCGACTTTATTGTAGAACTATCCCCTTCCAGTGGTCATACTGTCATTCTCATGGTCATAGATAGGTTTTCTAAGATGGCTCATTTCATACCCCTGAGGAAACTCTCCTCCTCAGCAGAATTGGCAAGGATTTTCACCAGGGTGGTATTCTGTCTACATGGCATACTGGAACAAATTGTATCTGGCAGAGGTAGTCAGTTTATCTCTCGCTTTTGGAGGGCCTTTTCCTTGGAGATGGGTATTAAATTGTCCTTTTCCTCCACCTACCATCCTCAGACTAATGGATCTGCTGAACGTGCCAGCTGCAGAACGTGAGCAGTACATACGTAGTTTAGTTTTTCATCACAAAGATGATTTAGTTGACCTGCTTCTTTGGGCTGAGGTTGCTCGCAATAATGCTTCTCACGAATCCTCTGGATTCAGACCTTTTTACATAGTCTATGGCCAACATCCTGTTGTTCTTCTGACTGCATTCTCCTCACAGGGAATGGCAGCTCTTGATGAACACATGGTTGGTTTGCGTAGTACTTGGAAGCAGATTCAACAATTATTGGCTAAGGCTGCTCAGAGACAGATGGTACAGTCTGATAGGCATTGTCGTGCAGCTCCTTCCTATGTAGTAGGGGTTGGGTTTGACTGTCTACCCAAAATATCTGTCTCTATCTACTTGTATATACTTCATGAAGTTCACTCTTTGTTCCGTTGGTCCTTTCCGAATCCTGCGCATAGTGAATCATGTATCCTATGCTCTGGACTTGCCTTGTTCAATTTGTATGCCTAATGTTTTCCATACCTCCTTGTTGAATACTCTGATCTGTAATCGGTTTACAGGACCTTGCACTTCTCCACCTCCTGTATCGATTGAGGGGGTGGAGGAATATGAGATTGCTTCTGTCCTTGACTCCTGGTTCCTGAGGGGTAGTCTCCAGTATCTGGTCCATTAGAAGGGGTATGGTCCTGAGGAACGTTCTTGGGTCCCTCGGGTTAATATTCATGCTCCAAGGTTGGTCCGTTCCTTTCATCGCCATCACCCGGACATGCCTGGTCCTTCACGCCCAGTGGGTGTATCCGCTTGGGGGGCTAATGTTGCATTACTTACCTCTGCTGAGCCACACAGACCCCCTCCTGCCGCGTGATCCGACAGTTCCACGCTTCCGCTCAGCACACAGAGGGAAACTCGCTTGATCTTAGCCAACCTCCTCCTGCAGCATGGTCTCACTGAACTACTAGGCCACGTGTGACGTCACGCCACCTCTTAAAGTGACCATGTCATCATTGCGATCCTAATCTGTTTTGGATCGCAGTGATGATGTGGACCTATCAGAACATAGGTATGCCTATTTAAGGCTTGTTTTAGCCCCCATTCATTGCCCTATCATGGTTTCTGTTAGAACCAAGTTAGTGCTCCTAGTGATTCTCTTGTGATTTCCTGTGTTTGACCCCGGCTTCGTATTTGACTCGTGATTTCTGGTATCCTTACCTCGGCTTCTTATTTGACTCGTGATTTCTGGTATCTTGAAAGGACTATGTGCATGCTTGAGACAATTGTGCAGCCAACAAGACCATTCACCGGGTGCCATGTGAATTGCTCCAACATTTACCCATACCCTCTAAACCCTAGTCCAACTTGGCTTTGTCTTCAATCTGAGTATTCCTGTTATTCCTGTCCTTGATTTATTCTTGACCCTGATTATTGTTGTTTAATTATGTTAAGTCTGGCCATTCTAAGGCTAGGTAATATGTCTTTCGGATCCACCTTTTGTGGTTTCCTCTTTCGAGCATGTTGGGTTCTGAATCCCGTGACACCAGGACTGTAATTCCCAAAATTGTGAATGTAATTATTTTCTTAATTTTTATACTTTGCAGTTTTTTGCACATTAAATTACCTATACAAAGTGAAATTTTAAATTGTTTTGAATACCTCACCAAATATTTTTGCATTCAACAAAATTTAAAGAACAGGCTGAAACTGACTTTATCATTTATGCCCATTCAGGGCCGGACTGGGAACTAAAAGCAGCCCTGGAAAAAAGTCTATACCAGCCCAACAATGCGCCACGCCAGCACAGGCGAAAATGCATCACCCCCAAACACACACAAACAAAATGCATCTTCTCTTGTGTTTATCTTAACCCCCTTTTGAATTTGTTGCTGTTTACTTTTGTTTCTTATTCCTGCTTGATTTTTTTTTAACTCGTTTAGTGTATCTTGCCTCCAATTTTTCTCCTTTGTGTCTTTCAACTTTTGTATCTTTTACTTCATCCCAGCCCATGTGTCTCTTTTTACCCTTCTCCAGCCCTCTGTATGTCTCTTCCCCCATCGCCTTGTGTGTGTGTCTATGTCCCCCCAGCAAACCTTCTGTGTGTCTCGTTTTCTCCCCCAGTACCTCTGTATGCATCTTTTTCGACCAGCTTTGTCCCCCACAAACCTTTTGTGTGTAATTTTTGTCCCCCACAAACCTTTTGTATGTCTTTGTCCCCTAGCAAACCTTCTGTGTGTCTCTTTGCCTCCCCCAGTCCCTTTGTGTGCCTCTTTCTTCCCGCAGACCCTCTGTTTGCCTCTTTCTCCCCCTCACTTCTTCTCTGTGTGTCTCTCTTCCCCCTCTGTCTCTTTCTCCCCCTCCTCCTGTGTCTCTCTTCCTCCTCTGTCTTTCTCCCCCTCCACCTGTCTGTCTCTTTCTCCCCCTCCACCTGTCTGTCTCTTTCTCCCCCTGCACCTGTCTCTCTCTCTTCCTCCACCTGTCTCTCTCGTTTCCTCCTCTGTCTTTCTCCCCCTCTCTCTTTTTCACCCCTCCCCGTCTCTCTCTCTTCCCCCTCTTTCTTCCCCACTACCCCTCTGTCTCACTCTCCCTCCTCTGTCTCACTCTCCATTCTCTGTCTCTCTCTCTCCTCTGTCTCTCTCTCCCTCCTCTGTCTCTCTCCCTCCTCTTTCTTTCTTCCTCATCTGTCTCTTTCTTCCCCTCCCCTGTGTCTCTCTCTTCCCCCTCGTTCTCTCTCTTCCCCCTCTTTCTCCCCTACTACCCCTCTTTCTGCCCCTCCCTCCTCTGTCTCACCCTCCCTCCTCTGTCTCACCCTCCCTCCTCTGTCTCACTCTCCCTCCTCTGTCTCACTCTCCCTCCTCTGTCTCTTTCTTCCCTCCTCTTTCTTTCTTCCCCCTCTTTCTCTCTCTTCCCCCTCTTTCTCCCCTACTACCCCTCTGTCTCCCTCTCCTCCCTCTGTCTCCCTCTCCTCCCTCTGTCTATCTTCTCCCTCTGTCTCTCTTCTCCCCCTTCCACTATTTCCCCTCCTCACCCACTGACACTGACCTTGTCTGAAATCGGATCTGGAACGGCAGAGACAGCAATGTGCTGTTGTCTCTCTCTCTCTCCATCATGCTCCCATGCAGTTCCCACAATTCCCTGCATGGACACATCATAGAGCAATCACTACTCTATGGTGTGACTGTGCTGGGAATTGTGGGAACCGCATGGGAGCATGATAATTAGTTCTGCCCCCATCCTCAGTCCTCCAATGCAACCATACCGGCACACTCACTACCCGGCGGCACCATCATACACTAAAGGGCCGGCCGCAAGGTAACTATTGAACGCGGCCGGCCCCCTCAGAGTGTGCCACGGACGGGCACCCGGCAACACTTGCATAGCTCCCTCTATTATAGAGGGAAGAATTAGAGCTGTGCAGCCCCCAGGTGCCGCAGCCCACCGGGAAATTTCCCGGTATCCCAGTGGGCCAGTCCGGCCCTGGCACCCGGCAACACTTGCATGCGGCCAGCGGCCGCTGCCGCTTTGAAGCTCAAGCTTGAAGCTCAAGCCCACCGGGAAATTTCCCGGTATCCCGGTGGGCCAGTCCGGCCCTGTGCCCATTTAATATTTATTCATACTCTTAATGGTAAACCAAGTGTTAATGTTTAAATGGAAAGAAGCTGAAAAGCTATATTAGATAGATAATTTCAAGCAAATGAAATTGTTAGAACATTTGACAAGCTTTTACATTCATTAAGTGTAAAGGGATAAGCAATCAATTTACCTCACTGTGTAGTTTGTAATTTATATAGCACCATTATACGCCTTCTGAGAACATATTTATACTGTTGAGAAAAACAACATATTTATGATATAATTAAAAAAGAAAATTAATTGATTTTGTTTTTTAACTTGAACATGTCGACTCATCAAAACTGACGTTGCCTTCTTTTCTTCCCTCCCATAAGTGTGCCTTGTTATCTCATAATTGTCTGTATAAATGTGCAGTTTATATAATTATTTTTAAACACTTCCAAATTTATATATATTTTTTGCAAATGTGCTAACACCATTGCAAACAGTTTCTTTTGTGCAAACCTTTATTTTAAGATTATGTTGTGACCATTCAGTCTGTATATCAGGACTAACAATATAAACATAAAAGTAAGCTCTTTGGAACACTACATAATTTATTTAAGTACATTAGTGATCCTTGGTTAGGTAAGGGTATTATTTTAATGTGCGTCAACTATTAACTAACCTGTTCATATTACTGTTTTACTAAAAAAAGCCTAGGGTCACGGTCCAAATACTACTTCTTATTTATGGAGTATGGAGGGCATAGTTAAGAATATTTAATAGGCACAAATTTTATAAACAGCACAAATAAATTAGAATGAGACTTGTGGAAAACTAACCAAAAGATTTATCAAAAAGTTAAAGTACATCTCTGGGACATTAGCTCAAGAATCATAGAGCTTCTGGGTTTTACTACCAAGTTGCAGAAGATCTGAGTAAGGCCAAAACCACAAGGCAAGTCTTCCCCACCACAAAATGCCAATTGTCTGTGCAAACCTGATCATAAATGTGAACAGTCTAAAATATAAATATTTTTCTTTAGTACCGGTAGTTTTAATTTTAAATATTATTAATTTTGCAAGTACTCACTCTGACCGGCATATAGGTAATTAACCCTCAGTGTACCCTGTCAATAGTTTGAAATAGACTGGTGTAGAATATTATATCTACTTGTATACAACTTCAAATACTCCTCTTTTTTCTGTTAAAATAGACGCAAAAAGGCAATAAATAACTGAAGTAACAGTGAGGTAAGAGGTGAGTCTGATGACACAAGGTAGTTAATTCCAAAGGAATGGGGCTACCCTTGAATGGTCCTATGGCAGTATGGGAATGAGTAGGCAAGTATAGAACAAAGTGCACAATATATCTACTTATTTCATACAAAAGTAAGGGGATTAGAGGAGATCATCATGGTGGTCCCTCTATATTTACATTTATGTGTCTCTCATCCTACTGCCCAATTCTCTGAATTTTAACCTGTCACACTTTACTTTGGTGTAAAGATCACTGCTACTGTGAACTTTGGGGATGGGGAATACGTTCCCCACTCAACAATTAATGGTATAAGATTAAAGGAGGAAGTTCCAAGCCCATGCACTTTAATCTTTGAATTGACAAATAATGAACTGTATGAGCAAATTTCATTGATCACGCAATCCTGTTTTCATTTAATTCAGATATATAGTGATTTGTGCATTATTGATTTGTCAGTGAATGTCTGGACAAAAATTAAGATAAATTGAAAAATGACATCCCTAATTTATATCAATCTAATAGTTCACAGGGTAAGGTTTATAGTTGTTATTTAACCCCTTAAGGACCGGACTATTTTGCGATGTTGTACATTTGCGACCAGGCATCGTTTTACACTTTTGTGGTGTTTGTGTTTAGCTGTAATTTTCCACTCTCTCATTTACTGTTCCCATACAAATGATATATTGTTTTTTTCAGGACAAAGGGGGCTTTCTTTATATACCATTATTTATATAATCTCAAGTAATTTAATTTAGAAAAAATAGGATGAAAAATTGAAAAAAATACATGTTTTTTGACTTTTATGTAAAAAATATTTTACTCATCTACAAAAGCGAATAAAAAAACCTGCTAAATAGATTCAATATTTTGTCCTGAGTTTAAAAATACCCAGTGTTTACATGCTTTTTGCTAATTTTTTGCATGTTATAGGGCTATAAGTACAAGTAGGATATTGCGGTTTCAAAACATACATTTTTAAAATGTATCAATAGTGACATTGTAACACTATTATCTGTCATAAATCTCTGAATAACACCCCACATGTACATATTTTTTTTTAATGTAGACAACCCAGGGTATACAATATGGGGTATGTCCAGACTCTTGTAGTAGCCACTTAGTCGCAAACACTGGCCAAAGTTAGTGTTCATATTTGTTCGTGTGTGAAAAAAGTAAAAAACTAAATTGAACGCTAATTTTGGCCAGTGTTTGTGACTAAGTGGTTACTAAAAAAGCCTGGACATACCCCATTTGCAATACCTTGGGTTGTCTTCTTTTGCAAATGGTATGCCATCATGGGGGTCATTCTCATTCCTGGGCTACCATACGTTCTCAAAGGCAACGTAACCAAACTGGCCATTTTCAATGTAAAAATATTTGACCCATATATTTGACCCTGTAACTTTCAAAAATGCTTTAAAACCTGTACATGGGGGGGGGGGGGGGGGGGGGGTACTGTTATACTCAGGAGACATTGATGAACACAAATATTAGTGTTTCAAAACTGGAAAATGTATCACAACAATTATATCATCAGTAAAAGTGTTGTTTGTGTGTGAAAAATGCAAAAAAGTCACTTTCACTGATAATATCATCGCTGTGATAGGTTTTACTGTTTTGAATCACTAATATTTGTGTTCAGTGAAGTCTCCCGAGTAAAACGGTACCCCCCATGTACTGGTTTAAGGGTGTCATAGAAAGTTACAGGGTAAAATACAGGGCTAGCAAATTAAATTCTCTGGACTTTCGGCCTGGGTTGGCAGGAAGGTCCCTCAAATTAAAATTAATAAAATTACTTAATTATGTAAAAAATATTACATAAATACGCACGTAGAATTTAAATATATATGCATATTTATATATTTGAAGTCTACGTGTATATTTATATAATTATTTATGTAATTTTGTCTATGGACATATGTATGTTTCGTATTATTTTTATTTATTTATATATACATATATATATATATATATATATATATATATATATATATATATATATATACAATTTCATTCTAAGTGGATTTTGATATAAATATATATATTTTAATATCAAAATACAGTTAGAATAAAATTTCATATAGATATGTATTTAAAAAAATATATTATTATTTTTATTTTTTTTAATTTAATTTAATTTACTTATTATTTGTATTTGATAATATATATATATATATATATATATATATATATATATATAATACATATAGTTATTATATATATTATATATATGTGTGTAATTTAATTATAAGTGTATTTTTATATTAATATATGTACATATTAATATAAAAACACACTTAGTATGACATTATATATTTATTATTATTTTTTTAATTAACATTAACTTTATTTTTTTTTATGATTTTACAGTTGCAGGGAGACTGCCTGTCAGCACAGACAGTCCCCCTGCAGGCAGACACATGGACACCTATTGTGACCATGTGATCATTCTGTTGAGCGATCACATGGCCCCAGGGGTCCTAATCCACCATTGGGAGACTGTCTGGGCTGCAGGCAGTCTCCCCACACCGGGAGCACTGCCGATCGCCGCCGGGGGAACAACGGCGATCGGGTAAGTACATACGACCGTTAGGACGGTTCAGGACTGTCAGCGGTCGGCAATGCAAAAATGCCGATGATGGTCCTGAACCGTCCTCAGTACTTAAGGGGTTAAAGTTTAAGGTAGGCAGCTTGAACAACACAAGCCAGAGTCTCTCTTTTCTGGTATTGGTAAAAAGAGGGGGAGGGAAGCAGAATCTTAAGAATGTTCTCCAGTCCAAACCCGGATGGGCAAATATGCAAAAGAGAGGAGGATAAAAAATCCCCTTAATAATCGTTCATGATGAATGATTATTAAGGGATTCTTCAAGGGGATTCTTCAATGAATAGGGGATTCTTCAATGAATATGATGAACTATGTTTTGATTTTGATATTAATTAATCAATCAATTAAGCAACTGAGGGGTATTTAAACATTCTCATGTAGAAGGTACTCTATACGTCTCTGAGGAAGTAGGGCTATTCCCTACGAAACGCGTCAGACAGTTTGAAGCAGTATCCACACAGCTCCCAGCCAGTCAGGTTATCTTTGCAGAAGGCATACTCACCTCGGATCCCAGACGCATCACCAACACTATTGTACAAGCAGTGAGGGTCGAGGTGGAACACACTGTGGAACGCATGCCGTCCTCACCAGCGATCAGAATCTGGGTGACAGGATCACGAACAACATCTGCATCCATCCAAGCCTGTACAAAAGGTTTAGGAACAAGAAAAAAGTATATACACTAAAGGTGGAAAAAACATATAACTGGAAGTGATCCCAGGTGTACTTCACAGCCACCTAAGATAATATACACATATACAAAGAAGTGGAAACCACCCAGGATACTTTCAAATATATATATAAAATAGAATGACCTGAATTGAGGTAGACTCTCCAAGCATGTGCTCTGTATAAACAAATCAAATAGCTAACATAGCGTAAAATAGTATATTCTAGGGATGTGAATAAATGTAATATGAATACACTCACAAAGGAATGAGAGAATCAGGCCTTTCACCCACTCAGGGGTACTGAGATGAATATGAGATGTAGTATACTTGAGTAGTATAAAAACTGCGTGTCTCCAAATAATTATGGACTTCTGGGTGATGTTGTTCCAAAGTATCCACAATTGGAGTCTAAGAGCAGCAATTATGGTACAGCAGAACATAAAATAAACAATAATAAATATAAAAAAGTTCACAAGGAATAAATCCAACACATTTCATCCGGTGAGATGCTGGACTTCTTCAGGGATTTCTTTGAGTTCGTCCTCGTGAGTTTATATAGCTTGTGTAATCTCCAATTCATCCGGACAGCTGATGACTTCGCGTGCGTTCCAATGGTGGAACGCAAAAAGGCGCCGAATGTCCTGAATTCTTGGTTAGTAGTTCCAGGTGTGAGGACTCATGCGCGTGATACGCGCATGCGTAGACAAAGAGTACTGCAACCTGAGAGGGACACAAAACATATGGCGAAACCTCCCTGCAGCTCCTCCAGCTCCCCAGTGTAAATCTCGCGAGACCCGCGGCCAGCTCTGACGGCTGCGGGTCTCGCGAGATTTACACTGGGGAGCTGGAGGAGCTGCTGGGAGGTGAGTAAATGCTTGCTGCCCGCCCCCCCAGGACCGCCGGGCTTGTAATGAGCCCGGCGGTCCTGGGACGTATTATCGGAGCACCCACTCCCTCCCTCTTCTGCTGGGCTAATATTTATTCGAGTATAACGCGCACCCCTAATTTTCGATTAAAAATGGTACAAAATTTTATACCGATTTTTAATCGAAAATTAGGGGTGCGAGTTATACACGTGTGCGCGTTATACTCGAATAAATATGGTAGATTGTGATTTTCTGTTAAAGATTTTAATGCTGCTTTTTCTTTACGTGTGAGATTTGGTTTGAATTTATCAGCGATTTCATTAAGGTCCTCTTGGACTAAATCGTTAAATACTTCTAGGAATTTACTTTTAGCTGCCCAGGGAAAAAAGTTGGATTTAGGTTTTAAAGAAGTATGTATGAATGTTGGTTTTGCGCTTATGGTCTCGTTATCATTATTAGCTATGTCAATAGGACTGATATCATTTGGTTCATCATTAGTGTTGTCGCAAACCCGAAATTTTCGGTTCGCGAACGGCGAACGCGAACTTCCGCAAATGTTCGCGAACCGGCGAACCGCGCGAACCGCCATTGACTTCAATGGGCAGGCGAATTTTAAAACCAACAGGGACTCTTTCTGGCCACAAAAGTGATGGAAAAGTTGTTTCAAGGGGACTAACACCTGGACTGTGGCATGCCGGAGGAGGATCCATGGCAAAACTACCATGGAAAATTGCACAGTTGATGCAGAGTCTGCTTTTAATCCATAAAGGGCAGAAATCACCTAACATTGACACCTGTCCTCAAAGCCCTGCCCTGATACACACTGACACAGAGCAGAATAGAGACTGTTCCCCGTCCTCAGAGACCATGATACACACTGACACAGAGCAGAATAGAGACTGTTACCCCTACATAGGGTCACTTGGCAGATATGGCGGGGTCGTGGGAGGGGGAGGATGACTTTCACCTCTTCCCCTGTTACATTCCCGTTGTGCTGTGACATCACCCTTATACGCTGTGTAAAGCATACTATTTAATTTGATCAGCATGGCCACTTGAGTTTTTATAGTTTTCACGCTGCTTGTAGTTTATATATGGTTCACAAAAATCAAACAAACGATAAAGTAAACGTGTAAGGATTCAGAATATTCTTTCAAACCCTTACACATTGTGTGTACGTATTTTTTGTCTTAAGTTTGTGGCTTTAAAGAGGTTTACGTTGTTTCTATGATGTGCATAACATGTTCTTGTAAATGTTTGTTACATTTTTCCTGGAATTGTAATTTTTCAATCTGAATAAAGATAGTCAAATCCCTGATAAACACTGACACAGAGCAGAATAGGGACTGTTCCCCCTACATAGGGTCACTTGGCAGATATGGATTGACACCTATCCTAATGATCCCTGATACACACTGACACAGAGCAGAATAGAGACTGTTCCCCCTACATAGGGTCACTTGGCAGATATGGATTGACACCTGTCCTCAAAACCCCTGATACACAATGACACAGAGCAGAATAGGGACTGTTCCCCCTACATAGGGTCACTTGGCAGATATGGATTGACACCTGTCCTCAAAACCCCTGATACACACTGACACAGAGCAGAATAGGGACTGTTCCTCCTACATAGGGTCACTTGGCAGATATGGATTGATACCTGTCCTCAAAACCCCTGATACACACTGACACAGAGCAGAATAGGGACTGTTCCCCCTACATAGGGTCACTTGGCAGATATGGATTGACACCTGTCCTCAAAACCCCTGATACACACTGACACAGAGCAGAATAGGGACTGTTCCCCCTACATAGGGTCACTTGGCAGATATGGATTGACACCTGTCCTCAAAACCCCTGATACACACTGACACAGAGCAGAATAGAGACTGTTCCCTGTCCACAGAGACCATGATACACACTGACACAGAGCAGAATAGAGACTGTTCACCGTCCACAGAGACCATGATACACACTGACACAGAGCAGAATAGGGACTGTTACCCCTACATAGGGTCACTTGGCAGGTATGGATTGACACCTGTCCTCAAAGCCCATGATACACACTGGGGGGAGCTACTGTCCTCCCCAACCCCTGCGCGGTGGGTGGGGGCCATAAATCACAATGGGGGGACCTACTGTCCTCCGCCCTCGGCCCCCACCCCTGCGCGGTGGGTGGGGGCCATAAATCACAATGGGGGGCCTACTTTCCTCCCCCCCGGCCCCTATCCCTGCGCGGTGGGTGGGGGGCATAAATCACAATGGGACGGACCTACTGATAGGAGTGGAGTATTGTTCATATCAGTTTAATACCTTCCGCGTCTCCTATCAGTGGACGTGTATATGGCAGCCATTTTAGGAACCGCACACCTGGGACCCGAGCAAGGTCACCTCGTTCAAGCTGCTCTGGTTCCTTGATGAGCCAGCTGCCTGTGAGTTAACATGTCCCGTGGAGAAGCACTCTGTCCTGTAAATCCTCACCACAAAAAAATTAAATAAATAACAGCACTCGGAGTGGTGAGTTTAGTAAATGTTCATATCAGTTTAATACCTTCCGCGTCTCCTATCAGTGGACGTGTATATGGCAGCCATTTTAGGAACCGCACACCTGGGACCCGAGCAAGGTCACCTCTTTCAACAGGCGACATGATTTGGCCCTGTAAAACTATCCTGGATATTCTCTACAATTTCTATGGATATGGCATTGATTTATGTAACAGGGAGATGGAAGAAGATGCTTGGTCGGTCCTCTTACTTGAAATTTGGGGCACTGCGCGGGCAAGCTAATGTGCCACCAGATAGGAGTGGTGAGTTTAGTATTGTTCATATCAGTTTAATACCTTCCGCGTCTCCTATCAGAGGACATGTATATGGCAGCCATTTTAGGAACCGCACACCTGGGACCCGAGCAAGGTCACCTCTTTCAACAGGCGACATGATTTGGCCCTGTAAAACTATCCTGGATATTCTCTACAATTTCTATGGATATGGCATTGATTTATGTAACAGGGAGATGGAAGAAGATGCTTGGTCGGTCCTCTTACTTGAAATTTGGGGCACTGCGCGGGCAAGCTAATGTGCCACCAGATAGGAGTGGTGAGTTTAGTATTGTTCATATCAGTTTAATACCTTCCGCGTCTCCTATCAGTGGACGTGTAAATGGCAGAGATTTTTAATTGTTGAATCACCTCCCATTTTTAGGCAAAGGTGGGAAGATGCTTAGACCACTGGTATATTGGTGCCATCTTGGAGGATTTTTTTTTGGTTTGGTTTTTGAAGCCACAGTGCTGCACCAGTGGGCCTAAAAATTAGGCATGTACACATGCCTGAAAAATTTGGTATTGTTGCAGCCGCTGCTGTAGCAGAGGCCAGAAAAATTGATGTTTGTTTCACAGGCAGAAAGTGCCCTAAAACATGGCGGCTTGAACCCTAGTTGGTGGCGGATAAGTCACGCAAGTCAAACGTCATTCAGAGCTAAAATACAGCAGCGTGTGGACCATTTTTAGCCCAAGGCAGCTCATCTCATCAGGCCTTTTTTAATCGAATGTATCGCCCAGTGTCAGTCCCTTCGGGATCCATCCCTCATTCATCTTAATAAAGGTGAGGTAATCTAGACTTTTTTGACCTAGGCGACTTCTCTTCTCAGTGACAATACCTCCTGCTGCACTGAAGGTCCTTTCTGACAGGACACTTGAAGCGGGGCAGGCCAGAAGTTCTATCGCAAATTGGGATAGCTCAGGCCACAGGTCAAGCCTGCACACCCAGTAGTGAAGGGGTTCATCGCTCCTCAGAGTGTCGATATCTGCAGTTAAGGCGAGGTAGTCTGCTACCTGTCGGTCGAGTCGCTCTCTGAGGGTGGATCCCGAAGGGCTGTGGCGATGCATAGGACTTAAAAAGGTCCGCATGACCTCCATCAACAACACGTCTTTAAAGCGTCCTGTCCTTGCCGGCGTGGTCGTGGGAGGAGGAGGATGACTTCCACCGCTCCCCCTGTTAGATTCCTGTTGTGCTGTGACATTACCCTTATACGCTGTGTAAAGCATACTTTTTAATTTATTTTGCAAATGCTGCATCCTTTCCGACTTGTTGTAATTCGGTAACATTTCCGCCACTTTCTGCTTATACCGGGGGTCTAGTAGCGTGGACACCCAGTACAGGTCGTTCTCCTTCAGCCTTTTTATACGAGGGTCCCTCAACAGGCAGGACAGCATGAAAGACCCCATTTGCACAAGATTGGATGCCGAGCTACTCATTTCCCGTTCCTCCTCCTCACTGATGTCATTGAAGGTATGTTCTTCCCCCCAGTCACGTACAACACCACGGGTACCAGATAGGTGACAACGAGCACCCTGGGATGCCTGTTGTGTTTGGTCTTGCTCCTCCTCCTCAAAGCTACAATCCTCCTCTGATTCCTCTTCCTCACAATCCTCTTCCAGCGTTGCCACAGGTCCAGCAAGCGATGCTGATAAGGCTGTTTCTGGTGGTGATGGTGACCACAACTCTTCCTCTTCCTCTTCACGCTCATCTACAGCCTGATCCAGCACTCTTCGCAGGGCACACTCCAGGAAGAAAACAAATGGTATGATGTCGCTGATGGTGCCTTTGTTGCGACTGACTAGGTTTGTCACCTCCTCAAAAGGACGCATGAGCCTACAGGCATTGCGCATGAGCGTCCAGTAACATGGCAAAAAAATTCCCAGCTCCCCAGAGGCTGTCCTAGCACCCCGGTCATACAAATATTCATTAACAGCTTTTTCTTGTTGGAGCAGGCGGTCGAACATTAGGAGTGTTGAATTCCAACGTGTAGGGCTGTCGCAAATCAAGCGCCTCACTGGCATGTTGTTTCACCGCTGGATATCGGCAAAGTGAGCCATGGCCGTGTAGGAACGCCTGAAATGGCCACACACCTTCCTGGCCTGCTTCAGGACGTCCTGTAAGCCTGTGTACTTATGCACAAAGCGTTGTACGATCAGATTACACACATGTGCCATGCACGGCACATGTGTCAACTTGCCCAACTTCAATGCCGCTATCAAATTTTTTCCATTGTCACACACCACTTTGCCGATATCCAGTTGCTGCAGAGTCAGACACTTTTCCACCTGTGCGTTCAGGGCGGACAGGAGTGCTTGTCCGGTGTGACTCTGCTTTCAAGCAAGTCAAACCCAAGACGGCGTGACACTGCCGTATCCGGGATGTGGAATAGTACCTGGGGAGCTGGGGGGGTGCCGTTGATGTGGAGCAAGACGCAGCAGCACAAGAGGACTCAGCCGAGGAGGTTATGGAAGAGGATGGAGTAGGAGGAGTAGAGGAGGTGGCAGCAGGACTGCCTGCAATTCGTGGCGGTGTCACCAACTCCTCTGCAATGCCACGCATTCCTTGCTTGTCAGCCGTCAGCAGGTTTATCCAATGCGCAGTGTAGGTGATATACCTGCCCTGACCATGCTTTGCAGACCAGGTATCAGTGGTCAGATGGACCCTTGCCCCAACACTGTGTGCCAGACATGCCATGACTTCCTTTTGCACAATCGAGTACAAGTTGGGGATTGCCTTTTGTGAAAAGAAATTCCGGCCGGGTACCTTCCACTGCGGTGTCCCAATAGCTACAAATTTTTTGAACGCCTCAGACTCAACCAGATTGTATGGTAAAAGCTGGCAGGCTAATAGTTCGGACAAGCCAGCTGTCAGACGCTGGGCAAGGGGGTGACTTGGTGACATTGGCTTCTTACGCTCAAACATGTCCTTGACAGACACATGACTGTGGGCAGATGAGCGGGAACTGCTCAAGGCGGGAGACGGAGTGGCGGATGGTTGAGAGGGGGCAAGAAGGACAGCAGTGGTTGACGTGGCTGAAGATGCTAGACCAGGAGGAGGATGGCGACTTAGAGTAGGCGTGCTGCTTGTACTCATGTGTTGATCCCATAGGCGTTTGTGATGTGAGATCATGTGCCTACGCAAAGCAGTTGTACCTAGGTGGGTGTTGGACCTCCCACGACTCAGTTTCCTTTGGCACAGGTTGCAAATGGCATCGCTGTTGTCCGAGGCAGACACACAAAAAAAATGCCACACTGCTGAGCTCTGCAAGGACGGCATTCTGGTGGTGGACACAGCATGCGTTGATTGGCGTGCTGTCAGGCTGACCCCGGGTGCCAATGCATGCTGTCTGACTGTGCCACTAGCTCCTTGCGACGACCCCCCCCTGCTTCCAACTCGTCTCCTCCTCCTCTCTGTCTCCCCATCTGAACTTTCGCCCTGTTCTTCTTCTTGCCGAGCGGGCACCCACGTGACATCCATGGACGCATCGTCATCATCAACCGCTTCGCTTGTATCTGACAACTCAGAAAAGGAAGCAGCAGCGGGTACAACATCATCATCATCACACCGTACCTCCATGTGTTTAATGCTGCCTGCCTGAGACATATCCCTGTTATCTACATCCTCTAGCAATAATGGTTGCGCATCACTCATTTCTTCAAACGGGTGTGTGAATAACTCCTCTGACATACCAAGTAAAGCGGCTGTGGTGCTAGTTTTGGTGGTGGCGGCAGGCGCGTGAGTGGTATCTTGAGAGGTGCCTGAAGCTAAGCTGGAGGAGGATGGTGCGTCAAGGTTCCGAGCGGAGGCTGTACAAGATTGGGTGTCCTGTGTTAGCCAGTCAACTATGTCCTCAGAACTTTTCAAGTTCAGGGTACGTGGCTTCTGAAAACTGGGCATTATTCTAGGGCAAAAGGGAATCACAGCACCACGACCACGACGGCCCCTGCGGGGTGGCCTGCCTCTGCCTGTCATTTTTTGGGGGATTAGTGGTACTATGCGTGCAAGCTACTGTGAGACCAGATATGATTGTCAATGTGAACTGTAACAGTTCTGCAGAGCACACACTGTAGGCCTGACACACCCGCTTGAAGACAAGTAACTGCTATTCAATCTATAACAGTGAAAAACAAATTTTCTTTGTAAAAGCACGCTATAGACACCAGATATGATTGGCAATGTGCACTTGAACAGTTCTGCAGAGCACACACTGTAGGCCTGACACACCCGCTTGAAGACAAGTAACTGCTATTCAATCTATAACAGTGAAAAAAAAATTTTGGTTTTAAAAGCACGCTATAGAGACGCCAGATATGATTGGCAACTGTCAAAGCATGCTGGCACAGGTCTGCAGAGCACACGCTGAAGGAAGGACTGACAGAGCCGCTTGAAGGACACTGACTGGCTGCTATTAGCTTACACTAGAAACCTTTTTTCTTTGTAAAAGCACGCTATAGAGACAACAGATATGATTGGCAACTGTCAAAGCACGCTGGCACAGGTCTGCAGAGCACACGCTGAAGGAAGGACTGACAGAGCCGCTTGAAGGACACTGACTGGCTGCTATGAGCTTACACTAGAAACCTTTTTTCTTTGTAAAAGCACGCTATAGAGACACCAGATATGATTGGCAATGTGCACTTGAACAGTTCTGCAGAGCACACACTGTAGGCCTGACACACCCGCTTGAAGACAAGTAACTGCTATTCAATCTATAACAGTGAAAAACAAATTTTGTTTATAAAAGCACGCTATAGAGACACCAGATATGATTGGCAATGTGCACTGGAACAGTTCTGGAGAGCACACGCTGAAGGAAGGACTGACAGAGCCGCTTGAAGGACACTGACTGGCTGCTATTAGCTTACACTAGAAACCTTTTTTCTTTGTAAAAGCACGCTATAGAGACACCAGATATGATTGCCAACTGTCAAAGCACGCTGGCACAGGTCTGCAGAGCACACGCTGAAGGAAGGACTGACAGAGCCGCTTGAAGGACACTGACTGGCTGCTATTAGCTTACACTAGAAACCTTTTTTCTTTGTAAAAGCACGCTATAGAGACACCAGATATGATTGGCAATGTGCACTTGAACAGTTCTGCAGAGCACACACTGTAGGCCTGACACACCCGCTTGAAGACAAGTAACTGCTATTCAATCTATAACAGTGAAAAACAAATTTTGTTTATAAAAGCACGCTATAGAGACACCAGATATGATTGGCAATGTGCACTGGAACAGTTCTGGAGAGCACACGCTGAAGGAAGGACTGACAGAGCCGCTTGAAGGACACTGACTGGCTGCTATTATCTTACACTAGAAACCTTTTTTCATTGTAAAAGCACGCTATAGAGACACCAGATATGATTGGCAACTGTCAAAGCACGCTGGCACAGGTCTGCAGAGCACACGCTGAAGGAAGGACTGACAGAGCCGCTTGAAGGACACTGACTGGCTGCTATTATCTTACACTAGAAACCTTTTTTCATTGTAAAAGCACGCTATAGAGACACCAGATATGATTGGCAATGTGCACTTGAACAGTTCTGCAGAGCACACACTGTAGGCCTGACACACCCGCTTGAAGACAAGTAACTGCTATTCAATCTATAACAGTGAAAAATAAATTTTGGTTTTAAAAGCACGCTATAGAGACACCAGATATGATTGGCAATGTGCACTGGAACAGTTCTGCAGAGCACACGCTGAAGGAAGGACTGACAGAGCCGCTTGAAGGACACTGACTGGCTGCTATTAGCTTACACTAGAAACCTTTTTTCTTTGTAAAAGCACGCTATAGAGACACCAGATATGATTGGCAATGTGCACTTGAATAGTTCTGCAGAGCACACACTGTAGGCCTGACACACCCGCTTGAAGACAAGTAACTGCTATTCAATCTATAACAGTGAAAAATAAATTTTGGTTTTAAAAGCACGCTATAGAGACACCAGATATGATTGGCAATGTGCACTGGAACAGTTCTGCAGAGCACACGCTGAAGGAAGGACTGACAGAGCCGCTTGAAGGACACTGACTGGCTGCTATTAGCTTACACTAGAAACCTTTTTTCTTTGTAAAAGCACGCTAAAGAGACACCAGATATGATTGGCAACTGTCAAAGCACGCTGGCACAGGTCTGCAGAGCACACGCTGAAGTAGGCCTGACACCCAGACGCTTGCAGACAACTAACTGCTCTTCTATTACAGTGAAAAAAAAATATTTCTTTTAAATGTAAAGCTTAACCTATTGTTAAAACAGATATGAGTGGTGGCACTGACTGTGCAAATGGGCAAGGCATCCAACCTGACACAGAAGCTGGCAGGCAGGCAACTGCTCTTCTATTACAGTGAAAAAAAATTATTTCTTTTAAATGTAAAGCTTAACCTATTGTTAAAACAGATATGAGTGGTGGCACTGACTGTGCAAATTGGCAAGGCATCCAACCTGACACAGAAGCTGGCGGCAGGCAACTGCTCTTCTATTACAGTGAAAAAAAAATATTTATTTTAAATGTAAAGCTTAACCTATTGTTAAAACAATTTTGTTTATAAAAGCACGCTATAGAGACACCAGATATGATTGGCAATGTGCACTGGAACAGTTCTGGAGAGCACACGCTGAAGGAAGGACTGACAGAGCCGCTTGAAGGACACTGACTGGCTGCTATTAGCTTAAACTAGAAACCTTTTTTCTTTGTAAAAGCACGCTATAGAGACACCAGATATGATTGCCAACTGTCAAAGCACGCTGGCACAGGTCTGCAGAGCACACGCTGAAGGAAGGACTGACAGAGCCGCTTGAAGGACACTGACTGGCTGCTATTAGCTTACACTAGAAACCTTTTTTCTTTGTAAAAGCACGCTATAGAGACACCAGATATGATTGGCAATGTGCACTTGAACAGTTCTGCAGAGCACACACTGTAGGCCTGACACACCCGCTTGAAGACAAGTAACTGCTATTCAATCTATAACAGTGAAAAACAAATTTTGTTTATAAAAGCACGCTATAGAGACACCAGATATGATTGGCAATGTGCACTGGAACAGTTCTGGAGAGCACACGCTGAAGGAAGGACTGACAGAGCCGCTTGAAGGACACTGACTGGCTGCTATTATCTTACACTAGAAACCTTTTTTCATTGTAAAAGCACGCTATAGAGACACCAGATATGATTGGCAACTGTCAAAGCACGCTGGCACAGGTCTGCAGAGCACACGCTGAAGGAAGGACTGACAGAGCCGCTTGAAGGACACTGACTGGCTGCTATTATCTTACACTAGAAACCTTTTTTCATTGTAAAAGCACGCTATAGAGACACCAGATATGATTGGCAATGTGCACTTGAACAGTTCTGCAGAGCACACACTGTAGGCCTGACACACCCGCTTGAAGACAAGTAACTGCTATTCAATCTATAACAGTGAAAAATAAATTTTGGTTTTAAAAGCACGCTATAGAGACACCAGATATGATTGGCAATGTGCACTGGAACAGTTCTGCAGAGCACACGCTGAAGGAAGGACTGACAGAGCCGCTTGAAGGACACTGACTGGCTGCTATTAGCTTACACTAGAAACCTTTTTTCTTTGTAAAAGCACGCTATAGAGACACCAGATATGATTGGCAATGTGCACTTGAATAGTTCTGCAGAGCACACACTGTAGGCCTGACACACCCGCTTGAAGACAAGTAACTGCTATTCAATCTATAACAGTGAAAAATAAATTTTGGTTTTAAAAGCACGCTATAGAGACACCAGATATGATTGGCAATGTGCACTGGAACAGTTCTGCAGAGCACACGCTGAAGGAAGGACTGACAGAGCTGCTTGAAGGACACTGACTGGCTGCTATTAGCTTACACTAGAAACCTTTTTTCTTTGTAAAAGCACGCTAAAGAGACACCAGATATGATTGGCAACTGTCAAAGCACGCTGGCACAGGTCTGCAGAGCACACGCTGAAGTAGGCCTGACACCCAGACGCTTGCAGACAACTAACTGCTCTTCTATTACAGTGAAAAAAAAATATTTCTTTTAAATGTAAAGCTTAACCTATTGTTAAAACAGATATGAGTGGTGGCACTGACTGTGCAAATGGGCAAGGCATCCAACCTGACACAGAAGCTGGCAGGCAGGCAACTGCTCTTCTATTACAGTGAAAAAAAATTATTTCTTTTAAATGTAAAGCTTAACCTATTGTTAAAACAGATATGAGTGGTGGCACTGACTGTGCAAATTGGCAAGGCATCCAACCTGACACAGAAGCTGGCGGCAGGCAACTGCTCTTCTATTACAGTGAAAAAAAAATATTTATTTTAAATGTAAAGCTTAACCTATTGTTAAAACAGATATGAGTGGTGGCACTGGGCAAGTAGGCACAGTATCCAATGTGAACCTCACACAGAAGCTGGCAGGCAGGCACCTGCAATTACATTACACAGGAAAAAAAAAAAAAAAGCAGCCTGATGTTATAGCCCTAAAAAGGGCTTTTTGGGGTGCTGTCCTTACAGCAGAGATCAGATGAGTCCTTCAGGATTGTAGTGGACACTGAATACCCTAGCCTAGCTATCAATTTCCCTATCTAATCAGCAGCAGCTAAACTTTCCCTCCTCTCACTAAGCATGCAGCTTCAGAATGAATCGAAAATGGATGCTGGGAGGGAGGTTGGAGGGTGTGGAAGGGAGGGAGTGCTGCTGATTGGCTGGAATGTGTCTGCTGACCGAGAGGCACAGGGTCAAAGTTTGCCCAATGATGACGAATAGGGGGCGGATTGAACTGCGCATGTGTCCGCCCGCCGTGGCGAATGCGAACACGCTAAGTTCGCCGGGAACTGTTCGCCGGCGGACAGTTCGGTACATCACTATTCATCATTAGTTGTATTTAGATCTTTTCCTTTAAAAAATCTTTTTAGTGTTAGTTTCCTCAAGAATTTTTGATTGTCTAAATAAAGGTTGAAAGGATTGCAGTTGGAAGCAGGGGCAAAATTTAAACCTTTCTTTAACAATGACAATTCCTGTGGAGAGAGAACTGTATCTGATAAATTAAAAATGCCCTCTAAATGATTTCATTTTGTCTGTATGAGAGATGTAGTGGAGAATCCTCCTCCTCCATCTCTAGGTGCGGTCTCTTTTTTATAGGAGATTTTAGATTTTGAAACCTGTTTTGTGTGTTGAGTTTGGTCTACTCTTTGGTCTCGCTCCTTGTCTAAAAAAACCTCATAGTTACATAGTTACATAGTTACATAGCTGAAAAGAGACTTGCGTCCATCAGGTTCAGCCTTCCTCACTTTTGTTTTTTGCCGTTGATCCAAAAGAAGGAAAAAAAAAAAAACAGTTTGAAGCACAATTTTGCAACAAACTAGGAAAAAAAAAATCCGTCTTGACCCCAGAATGGCAGTCAGATTTATCCTTGGATCAAGCAGTTATTACCCTACATTGAAAGATTATATCCTTTAGAGTATCTAGGTTGGTTGGGAGAGTGTCTAGATAGATAACCCTTAGATGTTTGTGGGTGAGATTTTGAATAGTGTACAGGATTGGAGTGATTTGTTTGTGTTCGATCAGAAGAGTTGGAATAAAAATTAGAATAGGAATTGGTAAACCGTCATCCAAAATATTTTTTTGGGCGAGAAACCGGGAATCTAGAATTTATGTGATTCCGTGTAGAATAGTTATTTGGCTGCCTAGAGTCATTTTTTGATCTAGGCCAGTTTCTTTGGTTTCCCTTTTGATAGTCATCTTGGTCTCTTTTGAATTTAGTAGATTTGGTTTTTGATGTTTGGTGTTTGGTGTTTGAATTTTTTTCATCCACAACCTTTATTTTGTCTTTTAAGACTTTATAGTTGTTTTCCACTGCTTTTATTTCTATATGTGTGGATATATCCATCTCTAATTGATTAATCTCTTCCTCTAATGATTTTAAAGATCTCTTCTGATAATTGATTAAACCAATCATGTATTTTTTAGAACATTCATCATTGGCACTATGCCACTCTTGCATTAATATTTTATCCTCTAGGCCAAAGGCTGGAACTTTCAATACTCTTAGGCCGCGAGGAATAATATCATAAGCTAAATACTGTTCTAAAGACGTGATTTCCCACCATTTACGGGTTTCTTTTTCTAGCAAACGTTCCAATTGAATACATTTGTGATTTTTTCCATCTCAATATATAATTATCAAATTTTTTATATATATATATATCCTTTATATATATGTTCCTTAAATATACATTGGTGGTTCTAGTGTGATCACACTAATTTAACTTTTTTCCGAGTAGCAGACATTCAGGCGTTTTCGCCATATGTTTTGTGTCCCTCTCAGGTTGCGGTACTCTTTGTCTACGCATGCGCGTATCACGCGCATGCGTCCTCACACCCGGAACTACTAACCAAGAATTCAGGACATTCAACGCCTTTTTGCGTTCCACCATTGGAACGCACGCGAAGTCATCAGCTGTCCGGATGAATTGGAGATTATACAAGCTATATAAACTCACGAGGACGAACTCAAAGAAATCCCTGAAGAAGTCCAGCATCTCACCGGACGAAACGCGTTGGATTTATTCCTTGTGAACTTTTTTATATTTATTATTGTTTATTTAATGTTCTGCTGTACCTTAATTGCTGCTCTTAGACTCCAATTGTGGATACTTTGGAACAACATCACCCAGAAGTCCATAATTATTTGGAGACACGCTGTTTTTATACTACTCAAGTATACTACATCTCATATTCATCTCAGTACCCCTGAGTGGGTGAAAGGCCTGATTCTCTCATTTGTTTGTGAGTGTATTCATATTACATTTATTCACATCCCTAGAATATACTATTTTACGCTATGTTAGCTATTTGATTTGTTTATACAGAGCACATGCTTGGAGAGTCTACCTCAATTCAGGTCATTCTATTTTATATATATATTTGAAAGTATCCTGGGTGGTTTCCACTTCTTTGTATATGTGTACAAAAGGTTGTTTTGCGTTTTTACCCTTAATTGACTGGTACTAAAATTGTGGATCTAATTTTAGCTTAATTTTTTTGATTTTAAAGGACCACTATAGTGCCAGGAAAACATACTTGTTTTCCTGGCACTATAGTGCCCTGAGGGTGCCCCCCACCCTCAGGGAACCCCTCCCGCCGGGCTCTGGAGAGAGGAAGGGGTTAAACTTACCTCTTTTTCCAGCGCCAGGCGGGGAGCTTTCCTCCTCCTCTCCTTCTTCCTTGCGACGTCATTGGTTGAATGCGCATGCGCGGCAGGAGCTGCGCGCGCATTCAGCCAGTCGCATAGGAAAGCATTATCAATGCTTTCCTATGGACGCTTGCGTGCTCTCACTGTGATTTTCACAGTGAAAATCACGCAAGCGCCTCTAGCGGCTGTCAATGAGACAGCCACTAGAGGTTTTGGAGGCTGGATTAACCCTCAGTATAAACATAGCAGTTTCTCTGAAACTGCTATGTTTATAAAAAAAAAAGGGTTAATCCTAGAGGGACCTGGCACCCAGACCACTTCATTAAACTGAAGTGGTCTGGGTGCCTAGAGTGGTCATTTAATAATTTATAATAAATAATTACTTTAACACTCTCAGTTGTCTCCAGCGATATATTTATATTGTCTAAAGCAACCAGTTTGACGTACTGGATTTGCTTGATTTCTATATATAATATATTTTAACTGATGGCAGTGGATACATTGTGAGCACTTTCTAACCAATTGTTTTTTGTATCTTTTATCCTTATAAAAGTATAATATCGGGCAGAAAGGTTACATCCTACCCAAGTTCTTTTTTCCCCTAACTGGGGTTCAGGATACCTATGCCACACAATTATTTAAAAGCTGCATTAGATGTCCAATGTTAGAATTCTAAAACATTTATGTGAAGTATACTTATAGATGCCTTATAGTTTATAAGCTTCGACTATATCTTCTCATTTTCGGCACTTTATTTATTCTACTAAGTAAGCTCCTGGATAATTGTTACTATTTCTTATAGTATCTATACCCTATCTACATTTTTTTTATAGTTTCTTGGTGAATCCCTATACCTTTCCAGTTTTAGAGCTTTTGTCATATGGTCTGACTCCCTCTTCCGTCTGTATACTATATATATAGTTAGCAGTTTTGTGTTTCTAATATAGTGTAGCATGTCTACAGTTTGGATGGAATAAATAAAAGAAATGCATTTACAATTTTTAGAGCTAATAGTTAGCTCCAAACAAAAACGCCTGGGCAGTACAATCCCTGCCTATACATTTGCTTGCTATCTTGATCCAGTGGGAGAACTCCAGGTGGTAGAGCACATGAACAAAAGAAAACCAATATAGTGTAGAATATTAAGAACACCAAATAGAAAGTAAATGTATCTCTGTGGATGTACACTCACACATTTTTTGAGCCATTTTTTGAGCCTGCTATTGGCTCTCAATGATGCACGTGTAATGGAGTGAACATTAGATTGTGTAATAATATTTTTGGGTGATATAGAAGTTTATAAAGGCCATCAACCCAAGAAGATATACATAAAAAGTCTTAGCCTATTCACCGTTTCAATTTACATATTATTACATTTGTAATGCCTGGTCAGGCTTTTTTGGTCTAATCACAAAAGCGAGGAGAGATCAAATTACTATTTTTAAACTGCTTGAATTGAAGTGTGAAAAGAACTGTGTATATGCAAGACAGAATTTTCTTATAAAGTAAAAAGCACACCTTACCAAGTGAATTCTATAAGCTAGCACGCGGCAGATATTGACAAGCATCAAGAAGAAAATCCACATTGCGCAGCTGTATGAGTCAAAGCAGACTGTGAAGTATATTAAAGCATCTGGGCTGGTGAGTGATAATGGACTTTGTTACTGATATTGCACAGAAAAGTAAATTTCAATTTGCATTTAATAGCAGCTATTCACACAGGAAATTTGAGCTAGTTTGTATGATGATGATTTTGGGCACCTGTTCTAAATGATTTTGCAATTTTGGGCACCTGTTCTAAAGAAAGATATCATGGCACTAGAAAAAGTGCAGAGACGAGCTACAAAATTGATAAAAGGAATGGAGCATTTTAGTTATGAAGAAAGGTTAAAAAATTTAAATATCTTTAGTTTGGAAAAACGGTGCCTGAGATGGGATATGATAACATTATACAGATATATTCGGGGCCAGTATAAACCATTATCTGGAAATCTATTCATAAACAGGGCTATACATAGGACATGAGGTCACACATTTAGGCTTGAAGAAAGGAGATTTAATCTAAGGCAAAGACAAGGGTTTTTTTTACAGTAAGAGCAATAAGGATATGAATTCTTTGCCTGAAGATGTGGTTTTGTCAGAGTCTATACAGATGTTTAAACTGCAATTGGATAAATACTTGCAAAAACATAACATACAGGGATATGATTTCTAATTAGTGGGGTAATAGCTGCTTGATCCAAGGAGACATCTGACTGCTATTTTGGGGTCAAGAAGGAATTTTTTCCTAGTTTGTTGCAAAATTGGAAGCGCTTCAGACTGGGTTTTTTGCCTTCTTTTGGATCAACAGCAAAAGCATATGTGAGGAAAGCTGAACTTGATGGACGCAAGTCTCTTTTCAGCTATGTAACTATGTAACTATGTAACTATGTAAAGAAGCAAATGCTGTAATAAATATGGAATAGTTTGTGTAAATAAAAAGAAACAGAAGATTTCTTGGTAGAAACATTTGACCTGATGATTTTTACAACAGCAGTGCCGCATCAAAATGTCCAATTACCAAAACAAATAGATGTGCAAGATTTAAAAAAAAAATAGACAAACACATTAAAGAGAAATCTGTATGTTTAACAAAAATGAAAGGTACTAACTGTGATAGACTTGAATAAAGTGTTTGTGATTTGGTAGAACAGTTGGATCTTAAATCAGAGTTGTAAACTTAGAAATTTAATGAAACAACAAAGACAATTATTATTAATACACAGCATTACAAAGAAATACTTTTAGCATAGGACAAAGAAAGGACAAATGTCAAGAGCAGAAAAAAACAAGGAACCCCATTTGTTGTAAGCATTGCCTGAACAATAGGAGAGCTTTGTATTTTTCAGCACCAAGGCATTATAGTGAGGCAGTAACAAGGAGACCCCAATAAGGCACAGGGATGAAGAGCAGAATTGTGCCCCATACCCACAAAGGAAACCATAAATAAAGATCCCCTATTATCTCTATTTCAAGTTAGTTCCAAAATTTACAAGATACTTTTTTTTTTCTGAAGAACCAAACAGACTGAAGTGGTCACAGAGGCTACAGTCTTGGGAATGCTCAGGCAAATGCCAAAGACAACTAGAAGAGGGGGGAATAGAAGAAGAAGAAACACAAAGCAGAGAGAAGAGAGGGAATAACTAAACATGGATGGGATCTTTATGAGACAAATAGAAATTCTCCAACCTCCAAGCCCCATATTTGCACCTGCATCAGAACTGAATAAATGTATTTTTGTTTTTATCATACGAGACAGTTTATTAGGCAACTATGTTTAAAAAAATTAAAAAGTTGTTTTCACCAGAGACCAATACACTAAAGAAGCAGAAAGAATATTCTCCGACTCTACTACATACAAGAAACTACCCACAAATGCCACAGAACAAATCAAGGGAAACATTTGTATACAAAAAGGCCTCAATAAGGCAATTTTAACAGAATTGGGAGCTAAATATTTGTTCACTCCTAACTATGGGATTCCAGTATTTTATCACTTACCAAGAGTGCTTAAGGACATTCATGACCCACACAGTAGGCTGATCATATCAGAGATATGTTCAGTGTCAGCGAGAAATTTAGAAAATATAGACACCCTACTTCAACCTATAGTAATAAAAAAATAATTTTAGACCATGGATGGATAAACATGTGACCATGGATGGATGAACTAGAAAGTACTTAAAAGAGACTTACAAGTTGCCCCTGCTCTAGCGACAACACATCCAACTACACCATTCACAATCCAAGTACGAATTTAATGCGTTCTCCAGGATGTTTCTTATTGCGCAAACCAATTAATCCGTTCTGGAGGTCAGAAAAAAGTCAAAATTAACTGGCATGGAAACTAACCCACAATGCAGAACACACTTAAAAGACATGCAAATGACAAAGCTCAGCTCCCTACCTTTCCCCAGCTTGAGAAATGCACCAAAAAGTCCCAAAACAACTGCAAACAATTTCCAGAATGTCTCCAAAATTCGATGCAAAAGCCATTCCAACACCTCCAAAACCTCCACACTCGACGCCACATGCTAACCACAGGCTCCAGCATGCAGGGGGCGGTGCTATAACCTCCCATGTGCAATGCATCCTGGGGAAACTTGCTTTGTATTGCGAAACAAAATTATAAACCGAGGCATTATTTTCAATGGATTTTTATTTCTAAACCAAAAATTATGTTAACCAAGATGTTTGTAAACCGAGGTCCCACTGTACATACTTCTGAGACAGTTGTCTCAGCAGTACTTTTACAATTGCAGCAAGGAATATGGAGACTATTTGTATATTTCTCTAAGATTCTTTCCCCAATTGAAAGAGGGTAAGAAGTTTATGTCAGAGATTTGGTAGGAGTTCATTTTGTTGTAATGGCAATTTAACACATAGTGGTATTCAAGGACATTATACTGCAAACACCACACACTTTTAAAATTACTCATTTAAAAGGGAATTCCAGGTTTTTCACATCAGACATTTTCACAATGGTTGATAGCTCTATTACCAAAGCCAATTTAGGTAGAACTTTATGAAAGTATGTACTTCCACTGATGCAATGTAAAGGTAAACCACATGAATGTTTATCAGAATGTGAAGATAATTCTCTCTCTTTTCAGAATAGAAGCAAATTAATCTGATGAACCTATGTTTGTTGACAGGTCCAGATTCTGTTCAGATGTGAATTATCATACAGGTTAATGAGAAGGGCTGAAGAGGACTTACACAGAAGAGGCAAGCCTGACAACAGTCCCAATACCCAGATAGAGGCTTTAGTGTAAGGAAAAAGATTGCCTGATTTTATAAAACCCAAAGAAAAAAATATATGTATAACAGCTTTATTAAATCCCTAATTGGGTATACATATACAAAAAAAAAAAAATGGTGTGATTTACAAAGTGCAAAAAAAAGAGAATAAAGGACAAACGTAAAGAAGTTAAAATAGGACCATTCACTGTAGCCTGTTGTAACAGGTTTGAGTCTACCCTATACAGTGTTGCTAGATAATAGCCGATCTAACCGCTAGGCAGATCGGATATTTGTCAGGGAGATATGGGAGATATGCTTTTTTGTAATTACCTTTTGACATAGGGAAAATGTGAAAGAGCATAGCTTCTGGAGTGATTTAAGTGCTGGAATTTATAATTTCAGGTATCTTTTCTTTGATTTTTTCTTTTTTTATGTGCTGTTTTATTGTGTTCATCAAGTTGATACAATAACAAGCATCATAGTGTCAATCAAGAAGTATGTGGTTTATTGGTACAGTATTATGGATTACAGTTACAGAATCTGGAGATGTAGCAAGGGTACAGAAACTTCAAATATTTTGCAGGCAAGGATCATGGGTGCATCAGTTTCTCAGTTCTCTGGTGTGTTGGCTTTATCCAGTTGTCTATTCTCTAGGAGTACCAGTTGCCGATACTCTGGCTTGTATTAAAAGGAGAACACTTTTTTATTTATTATTTTGTAAATAACGGTTCAGTGGCGTTTAGATGGAATAATAGTATCCAAGTTGTGAAGAGCTATATGTGGTTGAGTCCTCCGTAGAAACGAGTGATAAGTTGGTATAAACCAATCATGTTTGTAGGACCAAACAGGTCCAGGAGTGTGTGGGAGGGGTTGGTCTCTGCATTTGCTCTGTGGGGAGGAGGCACGAAGGAAGAGAATTGTCGTAATGTAGATGTGATGTGGTTTTTGTCAATTTTCAGTGTGTGTTCTGCTGTCTGTCAAGAAAGTGTAGCCAGGGTTCCCAAATTGCCCTATAGAGGGGGTATTTGTTAGATAGTGATGTGTGTAATTTTTCCATCGTTCTGTTTGAGTCTACCCTTGTTATCTATTTCCTGATAGATGGTGCAACTGCATTTTTCCATGTAACTGATATTAGCAAGTGTGCATCAGTTATCAAGTGGTTCATAAGAATGTGTTGAGGTTTGGGAAGTACATGAGGGTGTAGTAGGAATAACAGTGTCTCTAGAGTATGGGATATGTGGAAGCCCATTATTGCAGTGATAAATGTCACTATTTTCTTCAAGTATTGTTGGCTGGTCGGGCAGGTCCATCACAAGTGGGCTGATGTGCCTCCTGACTGAGTGCATCTCCAACACTTGTCGAGGGAGGAAGGGAATATGTAGTAGTTTAGTTATGGAATAGCGCCATCTAGAAATTATCTTATAGTTACTCTTTTGTATGTTATTGCTGATAGAGTATTTGTATGTGTATGTGAAGACCTTCTGCCAGTCCCCTCTTGAGCCCATGAGGATGTAAAGGCAGGTGTCTTGTCTTTGCGGTCATGTTGCAGTAGTCTATAAAAGGTGGATAGATGTTTAGTTGAGAGTTTGTGTGTGTCTCAGTTTGCTTCAAATGTTGTAAGGGGTGAGATCCTTTCAATAGGTGTGGTTCAGCTTTTAGAAAGTGTAATGACTGAGCATATCTGAAGTGCTGTAGGCAGGTAGGTCGTTCTGCTTGCGTGAGCTTGGCAAGTGGAGCTAGGGCATTAATGTCTAGGACTGAGCTGAGTTTAATATATCTTTTGACCTGGATGAAATGAAAAGAGCTGAAGGAATCATTGTGTAGCCCCGGAGGGAAGAAGGGGTTAAATTGTAGGGGTACAAGGGTGACAGGTGTGGGGAGAGTTCCTGTAATTCCCTCAATTGGAACCATATGCATAGCATTGGGGTTGTAGTGGGGTGGTGGGAGACTGAAGGGAGAAGTAATGTGTGTCCAGAGTGGTGCCATGGTATGGTGTGTGTTGGGGATTTGAACATGGTTCCTTCTAGGACTGTCCATTGTTTAAGAGAGGGCATTGCAGTCCAATGATAGATTCTAGTCAGCATGGTTGCCTGATAGTATTGTTCTATATGAGGGAGAGCCAGCCCCCCTTGTTCTTTGTGTCTGACTAATATGTTATAGGAGATTCTCAGGTGTTCTCAGGTGCTTGCGAGCCCAAATGAAGGTGGTGAACAGTTGTTTGAGTTTAGAGAAGAATGTTTTGGGGATTGCTATTGGAAGGGTTTGAAATAGGAATTTTGGGAAGGGTGTTCATCTTAAGGATGTTAATTCTACATAGCCAGCTGAAGTGAGGCTTATTCCACTTTGAAAGTCTTTGGAGATGTCACTAAGAAGTGGGATAAAGTTAAAGTCATACATTTGCACCAGCCTACAGAGTAGGCAGACTCCTAGGTGATTGCTTATTCAGCCCAGGAGAATGAGTATAGGAATTGCAGTTTGAGATTGGGTAGTGCCACCGAGACAATGTCAGTATTTCACTTTTTTTGAAGTTCACTTGAAAGTTGGAAATCCTACTGTCACTCTTGGAGGGGACAGGGAAGTCATTGGGTTTGTGATAGTGAAGAGGAGGTCGTCCACAAAGGCAGAAATTTGTGATGTTGTGCTTGGAAACTGAAAATGAACCCTGATACACTGGTACCCTGCAGGAACGGTTCAAGAATTAAGATGAATAGGAAGGGTGAGAGAGGGCACCCCTGTCTCATGCCATTTCTAATTTGTACTGCATTGGACAGTTGTCCATTTATCTTTAGCAGTAGGTGAGGAGTATATAGCATGCATCCATTTCAACCAGTTGGGATCAAATCCGAATGTCCGGAGAGACAAAGTCAACATTTTCCAATTAACCCTGTTGAGTGACTTTTTGGTGCCGACAGTGAGTAGGCTTTGCTTCGAACATGTCTGTGAAATGTACATTACGTTTAGTATTTTGGTGATGTTATGTTTGGCCTCCCTACCTGGTACAAAGCCTGATTGATATTTGGGTTTGCAGTAGGAGACTCAATCGATTGGCTAGTATTTTTGAGAATATTTTCAGATCGATATTGATTAGTGATATCGGATGGTAATTGCCGCATATGGTTGGATCTTTTTCCAGTTTAGAAATTAGGGCAATGTGGGCTTCTAATGAAGCCTCGGGGTCAAATAGGGTTCAGAGGAAGGGTTCAGAGAGTGTTGGTAGGAATGTTTTGTAGTATTTGGCTATTTGGCATTTAGGAAGGGTTCAGAGAGTGTTGGTAGGAATGTTTTGTAGTATTTGGCTGTGAAGCCATCGGGACCAGGGCTTTTGCCTAGAGGTGTATTCTTAACTGCCAGGTATAGTTCATCTTGTGTAATGGGGGCATCAAAGGCTTGTATAGTGTTGGTAGGGATGGTATTTTGTACCCTAGTGGAGAGAAATTGTTCAATTTAAGTATCTGATGGTGATGTTTCCCGTAGATTGTATAGTTTGGTATAGAAATCCTGTAATGCCTCCAAGATGTCTGGGAGTTTGTGGGATATTTTGGATATGAAGGTGGTTTGTTTGTAATGTTTCAATGCATTGATCAGTAAGTGCCCACAGTTGCCCCCTTGAGAGTAGAAGGAGTTTATGTTGCGTAACAATTTACGTTTGACTTCTGCATTTAGTATTTGTTGTAATTTAGAATGTTTGGAGACTAAGGCTTTATAAATAGGCATAGAGTGATTGTGTTTGTGGTAAGTGTGGTTATTCAACACTTTCTAGCCTTTTTAAGTTTAGATGCCAGGGAAATAATTTCCCCTTGAACAACACAATATTTGAGCTTCCCAGGTGGAGGTGGGCAAAATGGAAGGGGACGTGTTTTCTTGGAAGTAATTTTGAAGAAAGCCATTTTTGGGTCATTCAGTTAAAGATCATTCAGTTTCCAATGAAATGATTTAAGGAACTGAATGGCAAGAAACAGAGGTGTGTGGTCAGACCATGTGATCGATGTAATACTTAACCCAACACACAGAGTGAAAATCACCAGTAGAAATAGAGACAGAAAGAAAGTCCCTAAACCGGTCCTTAGAATGGCCGGATAAAAGAGATAACTATAAGAAACATCAGAAACAAGCCAAGGTCAAAGGAAACCAGAAATACACAATAATGAGAAACGAAGTGGAGTCAGGGAAACCAGAAATCAGAATAGTCGAGAGGAAGCCGGGTCAAAGCCAAAGAACTATCACAAAAGGGTTACAAGAACGCACTAAAGGGACACTAGTGACACAAGGCACACTAGGAGCCACAATAGGGCACTGTGTTTAGGGCAAACTATTTATTTGATTTGGGGCATGGTTAGCATAGCCATGCCCTCAAAAGGTACGTGTGCACTGAGCTCTGCTGTATAGAGCTCTCCTGACTCCATGAAGCTGGTACGCATGTGCTGCGTAGTTAAAAGAGGCGGGTGCATAGCAGTCGGTGTCCTTGTGGCTGAGTGGAGCCTCTCCTAGCATGTGAGTGGCGGTCTGACCGATCCCAGCATTGGCAGATCGGCGGACCGATAAGGTAAGTGGAAGAGTTCTGACAACTGGCCCAAATGTGCAGGATTCAACTAAGTGGAGGAACTTATGAGGGAGGAAAAGCATGTTAATTCTGGAATACGTGTATGTTGTGGCTGAGAAGAAAGAGTAATCTTTAGTGTGTTGGTGTGTAGTTTTCCAGCAGTCAAAGTAGCAAGCTTGGTCTAAGAAATGTATGCGTGTGGATGCCTGATAAAGTGAAGATTCTGATGTGGTGTCAAGGGTAGAGTTGAGGGAGACATTAAGATCTCCACCCAGAATCAGTATGCCTTCCATAAATGCTTCTATGGTCTGTAGACTTTTTCTAAGAGCTCTACCTTGATATCTGTTTGGTAGGTATAGGTTTGCTAGGGTAACCATGGTGGAACCTATGTGACCCTTGACCATTAGCGGACTGACTGCATTATCAGATTTGTGGGCTGAGTACATGCTGTGTACTTATGGTTTTTGAGGGTAGGGGCTCTATCTTTTTTGAAGTGGGTTTCTTGCAGGAAGGTCAGCTCTAAGTTTGTAGAGATCCACCAGTGTGAGTGCACGTTTCTCTGGGGAATTGAGGACCCGGACATTCAGGGTGACCACACGTATGGTAGCGATGGTGGTGAGTTGTTGTGTGGGTTCTCCCCTCCGTGACCCCCTAGCAGCGACCGAACATCAAAGATAGAAAAATGCATAAAGACACAAGTGCAAAGGAAAACAGAAATAAACATAAAAAACATACACATAAATATTTACATAGCAGGTATTGGCATATAGCAACATCAGGTGTATACATAATTTATATCCAATTATTGGGCATCTTATGGTGTCTGTCCCGAGGTGGGGTGTAGTTTCCTCCAGGGATCCTGTGTGACACCGTAGTATTGGTCCAGGATCCAAGGTCAGGATAAGCTTGTTATCAGGGTTGATTTGTGAGATATTGGTGAGAGGGAGATTATCTCACTTCAATTGCCATTAATTGGCTGGGTTCTAATCCGTGTGGATATGGGCTGGGGTGAATGTTGGCATTTGGGACCAGCATACTAGATCTGTACCTTCTGTCAGGCATTGATATGGAAGAGGGGGTGAAGGGGTGGTCTTGTTTGTGGGTCTATACAGTAGTTTAGATTTTCTTTGAGAGGACACGGGTAACAATGAATAACTGCGTTTTCTTTTTCTTCTTTTTTTCTTTTTTCTGCATTTTAGGGAGTGATAGTTCAATGATGGGGATGGGGAGGGTTGTGTTATTATTAATATATATATATATATATATATATATGTGTGTTAATATATAACATATGGTGTTTTGGGAAATCCTTGCACCATAACAATTTAATTACAAGTTATTATGATGCCTTGAGTAGTCCTTTAAGTTCTAATTTTATGAAAACTTTTGTCATGTCTTTGAGTTAGTATTTTTGATGTCTATTCCTGAAAGTCATAACTTTTTCATAGAATAACAGTTCGATAGAGCTTTAATAAACCATATTTAAACTGGAATCTGCATTGCTTAACAGAAGAACAATATTGCATGTAAAAGAATAGATTACCTATTCTAAATTATTGCTTTCTAGGGGACCAATTATTGCACAAGAAAGCTATTAGCATTGACTGAGTAACCATTAATGCCAGATTTTGAACGGTGGAATGTTATTACTCATATTGTGTAATCACTTGAAATATGCATAAATCCTCATTTATATGCTGGTCAAATGTACTGTTCCTTAAATATTTTGAAATAAGCCTTTTACATTCACTGTTTTTTTTTTACCATGCAAAGAAGAGCAAAACACAAAAGAAGGACCCACAACTAAGGATCAAAACGAAATTACCCTAAAGCAGTTTTGGTGTATAGACCATGTCTCACTGCTTAATTGTGAAATTTAGGAGTTAAACCTCTTTATTTATGCAGCTGCAGCCACACCTCCCTGCATGTAACCTGCACAGACTTCCTAAACACATCCTGTAAAGTAAGACCTACATTTTACACTACCTTTCTTGAAATTCTGTTTAATTTAGAACTTCTTTACAGAGCAGGAGATAAAATTAAGAACAAATAAGTTAACATCTTATTGAAAATGAAACCATTTTTTTTTCATACATGCTGTGTAAATCACAATGAGGGGAGGTGTGTCTAGGGCTGCATGGACAGAAACAAAAGCGATCTAACTCCAAAATGGCCGATAATTGAGCAGTGAGACTTCAGGGGCATAATCGATGCACTAAAACTGTTTTATTAAGCTAAAATGTTGTGCAAATTCAAATCAAACTTTGTACTAATGTGAATTTTCCAGTTTGCATGAATGTTATAAATTAAACTAGTAATTGTATAAGTGGAAATGATTGTAGTTGATGAGTAATTTTAAAATTGCCCAATCAAGTGGTGAAAAACAAAATGATGATGATAGGGGACAGCCGAAACATTTTGACCTTATTCAAAGATCAAGTGATAACTGATCAAAAGAGGGGAAAAAGATAAGGCACAGTAAAGCAATCTATACTTCCAAGCAGGATACATTAACTGCAGCAATTAAGACATAAGCATAGATACTGTGCATGTGTGGGAGTCGGGTCAAGCCTGCGTCATTGACTCTAGTGCAAGACTAGATTTAGCTTACTGTTTTATCTACATAGTTTGCTACTGCTAGTGGAACATAAAACTTTAAGTGGGAGATGGGAGTTTGCCATTGTGGTATTGAGCCTGGTGTGAGACTAGGTTTAAGGTATTGCTGCAATATAGCTAGTGTTGGCCAGTGACACTTGAAACAACTTTGGATGTGATATAGGAGGTTGCTATTGTGTAATTGATTCAAGTGTGACATTCATAGAGACCCTGTCAGTGTTTTCCAAAATTGGGGGCAGGCACAGAATTACCACAGCTGTGTGTTGTCAGCCTTGAGAATTTAAATACATTCAGTGGACTCTATACAGAGCTCACTTTAAGCACTACATACAGTTCATGTGTCAGTCTGGGGCCCCTACACATGGGACAGGCTCAAAATCGCCACATGTGAGTGTGATCACCCAGCCTCTGAGAATTTAAATAGATTTAAAGAGCTGTATGTAGCTCTTAATTTGAGAAAGACATAAAGCTTATCTGTCAGTCTGGTTCGACTAAAAATGGCCCCAAATGACTAAGGGGATTTAACCATCAAAACATTGCAGCCAGCATGCTCTGTCTACTGATCACACTGTTATCCATGCTGGGCAGAAGGCAAAGTGCAGCACTGGTCACAACCAGCAGGGGTTTTTTCAGACTTCCTCTGAGTGCTGAAAGCCTGAGAATCCGCATGGCTGAGAGTGATTACTCAGTTGTGTTGATTTAAAGACATTTAAAATGCAGTATTTAGTGCTCTTAATTTCCAGTCACCAATTTATGGTTCCAACTGACAGTACAATTAAGGTATCTATTGATACCTGGCTCACCCTGGCGTGAGCAGGGATTCAACATTGCCCATAACAAATCTTAAGGACATTCCATGTTGCCCTAACTTCATTAAAGCCAACACTGTTGAGGATGCCATGTAAGTACTAATGTTACGGAGTTAAGGTCCGACCCAGATGCTATGTTTAATGCCAAACAGATGACATTACATATCACATCAATTGCATTAATGGTAATATTAGAAATTACCATTTTAGTGGTGACATTAGAAAATGTCCCTTTATTCAATATGTATTGGTTTTATGTAGAATTGGTTTTGCAGTATTTTCTACTAAAACTATGAATTTGTTCATTGAGATTAAAAGTTTTTTTTTTTTTTTTTTCACAACAACAACCAGATGAGGTCACCCCAGAAGGGCCTAATGAGGGATTTGAATCTTGGTACTTTGCAATCCTGGACCTGCTGTTTTGTCTCTGAACCACTATACAGCTCTATGAATTCCCTGAAGTATATTCTTGCCTTGTATCCAGCACTGGCGGCTGGACGTTATTCTGTGGCTGCTCCAACATTCTCAGCACAACTGTGGCTTATCACCAATTAGCCAGGTATAAGACACTACCTCTCCCTAAGGGCAGTGTCAGTTCATCGACTCTGGTTCTTGTATTGCTGTTTCGTGTTCTCCTGTTAATTCCTGACCTTAGATTGTTATTTCTTGTATCCTGACTTCTGGCATGCTCTGACCTCGGCTCTCTACTCGTTTATCCTGATTTCTGGCAACCACTGACCTTTGGCTCCTGTTTATGTCCATATCTGTACTGTGGCTTGGAGCATCATCCTGCACAGCCCCTGTGCACAGACTCACAGGCCATGTGAGTTCTTACCTGACCACCTTGGCCTGTGTTTAATTGCAAGGGTGAGCATATCTCTGCATACCGGACTCCCACTAAGGTAAGCCGTGACGCTATCATTTATGCATTGTATTGATTCACATATTTTCATTATGTGTACAACACAAACACAAAACATATACACTATTATTAAACATCACCCATCCACTGCCTGTCTAAAAAAATCATGTTTTTCCTTATTAAAAGTCAGGGTAGTGACAGAATTAAATGACAGGGTACTATACACTGGAGAAAGATTCATGTCGTTGATGAATATTGGACGTAATGCATTCAATTTAGTTTATCCTTCACAAAATGTAAAGCTTCAAATAACTGTATGGATCGAAATTATATTCTTTTGCAGGAATTGTAACAATGGCTTTATATTTCTAGAATGGCTGAGAAGCAGAAAGTAATCACAAGGGAAGACAAATAGGTCAACAAAGTACCATCCCATTTGCTCTATTGTGCTTGACAGAAATAGGACAGGAGAGGAGTGCATTTTCTCTTAGTGAACATGCAGTTCTGATGATGCAGTCTAAAATGTGTTCTGCGCTGCTTAGGCATTATAGCCTGAAGGGACCCTGCAGACCTTAGCTACATTGCTAAAGAGAAGGATGACTGATTAAATCCTCTATATAAATTCTAGGTCAATTAAAATAAATCAAATTACAACTAAAATGTTGTGCAAATTCAAATCAAACTTTGTACTAATGTGAATTTTCCAGTTTGCATGAATGTTATAAATTAAACTAGTAATTGTATAAGTGGAAATGATTGTAGTTGATGAGTAAGACTAAACAGAAAACAGGCACTGTTTACCTTGATATAGAATGATTCAAACAAATAATATATTTATTTCACAGATAAAATAAACAGGCTGTACAGAATGTTTTGGTATGAAAATAGCTTATGTTTCATTTTTCAAATTAGCTAGGATAATCAAGTGTGATACAATGTCTTTTAGTTCAGTATTAATTATAATGTGGTTTGAGGGGAAAAAAATTGACATAGCTTTAAGTTGTAATTTGTCTTTAATTTTCATCTATTTTTTTATTTCATTATTCAAGTTTTGAGAAAAGCTTGAGTGACATGCTTTCCAAGTGGTTTGCTTCATCTTAGTTCAATCTTGAGATATTTGCCATCTCCTGGATATAAAAAAAATAACCAAGGTTAGGTGAAGCACAGCATTAATGAATTGAGTGCCTCAAATGAAAGACTTAAAGAAACAGTCCATGCACCATGACATCTATCTCTCTATCTATCTATCCTCTTCATTACGCACTGCTTATTGCGGCAGGCATTGCAATAATGTTGGGCTACCATAGTAATATGAAAGTGTGAGGTAGCTCGGTCGATAGTGCAGAGTTTGAGTGTGCAGTCACACAAGTATGATATATGGCAAGGCAGAGCTTGCAGTTGTGGGAGGGGTTTATCCATCCTATAAATTCACAGGCCTCCCCTTCCTCCAGGCCGAGACTTCCTTGTTCACTACAGAACCATCTACTTCTGGTTCAAAGGTCATCAACTCAAACTACCTGAACTCCAAACAAGCTGGCCTTGGCCTAGTGAGGCCAATTGAAGTATTCATTTTACCTCACTCTAGTAAAAAAAAAAACAGCCCTCCCTCGAAGCTCATGGGACACTACCACATCCGGCCCAACTGCGGCTATTCCTGTTGCTGTTCACGTGTTTTTCAGCAAAACTGTAAGTTTGTTTATTTTGGTCCGCGTTGGGCAATGCTATCATTGACATTCCACATGTGTTCAGCCCATATTTGGCCTTTCACTAACGAAGGTGGCATTAGCATTCCAGTCCATATTTGTTCCTCATTCGGATATGGCGGATTTCACTACTAACGCAAATACGGCTTATTTCAATCACACATTAGTGATGTCGCGAGCACAACATTTTCGGTTCGTGAACGGCGAACGGGAACTTCCACAAACGTTCGCGAACCGGCGAACCAGGCGAACCACCATTGACTTCAATGGGCAGGCGAATTTTAAAACCCACAGGGACTGTTTCTGGCCACAAAAGTGATGGAAAAGTTGTTTGAAGGGGACTAACACCTTGACTGTGGCATGCCGGAGGGGGATCCATGGCAAAACTCCCATGGAAAATTACACAGTTGATGCAGAGTCTGGTTTTAATCCATAAAGGGCAGAAATCACCTAACATTCCTAAATCGCAATGGATATGGATTGACACCTTGACATATGGATTGACAACTGTCCTCAGAGACCCTGATACACACTGACACAGAGCAGAATAGAGACAGTTCCCCCTACATAGGGTCACTTGGCAGGTATGGATTGACACCTGTCCTCAAAGCCCCTGATGCACACTGACACAGAGCAGAATAGAGACTGTTCCCCATCCTCAGACCATGATACACACTGACACAGAGCAGAATGGAGACTGTTCCCCGTCCTCAAAGCCCCTGATACACACTGACACAGAGCAGAATAGAGACTGTTCCCCCTACATAGGGTCACTTGGCAGGTATGGATTGACACCTGTCCTCAAAGCCCCTGATACACACTGACACAGAGCAGAATAGAGACTGTTCCCCGTCCTCAGAGACCATGATACACACTGACACAGAGCAGAATAGAGACTGTTCCCTGTCCTCAGAGACCATGATACACACTGACACAGAGCAGAATAGAGACTGTTCCCCGTCCTCAGAGACTATGATACACACTGACACAGAGCAGAATAGAGACTGTTCCCCGTCCTCAAAGCCCCTTATACACACTGACACAGAGCAGAATAGAGACTGTTCCCCGTCCTCAAAGCCCCTGATACACACTGACACAGAGCAGAATAGAGACTGTTCCCCCTACATAGGGTCATTTGGCAGGTATGGATTGACACCTCTCCTCAAAGCCCCTGATACACACTGACACAGAGCAGAATAGAGACTGTTCCCCGTCCTCAAAGCCCCTGATACACACTGACACAGAGCAGAATAGAGACTGTTAGCCGTCCTCAGAGACCATGATACACACTGACACAGAGCAGAATAGAGACCGGGGGTCTAGTAGCGTGGACACCCAGCACAGGTCGTTCTCCTTCAGCCTTTTTATACGAGGGTCCCTCAACAGGCACGACAGCATGAAAGACCCCATTTGCACAAGGTTGGATGCCGAGCTACTCATTTCCCGTTCCTCCTCCTCACTGATGTCAATAAAGATATGTTCTTCCCCCCAGCCACGTACAACACCACGGGTACCAGATAGGTGACAACGAGCACCCTGGGATGCCTGTTGTGGTTGGTCTTCCTCCTCCTCCTCAAAGCCACATTCCTCCTCTGACTCCTCTTCCTCACAATCCTCTTCCAGTGTTGCCGCAGGTCCAGCAAGCGATGCTGATAAGGCTGTTTCTGGTGGTGATGGTGACCACAACTCTTCCTCTTCCTCTTCACGCTCATCTACGGCCTGATCCAGCACTCTTTGCAGGGCACGCTCAAGGAAGAAAACAAATGGTATGATGTCGCTGATGGTGCCTTCGGTGCGACTGACTAGGTTTGTCACCTCCTCAAAAGGACGCACGAGCCTACAGGCATTGTGCATGAGCGTCCAGTAACGTGGCAAAAAAATTCCCAGCTCCCCAGAGGCTGTCCTAGCACCCCGGTCATACAAATATTCATTAACAGCTTTTTGTTGTTGGAGCAGGCGGTCGAACATTAGGAGTGTTGAATTCCAACGTGTCGGGCTGTCGCAAATCAAGCGCCTCACTGGCATGTTGTTTCGCCGCTGGATATCGGCAAAGTGAGCCATGGCCATGTAGGAACGCCTGAAATGGCCACACACCTTCCTGGCCTGCTTTAGGACGTCCTGTAAGCCTGTGTACTTATGCACCAAGCGTTGTACGATCAGATTACACACATGTGCCATGCACGGCACATGTGTCAACTTGCCCAACTTCAATGGCGCTAAAAATTTTTTTCAGTTGTCACAAACCACTTTGCCAATATCCAGTTGCTGCGGAGTCAGCCACTTTTCCACCAGTGCATTCAGGGCGGACAGGAGTGCTTGTCCGGTGTGACTCTCTGCTTTCAAGCAAGTCAAACCCAAGACGGCGTGACACTGCCATATCCGGGATGTGGAATAGTACCTGGGGAGCTGGGGGGGTGCCGTTGATGTGGAACAAGATGCAGCAGCAGAAGAGGACTCAGCCGAGGAGGTTATGGAAGAGGATGGAGTAGGAGGAGTAGAGGAGGTGGCAGCAGGACTGCCTGCAAGTCGTGGCGGTGTCACCAACTCCTCTGCAGAGCCATGCATTCCATGCTTGGCAGCAGTCAGCAGGTTTACCCAATGCGCAATGTAGGTGATATACCTGCCCTGACCATGCTTTTGCAGACCAGGTATCAGTGGTCAGATGGACCCTTGCCCCAACACTGTGTGCCAGGCATGCCATTACTTCCTTTTGCACAATCGAGTACAGGTTGGGGATTGTCTTTTGTGAAAAGAAATTTCGGCCGGGTACCTTCTACTGCGGTGTCCCAATAGCTACATTTTTTTTGAACGCCTCAGACTCCACCAGCTTGTATGGTAAAAGCTGGCGGGCTAATGGTTCGGACAAGCCAGCTGGCAGACGCTGGGCAAGGGGGTGACTTGGTGACATTGGCTTCTTACGCTCAAACATGTCCTTGACAGACGCATGACTGTGGGCAGATGAGCGGGAACTGCTCAAGGTGGGACACGGAGTGGCGGATGGTTGAGAGGGGGCAAGGAGGACAGCAGTGGTTGACATGGCTGAAGATGCTGGACCAGGATGGCGGCTTAGAGTTTGCGTGATGCTTGTACTCAAATGTTGATCCCATAGGCGTTTGTGATGTGCGATCATGTGCCTTCGCAAAGCAGTTGTACCTAGGTGGGTGTTGGACTTCCCACGACTCAGTTTCTTTTGGCACAGGTTGCAAATGGCATCTCTGTTGTCAGAGGCAGACACACACAAAAAAATTCCACACTGCTGAGCTCTGCAATGACGGCATTCTGGTGGTGGACAGAGCATGCGTTTATTGGCGTACTGTCGGGCTGACCCTGGGTGCCGATGCATGCTCTCTGACTGTGCCACTAGCTCCTTGCTACGACCTCCCCCTGCTTCCAACTCTTCTCCTCCTCCTCCTCTCTGTCTCCCCATCGGAACGTTCGCCCTGTTCTTCTTCTTGCCGAGCGGGCACCCACGTGACATCCATGGACGCATCGTCATCATCAACCGCTTCACTTGTATCTGACAACTTAGCAAAGGAAGCAGCAGCGGGTACAACATCATCATCATCACACCGTACGTCCATGTGTGTAATGCTGCCTGCCTGAGACATATCCCTGTTATCTACATCCTCTGGCAATAATGGTTGCGCATCACTCATTTCTTCAAACGGATGTGTGAATAACTCCTCTGACATACCAAGTAAAGCGGCTGTGGTGCTAGTTTTGGTGGTGGCGACAGGCGGGTGAGTGGTATCTTGAGAGGTGCCTGAAGCTAAGCTGGAGGAGGATGGTGCGTCAACGTTCCGAGCGGAGGCTGTAGAAGACTGGGTGTCCTGTGTTAGCCTGTCAACTATGTCCTCAGAACATTTCAAGTTCAGGGTACGTGGCCTCTGAAAACTGGGCATTATTCTGGCCAAAGGGCCAAAGGGAATCACAGCACCACGACCACGATGGCCCCTGCGGGGTGGCCTGCCTCTGCCTGTAATTTTTTTGGGCATTAGTGGTACTATGCGTGAAAGCTACTGTGAGACCAGATATGAGTGGCAATGTGCAATGGCAGAGGTCTCCAGAGTACACCCTGTAGGCCTGACACACGCGCTTGAAGACAACTAACTGCTATTCAATCTATTACAGTGAAGAAAGTTTTTTGGTTTTAAATGCACAAAATTGTGACACCAGATATGAGTGGCAATGTGCACTGGCAGGGTTCTGCAGGGCACACGCTGAAGGCCTGACACTCATGCTTTAAGGACACTGACTGCAATTATCTTACACTGGAAAACTGTTTTTCTTTGTAAAAGCACGCTACAGAGACACCAGAAATGAGTGGCAACTGTCAAAGTACGCTGGCAGGGCTCTGCAGGGCACACGCTGAAGGAAGGCCTGACCCACCTGCTTTAACCCCTTAAGGACCAAACTTCTGGAATAAAAGGGAATCATGACATGTCACACATGTCATGTGTCCTTAACCCCTTAAGGACCAAACTTCTGGAATAAAAGGGAATCATGACATGTCACACATGTCGTGTGTCCTTAAGGGGTTAAGGGGTTAAGGACACTGACTGCTATTAGCTTACACTGGAAAACTTTTTTTCTTTGTAAAAGCACGCTACAGAGACACCAGATATGAGTGGTGGCACTGGGCAAATGGGCACAGTATCCACTGAGCCTGACACAGAACCTGGTAGACAACTAACTGCTCTTCTTCAATCTATTACAGTGAAAAAAAATGTTTTGGTTTTAAATGCAAGCTTAAGCTATTGTGACACCAGCAGTGAGTGAGTGGTGGCACTGGGCAAATGGGCACAGTATGCACTGTGAGCCTGACACAGAAACTGGCAGGCAGGCAACTGCAATTACATTACACACACAAAAAAAAAAGCAGACTGATGTTCTAGCCCTAAAAAGGGCTTTTTGGGGTGCTGTTCTTACAGCAGAGATCAGGTGAGTTCTGCAGGATTGTAGTGGACACTGAATACCCTAGCCTAGCTATCAATTTCCCTATCTAATCAGCAGCAGCTACACTTTCCCTCCTCTCACTAAGCATGCAGCTTCAGAATGAATCTAAAATGGATGCTGGGAGGGAGGTGGGAGGGTGTGGAAGGGAGGGTCTGCTGCTGATTTGCTGGAATGTGTCTGCTGACCATGAGGCACAGGGTCAAAGTTTGCTTAATGATGATGAATAGGGGGCGAATTGAACCGCCCATGTGTTCGCCCGCGGCGGCGAACGCGAACACGCTATGTTCGCCAGGAACTATTCGCCAGCGAACAGTTCGGTACATCACTATCACACATCACAGTGATACCTCAATTTGGGTCATGCATTCTGCTCATTGTATTCGTATTTTATAATATACAATTTAGTTACCCTATGTTATTTTGTATAATAAATGCTATGTCATAGTCATTCTTCATATTTGCAGCTTTTGTTTTTTACCAGGCCCCTGTACCTATATGTATATTTTTATGGTTGCCCTCTTGTTATTCATGCACGCATTTGGCCTACAATGTTAATTATGTGGCTAAGTGTTGTTACTGACTGTCTAAATTCATGTCAGTCCCAAACTTGGGCCTATACATTTGTTCATCATGTATGGCACTGCCTGTTAATAATCTATCCTATTTCACTGTCTGTCAATACTTACATTGTTTACCCTTTCTCCTCACAGGCATGGTCACTCGTACTTTAAAATTGTCAGTCATAATTACGTCCTATGGCTACAAGGCCCTCCGCTAAATATGTTATAGCCGCACTTTAATCAAGACATGCCACGAACCAGGTTTGCCACAAAAACAAAAAAACACAACTGCTTAGTAGATATACCCCAAATGAAAATATGCATTTATTTATTTTTTTGAGATTATATTTACAAGTGTCTTAACAAGCCCTACAGGGCCTCTAACACATGGTACTGTCATTCGATTCTATTGTCACTAGCCTCCCACGAATGAATGTTACTCTACGTTATACTAACATTTGCTGTTGCTTTCAACCCTATTGTGTCATACCAATTAGGGCTTATTCTAGCCCTAGTGACTGACTAAACGACAGGAGGTGAATATTGGCTTATCTTTCTTAACTGAACCTCCCAGCAGCAAAGAAATAGTTAAAAATACTGTAAAACAATTCAACCAATCAGAGTGTTTAACAGTATTATATGATGTCATCAAGCTCCTCCCAAATCCTCTTTCTTGCTGTAGCCGACTATATCGGAGTATCAACCATGTAAACCATAACTATAAACTGTGGACTAATCCGAGGTCCTGATGTAGTCAACCATGTAAACTTTCAACGGGATTGAGGAATCCATGTATCACAAGCGTTGGGGTTCTTCACACTAAAGGGAAGTAGAGAAAAACCATGAGTATAGGTTCTCATACTAGTTGCATGCATACTAGGAAAAACAATTTCAATACATTTCATGTAAAATTATGTTAAGTATATCAAACTCCTGGTTAGAGTGTTGTAGTGTAAATCTATGACAGATAATGTGTGAATGTGTCTAAAACAGATCGACTAGAAAAAATATATAGTAACTTGCCTTAGGGCGGGTAGAAATGATAATGAAAAACAAAGAGGGGAAAATTTTCGCCTCCTGTCGTTAATAAAATTTAGATTATTCAGTCAGATGAGTAGTGGCATTTGTTGATGATATGACATGTGCTTAGTTGTCTGAGTAACAACGGATTGATGACCCTGACCATGATTTACCCCATGCCACAGCAGCTGCTACAATGGGGTAGATCCCCCAAAGGGGCTGAGGTGGTGGAAAAATTTTCCAAACCTGGATGCCATGTCCAACAGCTCCAAAGCAATCGTTCCCGGTAGATCGCTGCCAAACCCGTGGTAGACGCCGCGTCTGACCATCTGGTTGGAGAAGTGTCACACAATCCAAGAAGGAACATGCTTTTACCATGCCAAGTGGTTAAGAAATCCCCCCCCCCCATGTGCAGGTTTGCTGTTGCTGGGGTGTCTAGGGACATCCTTGATTCGTCATGTTGGAAGTGTGGAAAAAAGGGGAAAGTACTCTGGATGTGAAAGCGTTGTCTTGTGGTATGATTGGCATAGCAAAATTAAGGAACCTGGTAGGGATTGTAGAACCTTGCAGTTGTAAGTACTAAGCACTTAGTAAGTACTAAGCACTTGTAGTTGAGAATGTTCCCTATTTGTCTTGTGGTAACTTGCGTGTATGGATGCCGACTCAAGTCGTATGCCCAGTAATGTGATGATAGTGTCTGGGCCTTCTGTTTCTTATGGGGTACTGGGACGCCCAAGTGGTCAACCAGACTAAGCTGCCGTGAGGCTTCTAGTGAAAAATATGTTATCTTTGATCAACAAGAAGTCTTCTAGATAGTGTATGACTGTAAGGCCCCTGGATATGTTATCATAACCAGCACAGAGTATCTGCGAATATCGATAGTAGGCTAATCTGTAGCCCGAAAGTTGAGCGGGGATTGCCCATTTTATGCCATGTAAGTGCCAGTGTGTAGGGTAGATGGTAGCCGTTTACTGCGTTGATAATATTGGTCTTACTTAACCAAGCTTCAACCCATGCTTGAGTGATAGCTGTAAAGGTAGATCAATGTTGTATAGTAAGGAAACTCCTCGGAGGGAATAAGGGAGTTGAGACTTGGGGTAGCGGAGGTGTGTGGAGCCAATAAGTATATGGTTAATCTTTGTTTAAAGGACCACTCTAGTGCCAGGAAAACATACTCGTTTTCCTGGCACTAGAGTGCCCTGAGGGTGCCCCCACCCTCAGGGACCCACTCCCGCCGGGCTCTGGGGGGAGGAAGGGGTTAAACTTGCCTCTTTCTCCAGCGCCGGGCGGAAGCTCTACTCCTCCTCTCCTTCTTCCTTGCGACGTCATCGGCTGAATGCGCATGCGCGGCAGGAGCCGCGCTCGCATTCAGCCGGTCGCATAGGAAAGCATTTACAATGCTTTCCTATGGACGCTTGCGTGCTCTCACTGTGATTTTCACAGTGAGAAGCACGCAAGCGCCTCTAGCGGCTGTCAATGAGACAGCCACTAGAGGTTTTGGAGGCTGGATTAACCCTCAGTATAAACATAGCAGTTTCTCTGAAACTGCTATGTTTATAAAAAAAAGGGATAATCCTAGAGGGACCTGGCACCCAGACCACCTCATTAAGCTGAAGTGGTCTGGGTGCCTAGAGTGGTCCTTTAAGGGAAGATTTCCTTGTGACAATACCAATGTGTTTGTGTTTGGTGCCATGCTGTAAATGGTGGAGATTGGAAGACCCCTCTGCAAATCTTGGCTATGAGTGTGTTTACAGACAATGGTTCTGTTGTGCTGACTGTAAGTGAGGGCATGCTATATTCCTTGAAGGTGTATTTATGAAGGTGTATTTATGGGAGCCCTTTGAAGCTCCAGAGCTTTAGTAAATCTACTACAAGTCTGGAAGGGTGATGAGTCAGTAGTGTTTAAAATGCATTGGTGTGTACAGATGGTGAGTACGTTTTTGTAAGTTGTATTCGTACACATGGTTTGTCATGTGCCCTGAACCATTTGAACATATATGCAACAGTCTATATGCCATGCAACTACTTTACCAATTGTCTCTGGTAGTTCAGAGGTGCTGGTACCTGGAGCCTGAGAGTGCTCATCTGTTTGTTTGGGACAAAATCCCTTCTGTATGGGTACCTGCACAAATAAACATCTCTACATATTCCAAATGCCAACCCAACCAAGGGATGGTCAGTTCCCGATTTACCTGGAATCCCTGGATCTGACCATCACAGATACCTCATCATACATATATATGCCTTGCTTCCCCAATGTGCTGGGATCATATGTGCAGGGTTAACGTCTTGTGTCATAAGAATTGATTGTACCAGGTAACAGAGTTTCGGTTGGTACTAGTTGTACAGTAGCGCGAGGCCCAGCCTTGTGAGGGCTGTGGTGACCAACTCGAGATTGACAGTCTGTCCTAAAAATTTTTTGGCTCATGAGTTTATGAGTGAGGCTAGCATGGCCTGGGTGTCACCTGAGTTGGTGTAGCTTGGCCTTTCCCTGCCTCCGTGTTGTCCGTTGATGTATGGAGGAGTTTGAATAACTCTGCTTTCCTTGCTGTGGCAAGGTAGGGGATTTGTCACCTCCTTAGGTCGGTGGTAATGTGTGGGATCGTCCAGGATCTGATTGCTGCTGGACTAGCAACATCTCCTCTGCTTGAAGGTGCATCAATTCTAGCCGGGGTGCTAGGAAGAGGTGCTTCTTCACCATCTTTTTGAGAAATACTTAATTAACAAAGATTGCAATTATTATTTGTACCCAAGGGGTCTTGTACTGGCTTGCTAGCTAAGCCATAAGGTGAAACGATTAGGCTTGGTGTTTTTTTGGTGACTGGTGAGGCCCTGCTAGTTGCCAAGTGGCTTGAGGCTCTATCTATGCTTGGCGCAAGGGGATTTTGTGTGGCCACCGAACGTTGTGGCAGGATGTTGGCCTCTCGGTGACAGTAACCAGAAAATAGGAAGGGGAGTGACAGGTGAGGCCCTCTCTATGATATAATGCGAGGCGGCTAGCTCACGAGTGGCCCGAGGGGTGTATACCTCCAAGTGTGAGGCGGGGTGTTGGCCTCTCGGGACCACTAACCGAAGCATAATGCAGAGGAAAAAAAGGGGGTAATACCTATGGGCCCTATAATCCTAATTGCCAGTACGCTATTACTATTCCAGGGAAGGTAAAAGATGGATAACTACGTGAGCAGGTGTATGTACCTGGTAGTATGGTATTGAACCTGACAATCCATATAGGTTTTTAATATTAACTGTAACCTGAATGGATAAAACCGTATGGCATAAGGAAATAAGGCATAGACCTAGCTTATGTTAATACGTACAGTATATGTGAAAAGTAAAGTGCTGTGATGTGTAAATACTAAACATCATAGCCATAGTGGTTAAATATGTATCAATCTTAACCCATTAAGTGCCATATGTACAAGTGAAAAAGTGGTCTGTCCCCACCTTGTATGTTGCATGTCCCCTTGCTAGGGGAAAGTCTGTTGTGTGAGCAGCGTGCTGTGAAAAATGTATGTGAACTATATTACCAGTTGCGTATATACAGATGCGTCTGCTAATGTGTAATATATGTATTTATACCAGATGTTTGATATAGTACTTGCTATGTGAATTGTTGTATGTCTTATTGAATGGTAGGGGTCAGTGAACATGGTGTTGCAAAATGCAAGTGCACTGGAGATCTGCCGAGTGCCCTGTAGGTGGCAGTGTAGTTGGATACTGATTGGTATGTGAAATGTTGTTTGTCTATTGACCTATAGGTGTCAGTGTTTTGGTGTTTGTAAAACCCCATGAAAATTGTCAATGTACTTGACATACCTGTAGGTGGCAGTGTTGATAGAACCACTGTTGGTCTTGATGTGAAGTGTAAATTATTGTAAATTAAACCTAAAGTTGAGCCTGTGCTGGAGTTTAATTTATGGTTTATGGTTATGTTTAAAAAATCTTATGTGTAATTTATATTGGCTGGTAAATTGTATGACATGTGAAGACAGTTTTGCTGTTGACCAGTAGGGGTCAGAAATGCTGATTGTATGGTAAAAATACCCTTTAACCCCTTAAGGACCAAACTTCTGGAATAAAAGGGAATCATGACATGTCACACATGTCATGTGTCCTTAAGGGGTTAATCCTACCGTTTGACAGATAGGAGTCAGTATAAAAGTGAAAATGCTGTAGTTAGTTTGTTTGCTTATGAAGTGAAATAAAGTCTGAGAAGCCTGTAGTATACCGATTGACCGGTAGGGGTCAGCATGTAGGCGGAAATGCCGTGGTTCGTTGGTTTGTACATGAAATGCAATAATGTCTAAGAAGCCTGTGAATGATATGCATGAACATGCAATGGTTTTAGAACAGACTTGGACAAAATGCAGCCATTAAGTGAGGACCTGACCCATGCATGGTGACGTGGGACTGATGCATGGCATAACGGGTAGGTCGACTTACGGTTTGTGAATCACTTGGACATCATCATGGGCGATGGATTGATGAAAGAAGGTGGTAGGCCAGAAAAGCCTGTGGCTGGATTCCTGATACAGCTCAGCTTAGAAAACCTTATGGAGTAATCAGGTAAAATGGCGTCTGGATGACCCGGAAGCGGAAATCATTCTGATGCTGACCTCAAGCAAAATGAGTCAGGTAAGGGGTGTCCCATATATATGGGAGTGAATTAAGTTAAGCCCCTCCCACAAATACAGGCCAAACGGCCTTACCATATATATATATATATATATATATATACACACACACACACACGAGGTCTTATTAGTGTAGGGAGAGGATACTGCTGCTGTGAGGGACAGCTTAGGAAAGAATTTTGCAAACTAGTACACACTTCATATCTGAGAGACAAATAGAAGCGTCAAATATTGCAGTTTTACAATTTACTACTTTCTGGGTGCTAATCTGCTAAATAATACATTTTGGGGCCTGCTCTTCATATCTGAGAGTCAAATCGAAGCGTAACTTTGATTTGAATTTACTACATCGGTCACTTGTAATATTGTTTCACACCTACAACACTTGTTACACAGATCTAAGTGATAGAGAACAGATTGATATTTTCTACACTAGAAACTACCAGATAACAAGCTGCTATATTTAAACCAGTGATCAATAGCTAAGAGGTACGTAAACAATATTGTAATTCTGGGGCAATACCCTCACAAGTCAAACTGAGAGGTCAGTTTATAGGGAAAACTGTTGCCTGGATACATTTCTAAAACAGTTTCCATATGTCCTTTGCAGACTTTATATGCTGGAAAAACACAGGTGCCAACTGCTGTGGCTTTCTGCAGTGTGCATACCGGCAAGGAGGGCAGGGTTGAGGAGGAGTGGGTGGAGGATGAGGCCCTAGACCCCACATGGAATCAAGGTCATGCGAGTGACATGTGCAGTTTGGAGGAAGAGGCGCTTGTCGCACAGAGGCACCAGCACAGCATAAGAAGGAGCAGGGTGCAAAAGCGGAACAGCCGTCCCCTAGTACTCGTCGGCATTTATTCGCTCGAGAATTACCAGTTATCCAAGTAATACATGTAGCGATCAAAGGATCCATAATGGGGTTGAGCGAACCCAAACTGCAAAGTTCAAGTTCGTAACAGATTTAACGATCCATTCATAGTTTCAGTCAGTTGGGCAGTCCGGTGACCAGGATCCAGACACTGTCTGGGCTGCGGTGGGATGACTGGTACTCATTATGCCTGATGTTGAAGTTAGGAGTCAGTGTGGAATGGATAAGCAAGGTCTGGTGCAGGGTAACGGCACGCCCCCTGGCGTTGAGCACCAGTGTTTGTGCGGCCACATACCAGGACCCTGATGCAGCTTCAGTAAAGAGTACTGGATACCAGAAGCCATCATCAGAGTTAAAGGATTTCAAGTGGACTCATTACAATTACATGGCCTCTAAAGAGTCCTGTATTGTTATTTGTCTTCACCACCTTTCTGCATCGGGAGTGGGTCATTTGCGCACCTACTGCCTTCCTTGCATGTGGTAGCCGTTTCTCAGGGTCCCTGTACGGAATGGAACCCTGATTCCCCATTACCCGTGGTCACCATGGTAGGAGCTGTCAATGGCATCGAAAGTTGATATGGATTGACATACGAATGCGTTGTTGCCTTGTCGTTGGGGAGCACATTGAAAAAGTGCTCTAGCATGACGAGCTGGGTGATCTCCTCCGAGAACTTGGCTTGATGGGAGTTGAGACAGTTCTGGGTGGTCCTTGTGATGCCACGGTGTATACCCAGATATATCAGAGCTGCTGCAGAAAGTGCGGGCCATCTGTGCGCGCTTTTGGTGTTCTCACCCTGCTGCTGCTCGCTTGTCTGCGCTGCAGCGTAACTTCGGCCTTCTTGCTCAACACCTCATGAGACTGTGCGAGCAGCAGCAGGCGATAGGGGAGTTTCAGCTGCAGCATGCACGGGCTCTGCACCAGACTTCCCTCCAATTGATCAGAGTTAAAGAATTTCAAGTGGACTCATTACAATTACAGGGCCTCTAAAGAGTCCTGTATTATTTGTCGTCTCTACCTTCCAGCGTCGGGAGTGGGTCATTTGCGCGCCTGCTGCCTTCCTTGCATGTGGTAGCCGTTTATCAGGGTCCCTGTACGGAATGGAACCCTGATTCCCCATTACCCTTGATCACCATGGTAGGCACAGAAACTGGCATAGAAAGTTGCTATGGATGACATCTGAATGCAAAGTCGCCATCACGGGGATGTGCGATTGACCCGAGGTTCTCGAGAGTCAACAAAGTGCCTGCGCAAGTATAATGTCAACAGCTACTCTGCAGAACAGAGTTGTCTGTTTTTTTTGTTGTTTTTTTTTATATGTCCCAATATTTTGGGGGCTACTCCAATTAAAAAATAAATAAATAAATAAAAAATATATAGATATATATCTATATCTATCTCCATCAGTGGTGGCTATTACCTCCTCCACCGCTGCTTCACCTACACCACCACGGTCACAGCCTTCTCAACCTATGGGTCACGTAGTATAAACTATGTACACAATAGCAGCGGATTGTGAAGGCCTTTTCTCCATGCATCAGGAGTTGAGCATTTCTCTATGCATCAGGACTGCAAGAAAGGCACCGCATGCCGCAAATGTTTTTTTTTTTTTTTATGTCCTAATATTTTGGGGGCTACCACAATTAAAATAAAAAATAGATCAATAAAAAACAGTGTTGGCTACTGTGGCAAAACCAACCTTGCCACTGGGCATTGGAGAAGCCGTTTGCCTGCCTGCTGACTATGGCCCCTGGGAGATTTGACCCTTTAAATACAGTATTTGGGCATATTGTATTTTATTATGCTGCTGATGGTCCTTTAAGAACCATCTGGGGACATACTGTGACTTTTGGGAACAATGCCCCTTTAAGACTAGGGCCCTTGGAAGATATTGCCTGTTAAAGACTATTTTAGCAGATTGGATTTTATAAGACTCTTGCTGCCCCTTTAAATTGGATTGGAGCAGTTCTGCAGCCTTAAATTGGCACTACGGATGCAGACGAAGTGCCGAAGTAGTCGAAGTGGCCGCCATTCGACAAACGAACACGTGGCGGCGGCCATCTTTGTCAGCGGTATGTGTAGCCAAATCCATGGAACTGAAATCGGCTACACATTTCAACGAACACCGCTGACCCTTACCTTCTCCTACACTGAACTTTCAGCTGCAGAGACTAAGCCCCGTTCGGCAGTTTGAACTCACTGCTATACTAAGCTAAATGCACAAACTGCCCCGTTCGAGGATTCAAATGGGACTTAGTCATTTTTTCAGTGTGAAATTGACCGACTGCACAGCCCAAATCTATGGAACTGTTTTGGGCAGGAAAATGTGCTTGCGGTCGGTCATAAAGGACTTCCAGCTAACTTTTGAACTAATGGAAGGATTTGCATGATTTTTGAGTGTGTTTATATTTCTAGTATGCTGATTAATAATATGTAATTTATGAAGATTGGATGTATATTTTTAAAGTTATAGTACATATATAAAAACTGTATTTTTACTGTCTGTGATAATTATGTTAACCCATTGTGTACCATAATTAGATCACAGGCAAAGGGGAGGGTTTTGTGTGGAATTGCTGGTAGTGTTTTCTGTAATAAACGTGTGTTATTGGTTGCTCTGTAAAACCCTGTGGGCAGTACTAAGTTTGTGGATTGGGAATGTATGTGCCAGTACAGTCAGTTCTGCTTGACCCTCAAAACAAAGTGTTGTCTCGTTATTGGGGGAATTGGATTGTATGCTGATTGCCAGGAGTGTAAGCTGATTGTATGCTTTTCCTGTTCAGCAGTTAACAGCATTCATATGTTTGAGAGCATTCGTATGCTTCTCCGGTTCGGTGGTTGTCTGGTAGAGTGCTTGGAGCCCTCAGGAAGCGCTAGGAGCATCCTTCAACAAGGTACCCAGTCGGGGTGCCCGTCGATCCGTTACAGCTACCTCCTCCACCGCCGCTTCCACCTACACTGCCACAGTCACTTAGTATAAACTATGTACACAATAGCAGAGGCTTGTGAAGGCCTTTTCTCCATGCATCAGGAGTTGAGCTCAGTTTGAACAATGAAAGAGAATACCCTGCACTCCAACCCTCTCTCAAATGTATAATTCTGTTGATCCTCCTGACAGCCATGCTTTAGATTTTGATTTATCTTCTTCCAAAGCTAAAATCAAAGATTCCATCTAGTGCTTTTTTATGGCTCTGCTGTATTTTAAATTTTTATGTTATCGTAAGTGATTTCCCTATCCACGTTTGTTTGCAGGGCACTTGTCATACTCTTACCCCATTTTACTTGCTTTTGCAGCTCTTTCCAGGAGTTTTTTTTTTTTTTTAGGCATTTTTGTGCCCAAAAGGTCGGGTCCCCATTGACGTCAAGTTCGAGCCCGAAGCCGGACTTTTTTCAAAGTTCGGCCAAACCTGCCGGACCCGAACATCCAGGTGTCCGCTTAACTCTAATTGTTGCCTGGTACTACGCATGGACCTCTGCAATGCGTTATGTGAATCGGTTGGGAGGTTCCCGATCCAAATTACTGTCCGACCTTATGAAGGACCTCTACCAATTCTGTCTAGAGAAATCTATCCATCCGAGCGGAATATCTTCTGGGCACGGACAATCTAGTCACAGATTGGTTCTCTCGCCATTGGAGGGACATCAGCGACTGGCAGTTAGATCCCCTTTTGTTTAATCAAATTCACTGTCTTCGTGGACCCCTCACGCTGGACCTTTTCACGTCTTTGTTGAACCACCAGATGGAGGCCTTTTTCAGCTGGCTCCCAGATCCACAATCATGCAGTGAACTAATGATAGTCCTTGTCACCCCTTTGTGGAGGGCCCAGATTTGGTTCTAGAACTATCAGTAAATTACCCAATTATATTGCTTCATCCTCAGGAACACCGCAGGGGACTGTCACTCGTTCGCTCCTCAGGAACGGCTCCAGCTTGTAGTTTGGACCATTTCAGTGGATCTTGGCATATCTCAGAACTTTCAAAAAACGCTCAGGCTCTCCTATGGGACTCCTGGGTCCCAGGCACTAAATGCATTTATCTCTGCATGGCGGACATGGGTCAACTGGTGCTTGGAAAGGGATACCGATCCCTTTTCAGCACCTCCCATTATAACATTTTTATCTTTCCTTTTTGATCAAGGCAAATCCTATAGGTCAATTAATGTCTTTCAATCCGCTATTTCTGCATCAATAGGGAAACGAACTTCCGTTTGTAGACTTTTACAGGTGATTTGCTTGGCCGGACCCCCCCATCCAAGATATTCCAACTTCTGGGATGTCACCCAGGTTTTTTCCTTTTTGGAATCTTGGCCTTCTAACAAGGCTTTGACGTTACGCCAACTTTCTGCCAAGCATTCCTGCTATATTTGGTATCCTTCCGTAGGGTTTCCGATATTCAAGCATTTGACTACCTTGCTGTAGTTTTCACGCCTGTGGGAGTTAAATTTAATATCACCAGACGTACGAAGACTAATTTCTCCTCAGTCTTCTACCCTTAATTTCCAAACAGATCGTCACTCTGCGTGGCGCGTTGTGTTTGCCGCTATACAGATTCCATCGGCCACACTGCGTTCCACTACGGGACCCCTTCTGGTTTCTTACGTCAGACCTCACAAGCTGGTCTCCACTCTCACACAGATCAGATGGATACTTGTCCAAGAGGGGATTGATCCCTCCTTTGGAGCACATTCAGTCAGAGGAGCAGCCGCATCCTCAGCCTTTCGTGCAGGCAATTCCCTCTCAGACATCCTGTCATCTGTGGATTTGTCCAGGGAATCGACATGAAGTACTTTCTATTTTAAACCTATGCCACATGCTGTATCTTCTATCATATAGGAGCATTAAAACCGCAAATATGAAGCCTTCTGACTCTGAGGCGCGCGAGGGAGCTGAGCAGACGGCTCAGAGGAAGTGCTCCCTCGCCAGCCGCCCGCCAGCTAGTGCCGCTCGCCCAGCAGCCTCTGGACCACCAGGGAGGAATAGACACCCCCCCAGCATTCCCAAAGGCGAGAGTATCCGCACAAAAAGATGACATGAGGGCCTGAACGCAAGATGAAGACATGTGAGTCTGAGCATGTGATAATGAAAAAAATGGCAAACCCTGACCTTAAACAATGAGATTTTAATGAAAGTATTATTTCGCAAAAATAATGGTTCGCACAACCAGTATACTTTATATACAGGCAAGAATTTTAATGTACATCACACATACCATGGTATACGAATGAAAAGCAAATCTAGGGCCTGTACAAAATAACAGAGCAATGGGGGTGGGGCCGGACCGCCGAGCTGAGCTGTCGCAAGCTTGACTAGCTCCTGCTGTATACAAACTAATAAGCATGGAAACTAAGAAAATCGACCTAAATACTGACCGACAGCGAAGGGCCTCAGTGTTGTGGGGACACCAGATCCAGGGCGAGGCTGGCTCCTCGAGTTTCAGTCCCCTGGGGGGGAAGCCTTTGACGACCCGGTTGGGGCCTACTCCGGTGGTGAGAGGGGCGGACGACCGCTGCCCCACTATTCTGCCTAACGGTACATGGCCGGGGGCCTGGACCCAGGGGGATACGGCCCCGGGGGTGATCCCGGTCCTCACCCAGAGGCTCTGCATCCAAAGCCCAGAGACACTACCATCCCACCCGAGTGCCCGGACGCAGCACACAAAATGGCGGTAGCCATGTGCGCTGGAGCAGGTGAATAAAGCAGCCAAAAAAAATCAGCAACCAGCGAGGTGTATAGCCAAGAGCCCAGGACCGTTGCCTACCCAACCCATACCGCAGCCCAACCGGTGATTTCATACCTGCCTAACACACGAGCCATGCCGACGGCGAACAGCGACGGAGTCCTAGCCAGACTGATTATGGCAGAAGTTATGGAGGAATGGGAGGCCGCACAGCTAGCACCCCCGCCAGCAACCATTTACTTTGCCGCCGAGCACAGCTCACTTACAGCGGAGCCGACCCTACACGCACATCATGCAGTGATCAATCCCATCACCATATATGCACACTGTTGTGGCGTTTGATGCTAAACTGTACCTACCTGCACAACATAAATAAAGAATTTAAGAAAAAAATATGAAGCCTTCTGTCTTGCCATAAAATTAGGGATTATTCTAGCTCTAGTGAACAAATAATCTAAATTTCATTAAAGACAGGAGGCAAATATTTCCCCTTTAAGGTAAGTTATTAGATAAGTCAAAAGTGTTTATCCGTTCCAACGTAAATCTACACACCATCTGCCATAGGTTTACACTATAGTATTATGTTCAAGAATTTGTAATTCTTTCACTAATATTTAATATGAACTATGCCAAAGATTGCTGTTCACTATGTGTTTTAATAAACTTGTTTTTCTCTGGTAAGAGAACCTATACTCTCATGGATTTCTGTTTCCTTTTAGTGTGAAGACCTTTCTACAGTTGCTCTAAATGGGGTCGATAACTCAGTTCTCGGTTTACAAGGTTGCCCAAGCACAGGACCTGCTGTTTTGTCCATTGTTCACGTAGTTATTTTGTTTAAATTGTTGATCTCTGCTACACTCGGCTACAGCAAGAAATATGAATTGGGAGGAGCTTGATGACTTCATATGATATTGTTAAACACTCTGATTGGTTAAACTTTTTTTTTACATGATTGTTAGCTATTCCTTTGCTGCTGGGAGGTTCAGTAAAGAAAGATAAGCAACTATTCGCCTCCTGTCATTAATAAAAATTCAGATTATTCATTCACTAGAGCTAAAATAACCCCTAATTATGAAGTGCTATTCCCCTGTATTCAATTCTTTGGGTTAAGTTTTACAGTACTATTTTTTTTTATTTTTTTTTATTCTTTATCTTTATTGGGCCTAGGTTAACATACACACTTGGTACGCCACTGTGACGAGACCAACCTCGCCACATTGCATTGGAAGAGCCTGGTTGCCCGCCTGCTGCCTTTGGATTATGGACCGGCAGCTAAAGGGTTAATTTCACTGTGCAGAAGGATTTATTTCTCCCTTTCTGCACAGCTGTTCGGTAGATTCTATCTACCGAACAAACAGCCTGTTTGCAACCTCCCCAGAGCCGTGGGAAGCCGGCCGGCGCTTTTAATTGGCCACCCAGAAGCTGGAGTGTGCTGCCAATTTACCTCCCTGAAGCTGCGGTTAACCGCAGCTTAATTGCTTGTTACTGGGTGGCCGCTGTTACACTTAGCGGCCGCTAGGTGGTGGTGTTCTGGAGCTCCCCGGGCAGCCAGCGCTTTTCTGCCCGGCTTTCATGCACCAAAATCGGACACTTTTACGTGCAGGCACCACTGAACCTCCAGCCCCTGGTTCTAATTCGTATGGATTTGGTGAATGCAGGGAAATTCGGTAGTTTGTATAGGTGAATGTTTTAACCCAGATAGCCATGCCATGGAGCATACTAGTGTAATTAAAGACTCTGGCTCCATGGCAATTAAACTGTATTTGTGTGGTCTGCGTGCCATTCACCTAATAATGTGCACTCAGACCTGAGTTATCTGGGGATAGTTACATGTCTGTGTTTTATGTATAAAAAGTAACTTTATATATTTTATAGCATATTACTGTATTTGGGTACTTCTCCAATTATCTCCAGGGCAGAAGGGAGGAAGCCATGATGCATTGTGGGGATGTTTTACTTCCTTAAGTCTGTAATGTGATACATGTCTGTCTGTGTTACAGTCTTCCATTTGGTCCCCTAGGGGAGTGTCCACCAGGTGGGAGACCTGCATAAATACAGGGGCAGGTAGCCCTCAATAAATAAACCACTGCTTGACCCTCAACACGGAGCCTTGTCTCATTCTTGGGGGGATTCACTGTATGCTGCTGGAGACTGATTGCTAGGAGTGTAAGCTGATGTCTGCTTTTCCTGTTCGTCTGCTAGCAGCTATTCGTGAGGTTCCAGTTTGGAGTGCTACCTTATTCCCTTGTAAGCAGTTCATGAGTTTGGTGCATTCACCTATATCCAATTTGTGAGTTTTGGTGATTTTACAGTAGCTGTGCCTGTCTGTGAAAAGGGGATTATCGCCTAAACTGATTTTTACCCCTTTTCTGCTAAAACGGTCCGTTACAAATGGTGGCAGCGGTGGGATCATTCCTACAGCCAGAAGGACAGCTACAGAACACCATTTCTTGGGATTTACAATTTGAGGGCAACGCATGTCTGAGTACAGCGACCCTGACAGCACCAGGATGGAACCAGCAGTGGAGTACGATGAGGGTGACATGGATGACCGGGATGCATTGAGGAAAGGCATCTGGTACCAGGGCCTAGATAACGTACAGTACCAGTGGGGCAAGAGTCTCCCCAGTGAAGAGCAGCGATGGCAGACACGACTGGCACTGCGGATGCCCTTCCTGGGAGAGCAGCCTCTGGAGCAATGGGTAAAGGAGCTCGAGCACCGGGTATGGCAGGAGCACAGCTGGAGGATGCCTACCAGGCGCTCTGGTGGTATATGGCACAGTGTATACCCTGGACAGACGAACATGACAAGCCAGAGGGAGAGTTTGATGATCCTGGCTTGTTATGGGAGTCCTTTGCAGAGCCTGGCTTCGGGAGCCCTGCGCAAACCAGACTTCAGGACATTTTCTATGAGAGGGAGGCTAGGCATGAGTGGGATGACCCCCATGAGGTAGAGCAAGACCTGGCTCACCTAGCAAACCTGGAGTGGGAACTGGAGCAGGACTACCGAGATCTCTTCCACTCCATTGGGAAGGCTCAGCAGGACAGTTAGGTGACAGACCCAGATCCAGACCCATTCCGCTGGGAAGATATTGTGGAGATTTACTGGGAGGTGGCTGGTAGAGATGGGACCGAGGTCTCTCCACCGGTCCTGCATGGAATTGGGAGCCCAGTCTCCATTCCCCAGTGGCAGTGTGAATTGCAGGGAATTGGGAGCCCAGTCTCCATTCCCCAGCGGCAGGCTGAGTTACAGGGGGCAGAGGTAGTTGGTCCTACCCCCCAGCAGCAGAGTGATATGCCGGGAGGGCAGTGTGAAATACAGGGAGAGGAGAGCAGCGTCCTCCCTCCCCAGCGGCAGGCTGGGTTACAGGGGGCACAGGTAGTTGATCCTACCCCTCAGCAGCAGAGTGATATGCCGGGAAGGCAGTGTGAAATGCAGTGAGAGGAGAGCAGCGTCCTCCCTCCCCAGTGGCAGGCTGAGTTACAGGGGGCAGAGGTAGTTGTTCCTGCCCTCCAGCAGCAGCGTGATTTATTGCGAATTGGGAGCCCAGTCTCCATTCCCCAGCGGCAGTGTGAATTGCAGGGAATTGGGAGCCCAGTCTCCATTCCCCAGCGGCAGGCTAAGTTACAGGGGGCAGAGGTAGTTGGTCCTACCCCCCAGCAGCAGCGTGATTTTTTGGGAATTGGGAGCCCAGTCTCCAGTCCCCAGCGGCAGAGTAGCCAGCAGGGAATAGAGAGCCCAGTCTCCTTTCCCCAGCAGCAGAACTCTACATTGGGAGGAGAGACAGTCGGTCTCCCTCCGCAAAGACTGGAAGTATGTCTGGGAGAGGAGCTTGCTACCACCTCTCCCCAGCGGCGGATCATTAATGGGCAGGGAATAGAGAGCTCAGTCTCCATTCCCCAGCGGCAGAGTATCCAGCAGGGAATAGAGAGCCCAGTCTCCTTTCCCCAGCAGCAGAACTCTGCATTGGGAGGAGAGACAGTCGGTCTCCCTCCGCAAAGACTGGAAGTATGTCTGGGAGAGGAGCTTGCTACCACCTCTCCCCAGCAGCGGATCATTAATGGGCAGGAAATAGAGAGCTCAGTCTCCATTCCCCAGCGGCAGAGTGTTCTATCGGGAGAGGAGCTTGTTACCCCCTCTCCCCAGCGACAGCTTAATGTACCAGGGGGAGACTGTAAGCCCCACAGCTGTGCAGATGGGACCGTGGTCTCTGCACTTACCACACAGGGGGTAGGGACGGTCGGTCCTACCCCCCCACGACAGGGCTGGTTAGTCAAAGGGGAGACAGTCGGCCTCCCCCTTCCGCAGCAGAGCTATGCAGCTAAGGGGGAGACAGTCAGTCTCCAGCAACGAAGCTCCAACCAGACTGTTCTGGTGCCAGTACTACCACCGGAGTAGAGTACCGCTGGTCTCTGCCCACTTAGCAACCCAACAAGGCAGCCTACCAGTCCACCACATAGCCATGGTGAGGCACCTGGACATGGACAAGTTTCTCCTCTACCCATGTGTAGTAACCATTTATTGTGGGTGGGCTGTACTGTTTTTTCTGCTTTGTGGGTGGGCTGCTGGACTAACAAGGGCACTGACCGGCAGAAGGTCAGGTACCCTGTTAGTCTGTTTGGAAAGGGGGAGAGATGTGACGAGACCAACCTCGCCACATTGCATTGGAGGAGCCTGGTTGCCCGCCTGCTGCCTTTGGATTATGGACCGGCAGCTAAAGGGTTAATTTTACTGTGCAGAAGGATTTATTTCTCCCTTTCTGCACAGCCGTTCGGTAGATTCTATCTACCGAACAAACAGCCTGTTTGCAACCTCCCCAGAGCCATGGGAAGCCGGCCGGCGCTGTTAATTGGCCACCCAGAAGCTGGAGTGTGCTGCCAATTTACCTCCCTGAAGCGGTTAACCGCAGCTTAATTGCTTGTTACTGGGTGGCCGCTGTTACACTTAGTGCACGCTAGGTGGTGGTGTTCTGGAGCTCCCCGGGCAGCCAGCGCTTTTCTGCCCGGCTTTCATGCACCAAAATCGGACACTTTTACGTGCAGGCACCGCTGAACCTCCAGCCCCTGGTTCTAATTCGTATGGATTTGGTGAATGCAGGGAAATTCGGTAGTTTGTATAGGTGAATGTTTTAACCCAGATAGCCATGCCATGGAGCATATTAGTGTAATTAAAGACTCTGGCTCCATGGCAATTAAACTGTATTTGTGTGGTCTGCGTGCCATTCACCTAATAATGTGCACTTAGACCTGAGCTATCTGGGGATATGTTACGTGTCTGTGTTTTATGGATAAAAAGTAACTTTATATATTTTATAGCATATTACTGTATTTGGGTACTTCTCCAATTATCTCCAGGGCAGAAGGGATGAAGCCAGGATGCATTGTGGGGATGTTTTACTTCTGTAAGTCTGTAATGTGATACATGTCTGTCTGTGTTAGTCTTCCATTTGGTCCCCTAGGGCAGTGTCCACCAGGTGGGAGACCTGCATAAATACAGGGGCAGGTAGCCCTCAGTAAACAGACCACTGCTTGACCCTCAACACGGAACCTTGTCTCGTTCTTGGGGGGATTCACTGTATGCTGCTGGAGACTGATTGCTAGGAGTGTAAGCTAATGTCTGCTTTTCCTGTTCGTCTGCTAGCAGCTATTCGTGAGGTTCCAGTTTGGAGTGCTACCTTATTCCCTTGTAAGCAGTTCGGGAGTTTGGTGCATTCACCTATATCCAATTCGTGAGTTTTGGTGATTTTACAGTAGCTGTGCCTGTCTGTGAAAAGGGGATTATCACCTAAACAGATTTTTACCCCTTTTCTGCTAAAACGGTCCGTTACAGCCACAATAGCTGTAACAAGCAGAGGGTAAACAGGTAACATAAATCAGGATCATGGCGTACATATAAACTGCCATGAAGAGTGTATTAGTGTGAGACAGATCAAATATTTACTGCCTGAGTGATAGCCACATTAAGATGTGTTGTAGCTTATTCCCCCATCAGGCCCCCCCATTAAGTGTGCATGTGGAAGTTAAACCTGTCAGATAATACAGGAGTTTCCAGCAATACATAAAGATATGCACCAGCGTCGCCATGTAGGCAGGTAGTGATAACGAGCTGCCAATGGCCTTACTCACAGCTCAGTCCTGGAGCCCTGGTCAGTCTAAGCCAGCCAGGGTTACAGCACAGTCCCACTTCGAGCAGTCACACTGCATGGCAAAGCCCCTAGGCAGGTTGGTTGGCTCTTTGGTCGCTTTTGGGGTCCCACTCTTCATCTCAGGCTATGGTTGCAACCTTGTTTGGAATCCTCTGAGTGGTTTCCATGGTGCCACTTTGCGTCTGGGTGAAGAGTGGTGCTTTATCCGCTGCCATGTTGGGACTTTCCCCGCTGGTGGAGCTGAGTGCTTGGGAGGGGAACTTCACGGTAAGCGGTAGGTACTCGTTGGTGGAGGGGCAGGACAGCGCATCCGCCGTTTCAGTTGTCGTCAAAGGTTTGGAGAAGTGCTGGTCCAGCCTGGAGAGGAAGTCATCTCGGTCAGCGCTGGTTCGTTGAGACCACGCGGTGTCTGCCATTTTTGTAGAGAGTGTGTGTTTAGGGGTGTAGTATGTGTTTGCTTACAAGGAATCGTATGTGTGTATCAGATTCAGAGTTGGGTAAAGGATCTAGTGTGTGTGTGTGCGTGTGTGCATATATATATGTGTGTGTGTGTGTGTGTATAAACAAATAAAAAAACTAAGCAGGCATTAAATCTCCCCCTCCCTTCTTAGCCTGGCAGGGGGGGACAGGCATGGTGGTACCTGGGAGAGGGGGACCGGCACTCTCACATGATCCCTGGTGGTCCAGTGGAAAATGAACTCTAGCCTGAGGGCCTGAGTTCACTCCTCTCCCTGCCATGGCAACACCCCCGATCTCGCAAGAGGAACCCGGTGGAGCTGCAAAATAGAGCTCTGCCGGGTCCTCCTCTTCCTCCCCAGCTGCATGTTCTATTTAAGTGTCATTGAAAACAGCGGGGCCGGTGCTTGGATAGTGCCGGCCCTGCATAGACCGGCATGGGAGATCCTGGGACCTTCCCTGCTGGCCTCGGCCCATGGCCACCACGGCCTGTGCGTGAGTGTACATTTTTATACTTACCTGATCCTGCTAATTAGCTTGGAATACTACACTATGTATTCTATAAATCCACAACAGGTGAATCCGAAAGACGTATTACCGAGCCTTAGAATGGCCGGACTTAACCTAACTAAACAACAAGAATCAGGGTCAAGAATAAATCAAGGTCAGGAATACAAAGCCGGGGTCAGGATACCAGTAATCATGAGTCAAATACGAAGCTGAGGTCAAACAGCAAATCTCAAGAGAAACACTAAGAGCACTAAATAAGGTTCTAACAGAAACCACGATAGGGCAATAAATGGGGGTTAAAACAAGCTTTAAATAGGCTTGCCTATATTCTGATAGGTACATGTCATCACTGCTATCCAAAACAGAATAGGATCGCAATGATGACATGGTCACTGTAAGAGTGGGCATGATGTCACATATCTATATCTATATCGCCGTGTAATTCAATCAGACCGTGGGGCAGTAGGAGGTCGGTGTGACGGACCAACTGGCACCACGACGGGTACCTCCGTCAATCGCTGCTTCCTAATACTTGTGAGCACCATAAGCAGTGCACTGGAACACCATAACCACTGTAAACCCCATGAACTGCCACAGGTCTCGCCGTCCTCCACCCATCCTGGACCCAAGACCAGGATCCAGCTTCCAGTGGGTAGACCTCTCCTAGTCCAGAGAGCATAGCAGGAACAGCTCTTATAAGAGCTAGTGATTACACTCTGGGGATTGCTATATCACAAAACTCCCCTGAGTATATGTAGTTCTCCAATCCCCCAAACATGAGCCAAGACTTCATGAAGGAGTAAGTAAATCTCTCTTTAATGGGAGTCACACTGGCCTTTTATGCAAGTCCTCAAGCAAGGTGTACGCCCACATGGACCTTGTTGGGGACAGGGACACAAACTTACAAACCAATAACACATTTACAATGTAAGGCACTCCCACACATAGCACACAATCCCTCCCATCTGCTTGGGAGATAAATTGATCAGTAACTGTACTAATTCTAATCCAACTATCTCCAAGCATAGAAAAAACATACTTTTTTAAAACACCCCAAAAGTACCCTAAAAATACATAAAACCCCGGATCTGGACTGCCCGTATGGCAGGGACCAGTCTGATATGCTTCAGAGATGTTCTCTCTGTAATGACACAAGATGAGCTAAAACCAGCTTGAGTTCTGAGCGGGGACCCACCGAAGGGCAGGCTATTTCAGCTGCTGTCCGTCCTCCGTGCACTCTTGCGACTTGTTTTTTGCTCTCCACAATTTTAAAGGCTAATCCAGACGTGGACCCCTTGCTCACGGTGCCTAGAGAGATATCAGCTATGCCTCACTGATGCCTAACAAGGTTGAAACGATTGTCTGGGGTTGCTGTATCTCTCGTGCAGAGGGAACTTCTGGCATTTTGGATCTGGACTGCCCGTATGGATCAGTAACTGTACTAATTCTAATCCAACTATCTCCAAGCATAGAAAAAACATACTTTTTTAAAACACCCCAAAAGTACCCTAAAAATACATAAAACCCCGGATCTGGACTGCCCGTATGGCAGGGACCAGTCTGATATGCTTCAGAGATGTTCTCTCTGTAATGGCACAATATGAGCCACATTACGCTACAGTCCGTAATGAACACTGCTGCCAGACTGATTTTTCTTCTCTAGTAGTTTCTCTCACACCTCACCCCTCTGCCAGTCCTTACTTTGGCTTCCTGTATGCTATAGGAGTAAATTCAAGGTACTAATTCACACCTATAAAGCACTGAACAACTCTAGCCCCTCTTATATCTCCTCACAAATCCATAGGTATGTCCCTTCTCGGTCTCTCCGCTCTGCCCATGACCACCTCCTGTCCATTGTCTGCACCCATATGACCAACTCACGCTTGCAGGACTTCTTGCGGGCGGCTCCCTTCCTATAGCCTGCCTACCGCCATCAGACTCTCCCCTAGCATCTTTTTTAAGAAGTGCCTTAAAACCCCTCTCTTTAGGAAAGCTTATGGCCTCCAAGACTAACCTCTACCTCACATACCTGTCTCTTGCTCTCATCTTATTTGACTGCAAATTCCTGTCCTAATGTGTTTTACAACCCACCTCCTATAGAATGTAAGCTCGATTGAGCAGGGTCCTCTTCAACATATTGTTCCCGTAAGTTTATTTGTAATTGTCCTATTTATAGTTAAATCCCCTTTCATAACATTGTAAAGTGCTATGGAATCTGTTGGCGCTCTATAAATGGTAATAATAATAACCATAATAGTAATAACAATCTAAAACCAGCTTGAGTTCTGAGCGGGCACCCACTGAGGGGCAGGCTATTTCAGCTGCTGTCCTTCCTCATTGCACTTTAGCGACTTGTTTAAAATGCCACAAATGTTACATCCCCTGATAGCCCTGATCTGGGTGACCAACATATCCAAAAATCACCTATATCAGTTCAGGGGTTCAGGAATTTCCTGGAAGTCTTATTTTTGACTGACCCTACATGGTCCCATGCCCAAAACAGTTCCAGAGAATTAGTTAACAGTCTGCCTCTCTGTCTGGAGTAAAAAAGTACATACTTAATATGAACAGAGCCTTTTTAAAGTATTGTAACCAGGTTTATTAAGTATAGTCACAGGGTAAGAGGCTGGCCAGCAGGCTCCTCCAAGAACCAGTGATGAGGTTCAGATCGTCACATTTCCCGCCCCCCAAGGAAGACTGACCTGTCGGTCGGTACCTGAAGTAG